>NC_064633.1:435047738-435364944 GCF_023864275.1 Schistocerca cancellata | reverse complement strand
CACATTCGCATTCGCTAATAACTTCACTGGATATTATTGAATTCTTTACTGCTATAAATACTCCTCCACCATTGGCGTTTATCCTATCCTTGCGGTATATATTCCATTCTGTGTCTAGGATTTCGTTACTGTTCACTTCCGGTTTTAACCAACTTTCCGTTCCTAATACTATATGCGCACTATTTCCTTCAATAAGAGATACTAATTCAGGAACCTTGCCCTGGATACTCCTGCAGTTTACCAACATTACGTTAACTTTTCCTGTTTTTGGTCTCTGAGGACGGACGTTCTTTATCAACGATGATAATGTCCTCTCTGGTAAGCCGTCAGGTATTTTATCGTTTCGCCCAAGGGGGGGTCCCTCTAACCTAAGAAACCCCCGTGTGCACGCCACACGTACTCTGCTACCCTAGTAGCTGCTTCCGGTGTGTAGTGCACGCCTGACCTGTCTAGGGGGGCCCTACAGTTCTCCACCCAATAACGGAGGTCGATGAATTTGCAACCATTATAGTCGCAGAGTCGTCTGAGCCTCTGGTTTAGACCCTCCACACGGCTCCAAACCAGAGGACCGCGATCGACTCTGGGCACTATGCTGCAGATATTAAGCTCAGCTTGCACTCCGCGTGCGATGCTGGTTGTCTTCACCAAATCAGCCAGCCGCCGGAAGGAACCAAGGATGGCCTCAGAACCCAAGCGGCAGGCGTCATTCGTTCCGACGTGTGCTACTATCTGCAGCCTGTCACACCCAGTGCGTTCAATAGCTGCCGGAAGGGCCTCCTCCACATTACGGACGAGACCCCCCGGCAAGCACACCGAGTGCACACTGGCATTCTTCCCCGACCTACCCGCTATTTTCCTGAGGGGCTCCATAACCCGCCTAACGTTGGAGCCCCCTATAACTAATAGGCCCGCCCTCTGTGACTGTCGGGACCTTGCCGGAGAATCGGCCACTGGCCCAACAGGCGAGGCATCCTGTGGTGGCTCGGAAACGATGTCATCACCACTAGGAAGCACCCCGTACCTGTTGGAAAGGGGTAAGGCAGCTGCCACGCGGCCAGATCCCACCTTCGCCTTTCGGCCAGGCACGCGAGAGCCCACCACTGTCCGCCATTCACCCTGGAGTGATGGCTGACCGGTAAGATGCTCACTGCCGGAAGACGCAGCGACATCAGGGGTTCCATGTGATTCCAAGGCCACCGAAGTAGGCATAGGTCTCACCACAGTTGCCCCAACGCCACTACGAGCCGACGCCTGCGCCTCGAGCTCGATGAGCCTAACAGACAAAGCCTCCACCTGCCCCCGAAGAGTGGCCAATTCTCCTTGCGTCCGCTCACAACAACCACAGTCCCTACACATGACTATGTTTACCCTACCCTATACGGTGACAAATTCCCAAGATAGTCTTCTGATGAGCTACTCTGATAATCAAGAAACACTCACTGAAATACGAGACGCGAAAACTACGCTAGGTTTTCCCAGAAAAACTATTTAAAAGCTAAGCGCAGCAAATAAGTACAAAAACGCTTTATACAAACAGTACTCGCTGCTGCTGGTGCTCTCGCTCTGGCTGTCACAAGACAACTGCTGATTCAAGTGACTAGTGGCTAACGGCCGCGAAACAAACAAAGACGGTTTTAGGGCGCTTTCTGTTCTAAACGATCAAGAAAACACTAAGAAATCTAACACGAAAACTACGTAAAGTTTTATCAAGAACTGTTAGTTACTATGCAGAGCAGATAAACACAAATAGAATCCCTTCCTTAGTGGAAGGTCGTAAACAAAATGCAAAATAAACGCTTTATACAAACAGTACTGTGCTGCTGCTGGTGCTCTCGCTCTCGCTGTCACAAGACAACTGCTGATTCAAGTGACAGTGGCTAACGGCCGCGAAACAAACAAATGACGGTTTTAGGGCGCTTTCTGTTCTAAACGATCAAGAAAACACTAAGAAATCTAACACGAAAACTACGTAAAGTTTTATCAAGAACTGTTAGTTACTATGCAGAGCAGATAAACACAAATAGAATCCCTTCCTTAGTGGAAGGTCGTAAACAAAATGCAAAATAAACGCTTTATACAAACAGTACTGTGCTGCTGCTGGTGCTCTCGCTCTCGCTGTCACAAGGTATTTCCGATTTAGCTCAAAAACTTTCGTCATTTCTTTCAATTTCAGATTCGCTAATTGATACTGGTGAAAACGTCTGGTATTTCACGTCTCTTTATGTTTATAGTGCGTTTAAAATTAGTTGCGACTTTTGACAGCTCAGTATGGGGCGAGTGGTGGGTAGCGCAGTTCCCAGCGTGTACTGACAACTGGAACCTATTAAGCTCGCTTCACCGCGTGAAGACCAAGCCGCGCAAGCCGGCCGATCAGCAATCTTCCTCAAACGATTGTAAAGAATCTATTCGGTAATAAACTCTGATTCTGGCCCTTCTCATAGCTTCATTCGTTAGCTTCAGTAGTGAAGTGCCTATCATTCCGTTAATGGCCATAGTTTATGTAATATTTCGATATTAGGTAAACTACTCCACGGAATTCTTAAAAGTTTGCATTGAGAAACATGGGACGCTATGAATTTGCGTTTGTACGTATTAGGTCATATGCAGTTGCGTGGAATTTAGATTACATATTGAATTATCCTTTGACCTTGGAAGGAGGTCGCTGTCTGTCTCCAGTGTCGTGAATAAGGAATGTATATAAAGGGCTCCGCCACGAGAGCATGCGCCAGTGAAAAAGGCAGAATAAAATATACATAGCTCCCTCATATCTCATAAAACGTCTGAGATACGGAAACAGGTTTTTAGCAAGTGATAGCACGCAAAGAGGAGAGTTTTTCAGTATGAGTGATACGAGAAAAAACATATCTACCATGACATTCAAGCAATGCAGGTTTGTAGATGAAATAATGTAACATTTAATGACAACCAATAGCTGGTGAAACGATATTTTCTGTGGGTTTTGCAGCAATGTAAGTGAAGAAGTTATGTGTATGTCTTTATACTGAGAATAGGCTTTTTCATAACCATAGCCCGGTCTCAACCTAAGTTGCTAGTTTGATAATACGCTGTTTTAGGATTCTGTCAGAATTTCAGCTGCATTAGAATGCTTGTGGGATGAATATTTGTAAACTCTTCCTTGTTTAGGCATGGCACAAGAGAAGTTACGTATTACTCAAAATATGTCATAGTACTTCATGAGTACATGTCTCCTCAGCTACCTTCTTGGTATGGCTGTGGTGTAGCATTTGCAATGGCTTCTTTCATCAGCATTTCAACCTCACTGAGCGTAAATTTCTTGTTGTGTTTTGCCACATTACTTTTCATCAAGCCCATTTATTCTCAGTAGGATTTAAATGAGCACGATGCAGAGGATGTCTGGCTAAAATATACCCTTTAGCGTCAGCCAGTTCGTCTATCTGGTAGCGTGGAGGTTTTGGCTTGTACAAAATTTCCATTAACTTCACCTTACGCAATCTACACTCATGCTCATAAATTAAGGATAACTGCAGAATGTGGTGTCACACAACGTGGCACTACACAAACTGGCGCTAATAGCATAGGCACATAGGGAACACATACGACACAGATCTGTAAGTCCACGGTATTGGTGATAAGTCGAGAAAACGGTCCCGAAACACATGTGCTACAAAACGCCACTGTTTCCTGCGCATGTACCCCGACATCAATATGGGATATGATCACCATGCACACATACCTAGACCGCACGACGGCTTGGCATACTCTGGATCAGGTGGTCGAGCAGCTACTGGGTTATAGTCGCCCATTCTTGCACCAGTGCCTGTCGGAGCTCCTGAAGTGTCATAGGGGTGTGAACACGTGCTGCGATACATCGACCGAGAGCATCCCAGACGTGCTTAGTGGGGTTTAGGTCTGGAGAACAGGCAGGCCCCTACATTCGCCTGATATCTTCTGTTTCAAGGTGCTCCTCCACGATGGCAGCTCGGTGGGCCTAAGCGTTATCATCCATCAGGGGGAAGGTGGGACCCATTTTACGCCTGAAATGGCGAAAATACTGGTGCAAAATGACGTCCCGATATACCTGACCTGTTACAGTTCCTCTGTCAAAGACATGCAGGGGTGTACGTGGACCAATCATAATCCCACCCCACACCATTAAACAACGACCTACATAAAGGTTCATTTCAAGGACATTAAGGGGATGGTATCTGGTTCCTGGTTCACGCCAGATAAAAACACCAGGACTCGTCCGTGAACATAACCTGGGACCACTGTTCCAATGACAATGTACTGTGTTCTGGACAACAGGCATTACGGGCTCTCCAGTGACCAGGGGTCTGTAGAATGCAGCTTGCAGGCCTCCAGGCGAATAAGCAATGACTGTTTAGTCGTCTGTAGACTGTGTGTCTGGAAAAAACTGTTCCCGTGGCTGCGTTAAGGTCCCGAGCAAGGCTACCTGCAGTACTCCATGGCCGTCTGCTGGCACTGATGGTGAGATATCGGTCTTCTTGTGGTGTTGGACACTGTGGACGTCCCGTACTGTAGCGCCCGGACACGTTTCCTGTCCGCTGGAATCGTTGCCATAATCTTGAGATCACACTTTGTGACACACGGAGGGCCCATGCTATTACCTTCTGTTTTTGACCAGCCTCCAGTCGCCCTAGTATTCTACCCCCCGAAACCTCATCAATATGTGTTCTTTGAGCCATTTTCAACACACAGTCACCATTAGCACCTCTGAAAACGTCTGCGCACTTACTCTCTGCACCGTACTCTGACATGCACCAACACACCTCTGTGTATGTGGGCTGCTGCCAGCGCCACCGTACGATGACCGCAGGTCAAATGCCCTGCATGGTAGTACCCCGAGGTAAGGTCAACCCGCAAACCGCCCACCAGAGCGTTATTTCACCATGTGTTAGCATTATCCTTAATTTATGAGCATGAGTGTAGGTTACCCTTTAGCCAATGGAATATTTGTTTCTACCAGAAAAAAATAAATGATTTCCTCCAAGCATTGTGATTTCCCTAAGTTGCTTCAGGCCAACGCCGGGATGGTACGTCTGAACGGTCGACTTCCCTACCCATCCTTTCCTAACCCGATGGGACCGATGACTCGCTGTTTGGTCCTCTCCCCCAAATCAACGAACATCCACGCATTGTTGGAGCTTTATCCATAACAACGAGGTGAAATTACGCATTGTCCATTACTGTTGTCGTATTCAGAGGAATATTTTGCAGCACAACATCATCTTCACAACCGCTAAACGTGTTCGGACGACCACTTCTTTAGCGAATTTCATGTTCAGACGTGCTGCACTGTTGTTATTAATGCGACGCCAACGCAAAGCACTTGTTCACAATACGTGATTTCTGCAGAACACTTAAAGATCAGAAAAAATACAAAGAGAGCTAAGGAACCTACTAGGAGCATCTAATGCGCGACACCACGTGATGCTGTTTATCCATGTAGTGGCAACAGGGGCGCTGTACCAGTCGGACTGCTGGCGGCGCTGTAAGGAAAACCGGATTGCCATTGGTGTTATCTGGACGGCGGCGTCATGTCCCCTCCGGTGAGCCAAACGTCAAGAGTCGCAACTAATTTGAAACACAATATAGTAAACAGTGCACACCCTTTTTGTGACAGACTTTCAAGATTTGCTTATCTAGCAATGACTATAGGTGGGTGGTTCCAATCATCCAGAACAAAGTTCTTCAAAGTAGATACACGTGCGCGAATATTCGTTCATGAATCATGAGTATAGTGAATTTACTGGTGATATTCTGTTAATATTGAGATTTCCAGCGACCGCTTGCCACTGTTAATCACCTTATTTCTTAACTGGTTACGACAGTTAGCTTAAAGAGCAACAATACTTCGATCCCTCATAAATGTTTAGCAGTTCAGATATTGCTTCAAAACGTCTTGTTCATAAATTTTTAATTTTGTCGAAGGATTACTGAATGACTGGTGTGACAAAGCTAGTTTTCTCTCATTTTAATGAGTATGGTAAAGCTATTTAAGTATCACACACTGTAATAAAGTTGAGTTTTCAAGTTTACAAACTGTCTCGGCACTAACAATATAGTTGTCTTAGTACCCGAAAATATTGTGGTACTGTTTTATATCTGGATTGACTCCTATAAAGAACAGTGTTCTCTAACGGTCTCCATCGGTTTCCATTTTCTATTGTAGAACTGCTGTAACCCAAAAACATGGAATTATCAGTAAGACAATTACGTTAATTGGGCTGCATACAAAATAGGGAAAACGCATTTCAGGTCATTCGGAACTACACACATCAAAGAAAGTTTTGCATCACCTCGGTTCCGAGAGTTCCGGTAACCTGTACAGAAAAGTGGAATAGATATCTACATAAATATCATATCCGCCCTTTTTATTGCTCATGAAAACCACACATTGTGGTATCACCATTCAGCGAGCCTTTCAGAGGTGGTGGTCCAGAGTGCTGTACACATCCGTACCTCTAATACCCAGTAGCACGTCCTCTTGCATTGATGCATGCCTACATTCGTCGTGGCATACTATCCACAAGTTCATCAAGGCACGGTTGGTCCAGATCGTCTCACTCCTCAACGGCGATTCGGTGTATATCTCTCAGAGTGGTTGGTGTATCATGTCGTCCATAAACAGCCCTTTTCAATCTATCCCAGGCATGTTCGATAGGGTTCATGTCTGGAGAAAATGCTGGTCACTCTAGTCTAGTTTTACTATCTTCTCTATTAGTAAGAATACATTTTATTTTAATGAAATTTTAGGACTTCTCTTAATTTGCCTTGTTAATAATAATTTTGGGAAATAAGTATAAAAAGTTACCCATGGCTGTGTGTTAAAGAGTCTGTTGACGATTTCTCCCGTACGGACCGCGACAGCCCGTACGTCTGTTGTTGACTCACCCTGTTATTATTTCAGCCCTCAACAGTCCACCTTCCTATAAGCATATGTTTATTTTGGAGCATATTTCATAATTTTATGCTGTTCTTTCGTGTACCCCTCATTTAGAAAGTGATTATGTGGACCAGCAAGGAAGATCAAATCGTGCAGAAGGATTGAGTGAATACAGATTTGCATGAAATGTAAAATTTTCTTGGTTTTCTGATCCCATCTGATGTTTACAAGTCAAGAAATGAAGATATTAGTCAGCTTTGGAGTGCTGATAATGGCCGATCACTGGACAATGATATTTTGTCTCTCAGCCGCTTCCATTCTATTCTAAACGTGTTTCGTTTTGACTATTAAGCAACCAGATGTGAACATACGTATGTTGGGACTTAAATAGTGGCAGCACTGCTGTGGGGACACTTATGAAATCAAATCTACTATTTTCGCTGATAGCACACGTTGTTGACATATCTACCTTACCTACGAGAATAAAGGACTCGCCCGTCTCACGTCATCGGCGTGCGCACAATCGAGGTAAACACAGTCAATTGTGAGCGAGCGGTCTAACTTAACGGTGTCCCCATGTTTCCGAAACAGGAACAACGAAGCTTGATCAAGAATGAATGTGCCAGAGGTCGTACAGCACGACAGTGTCATCAAGGTCTTCAAGAGGCGTGCTGAGAATCGACATTGACATACACAACAGTGGCACGTTGGGTATGATGATGATGATGTTTGGTTTGTGGGGCGCTCAACTGCGTGGTTATCAGCGCCCGTACAATTACCCAGTCTTTGCTCAGTCCAATTTCGCCACTTTCCTGGATGATGATGAAATGATGAGGACAACACAAACACCCAGTCATCTCGAGGCAGGTGAAAATCCCTGACCCCGCCGGGAATCGAACCCGGGACCCCGTGCTCGGGAAGCGAGAACGCTACCGCGAGACCACGAGCGGCGGACGGCACGTTGGGTAATAGCCTTCAACGAAGGTCAGCAAACTGTGGCAGCCACACATCGGGCAGGTCGTCCTAGCGTTTCTGAAGAAGAAGTGCATGCTGTTGCCGCGCTAGTGGTCAGTGATCGACGCCATACGATTCGTGAAACCGGATTAGCGCATACGGCTGTGCTTCGCATCTTGAAGGAACGCCTGGGCATGCGAAAAATAGCATGACGATGGGTTCCGCATGACTTGACGGAAATGCAGAAATGGATGCATTACGACGCTTCTCAGACGCTCTTGTAGCTCTATGAGCGCGAAGGAGAGGATTTCTTACGTCGTATCGTAACTCTGGATGAGACATGGGCCACATCGTACGAGCCAAAACTGAAACGCCAGTCCAACAAATGGCGTCATTATGCGTCACCGCGAAGGTCAGAAAGTATGGTGAAAGTTATGGTGATTCTCGTGTACGACTGTGATGGTGTTATATTAATCCATTACGTTCCTCCACGGCAGACCGTCAATGCGCAGTATTATTGTTAATTTTTGGAGCATCACTGGCGAGCAGCTTTGCGAACGAAGCGACGACGCGTTCTGCGCAACCCACCCATCATTTTGAACGACAATGCACGGGCGCATACAGCGCAACATGTGGCCGCTCTGTTCGGTCGATGGGACTGGGAAGTACTGTACCATACTCCCCAGAAGTCTTTCTGACTTTGATTTGATTCCGAAGATGAAGGAACCACAATGTTGCATTCGCTTCAAAACTGTTCCAGAGATTCCACGGGCAGCAGACCGCTCCATTCGAACCATCAACAGAAAAAGCCCTGCTAACGGTATACTACGCCTTCCACATCGCTGGGAACGGGTTCTGCACAACGCTGGTGACTACTTTGAAGGGCAGTAACAGGTGCAAACATATAAATCTTTTTTATCGGTTGTGAATAAGTAGTTGCCATTATTTAAGTTCCAACCGTCATTGATCAGCTTACAAACAGGAAACAGAGACGTTTCTGAAATGTGAGAAACGATCCTGAGGAATGCCTATATTCCAGGATGATGCCTGGCAGTGGATGAACGGCTGGTCGCATCTCGAGGTTGCTGTCCATTTCAACAATATATGTTTTCAGTACTTGGCAGATACGGAATTGAGGTTCTGAGCAATTTGTAACAATGCAACAGGCTAGCGCTGGAATCTACTGAAGTTTAAAGAGTAATAAATAGGAGCCATGCGACTTGGAGTGAACGTTGCGAAAACGCTGGTGATAGTTTTTTTTTGAACTCTGAAAGTTTAGCAAGTTATTTGTTGTTGAAAGTACTGACACTAGCCGGTACTATCCGAAATAAGAAAGGTGAACTGTCTGCTGAATTTATTACACGTGAACGACGTTAGGCTTTCAACCAAATGTGATAACAGCCTCTTATTTTTCTAAAAAGAACGAATTTTTTTCCCGCCCTTAGCTCTCTTTATGATCAAACAACGGGGCTACCATCGGAAGTATTGAAGCCTGAAGTTATGGTGACATGTTTTGCTACAAAGGTGACATTGACACCAAGGACAAGAAGATGCGGTGCTACAGTCTGAAGAGAAAAAAGAGAAAAACAAGGTATGGTCGTTGGTGGTTTTCTTCAACATGATCGATGTAAGAGTAATGCATGCATAGAAGTTTTTGGTGCTGATGGCTATCAATAAAAAAATGAGACGTCGGACTTCCATCATCAGTTTGGCAAAGTATCTAGCAGGAATGAACAAGTGTATGAATTCATTAGTGGCACCAGATCCAAGAAGGGCAGTGAACCCGCCCCCCTCCCCCCCACCAGTAAGAAAAGGGCAATAAGTGCATATTGTGTAGAGACGAAAGACAGGAAAAGTCATATTACATTATATAAGACCACAAAACGTGTATGCTCGGAACATTCTGCTATTGTCTGTGGACCCTGCGAAAATTTAAAATAAGAATTATATTACAGAAACACATTGCGCAGAATAAGACGAAAATATGTATCCTTAAAAAGACACTAGTATGATTACAGAAACCATGCTTTTTGAAATGTAAACTTTAAATTAATAAAATTGATTTAAAAGCATTTATACCAGATGGTTATAATTAAAGAGTACCCATTCACAGAGGTCTAGTGTGGCTGTATTTATTGTATGGCAGCTAAACTTGGTAGATATTCTGATGCGTGAATGCGGATTTAAACTGGAAAAAACTGGTTCGCCACCATGTGCAAATACGGCGCTGTAAATACAAGATAGACGAATATAAATGTCACCATGTGTAATGCATTAAGAACGGGACGTGGCCAGGAAAGGTCAAACGAGTGAAAAAGGCATAACGTTCGTTTTGTTGTTTACCGCCGATTACATATTTTTTTCAATGTGAGCACGGAGACGTCGACGAGCTGCTGCATCCGTAATAAGACGTGATCAACAGCTACTCGCAGCAGTTTCGGTGGATTCTGAGCAACGTGTTCCTGTACACTGGCCTTCACATTAGCTAGAGACCGAACGTGTCCCTGGTAAACGCTTTCTTATAGGTACCCCAAGAGCCAAAAATCATATGAATTTATAACAAGTGATTTTCGTGGCCATATAATTAGAAAACTTCTGGAGATAATACGCAGTTCTTTCATTGGGTGAGCAACGTGTTGTCCCATCTTGTATGAAAACGTTGATTTCCACACAGTTGTGCACTTTCAAGTCAGGAATCGTTTGCTGTGTCAGGAGACCTCGATAACATGCAGACGCCAAGGTATAACTGACAGGCCCTCTGGGTGTACGCTCTTCAAAGAAGAACGAACCGAGAATAAAGCTTTTATGAATCCACACCACACAGTCACATACGGCAAATACAAAGGCTGTTCGTGCAATACACGCGGTTTAGCAGTACCGCAAATTCGGCAGTTCTGTGTATACACTATACCCTGTGCTGTAAAATGTACCTCATCAATCCACAGAATATTGCCCGGCCACATGTCATCAACTTCTATCAGTGCCAGAGACCGTGTTAGTTAGAACAACAGCAACCTCGTAAATAACTTTCACCGGGATAGAACGCCTTCCTGTTCCAGGTGTCACACCATGCTCACTTGTGTTTTCGAATTTCATTATCATCTTCCTCAAACCACTACAAAGACCCTCTTCTCAGACCTTTCAGTTAGTGATACTCTCTCAGTGCAGCAGTGTAATTTCTGCCGTAGACATAAAACTGTTCCACCAACAGCTCACAGTCTCTCTTCTTGATTTTCATACTGGCACTCATGTCATGGCTGTCGTTGTACGGAGTTGGATTTGCAACCTGCTGCCGCAATTGGAACTAACTTGTTTTCTAGCGTAAATCGGTTCCGCACAAACGCCTTAGTGTATGTACTAAGTATCTTCCTATACTATAATTACAGCATGCCCTAGAACTCTGCGGGTAACAGCTCTCTAACTATATGAACAAGGTAATCAAAATTGATTCAAGTCACAAATAGTCAAAGTAAAGTGAGTTTATGTCAGTTTAAACAATACTTCCCTGAGAGGGACAACTGGTAAGTAACGTTATACGAATTTTCTGGTAATCAGTGTGTTAATTAGTGACTCAGTGGCTGACACAGCATGCTAACCCTCCCATATTTTTAGTACTTGTGAAACGTCCCCTTTGAAGAATTGTATACGAGACTGTGCTTAAACTGACACACAATATTTTTAGCGCAACGCAATCTGACTTTCAAAATTCCCTACAAAAGAATGGCCCTGACTAACATTAATCTATACCTTTCACCAATCACTCACCTCACAAAAATCTTCATTACTCGAACTACTGCAATACAGCGAGCGCCACTACTGCCAGCTAAATGAAAGATTCAAACTACGGAAGGCAATAACTACTGATAGGGATTGTTAGCAAATGAAAGATTTTAATAGAGAACAAACAATGTATGTGCCTTAATAGTCATAATATATGATATCAAGTATTACAAACTTCAAAACTCCGCCATCTCTCTCCCCACATCCACCACTGCTGGCGGCTCACCTCCAACTGTGCAACGCTACGCGCTGTTCACATCCAGCTGCCGCTGCCCTACAATGGCAGACAACAATGCAAACTAGCCACAGACTGCACACAGCACGGCCAGTGATTTTCATACAGAGAGCGCAAGTGGCGGCGGCGTTACCAATATAAGAACCTAAACAGCCTACTTACATAAAGAAAACATAAACAGCCTACTTACACTTGTATTGGTAACGTAGCACCATTGCGGTCGTTGTCACTCCCTCTTGTGTGATGAGAGTGGCGATCAGGTTTACCGGAGTAGACATTTTGCCATGCAATGAAATTTCACAGCACGACTGTATTAGTTATTGGTTTATTTATCTGCTATTTTTTTATCTATATGAATGAACAGACCGAATGTTTAGGAAAGTAGTAGCTAAAAAAAAGTTTACATACCACCATTTCGGAATCTGTCGCACAGGTATCTTTTCATCCCGAATCCAGAAGGCACACTATGCATCAATGGTAGATAACAAATTTTGTAATCTGGAATTCTGCACTGTCCTGCTGGACAACACTACATTCAAAGCACTACATTACTGTACTTCGTATTAAAACCAAGATGAATTTCTCGTATTTCAGGACGTTTAGCCCCCCCCCCCCTCATTCCCCTTCCCCGAGCGCAGGTGCAACTCAGGATTCACGAGGGCTCCGCTTCTGTACCACTCAGGTGTGGAGATTGGGAGGTGCCTGTGAGGGTCTCAGGAAATACTTCCTGGTCCTCCCCGAGACTGCTCAACGCTCTCAGAATGTCATTGTAGGTAGTGTTCTGCAGTGAAGCATCTCATTATTTTGCTGTATTGCCTCTTCTCAGCTGTCTTTCATAATCTGGTATTTTCCCTGTCAGGGAGTTCATCTTATGCCACAGTTCCTCATTCCTTATTGCATTAGAGACTGTCGTATGACTAAATGCGTTCCTGTCCTCGTCTGTAAGGCCTTGTGTAATGGCAAGAACCCGGATGCCGATTGCTCTACATACACCGCGTTCTTTACTTCTTGGTCCGAGGTGAATCTACGGCCCCTTGCTGCATTTTTGAGTGGACGAAACAAGTAGTTGTCGGAAGGGGCAAGATCGACACTATACGAAGGAATGGCTCTACTTCGAACTTGAATTTGCGCAGCGTTTCAGCTGTGTAGGCAGCGGTTTACGGACTGGAATTTTCGTGCAACAACTCAACATCTTTCGACAGTAGACCTAGGCGTGTCGATAAGCATATCACAGTAACACGCACGAATTACTGTTGTTGCACTCTCCTGATAATGTCACAGTAGTGGACTCTGTGCGTCCCAAACAACGGTAAGCGTAAGTTCTATTTCGGATTTTGAACTTTCTCCTGTTGGGCGATTGTGGATGTTTCCATTGGATACTTTCCCGTTTACTCTCCAGCTGTTAATGGTGAAGCCATGTTTCGTCAACAGTGTTGATACTGCATAAGAAGCCGTCACTTTCGTTACCATAGCGATCGAAGTATTTTATGTCCAAGTGCATTTGTTTATGCAACACTGTGAGTTTTTTTGGTACCCACCTTGCACAGAATTCATGAAACCCGAGACTATTGTGGATGATTTCGTAAGCAGAACTATGACTAATTTGCTGACAAATGTGCATTTTCATCAATAGTCACTCGTCTAGCAGAGTCTGGAGTGCACGTTCAGTGTTGTCATCATTTGTGACCGTGGATGGTCGTCTGTCTCTTTCCTCATGCGTCACATTTGCGCGACCATTTCCGAATTTTCAAACCTATTCGTAGAGACTCTTTGTGGCAAGACACTATTCCCGTATCGTGGCGAAATACTTTGATGGACTCCAGCCCCCGGTACATCTTCTGACCACAGAAACCGTACCACCGCTCGTTATTTCCCTTCGCTGGAAATTTCTAATGGGGCGGCCGTGGTCTGTCTGCAACAAAAGTAAGAAAAATGGACGAATTAGGAACAAATTTTCATATCAGGACCACAGCAGCATACAATAAAATATATGAAGACCGAGGTCAGTATGAACAATGTTAAAAGATTAACGTTAACATTGGGAACAATTTTGACTTACCCTCCTACAACGGTTGCGCGGGGAGCGGCCAGCTGCAATGCGAACACTATCGAGATGCGGTAGCGGATGCTGTCCTCCATCCGGCATCCTGAGGATGTTTTTTCAGTTTGTTGGTGAAGCGGTAAAATATTGCTCAGACATTGGCTAAGGTGAGA
Source organism: Schistocerca cancellata (assembly GCF_023864275.1). NCBI lineage: Eukaryota > Metazoa > Arthropoda > Insecta > Orthoptera > Acrididae > Schistocerca > Schistocerca cancellata. Next base: position 435,350,872 of record NC_064633.1, on the reverse strand, counting down.
CAGAGCAACACATAAAATGAAGTGTTCTTTTGTGTGCCATACTTCCTAATGGAAACGCCATGTGGTTGGGGCCTCCCGTCGAGCAGACCGTTCGCCTGGTGAAGGTCTTTCGGGTTGACGCCATTTCGGTGACTTGCGTGCCGATGGAGATGAAATTATGATGATAAGGGCAACACAACACCCAGTCCTTGAGCGGAGAAATTCTCCGACCAAGCCAGGAATCGAACCAGGGCCGTTAGGCATGACATTCCGTCGCGCTGACCACTCAGCTAGCAGGATATTTTCTAATGGCAAGCATTGGTAGAAACAGAGTTCGGCTGACGAGATTAGAGTGAGGTTCTGTGCGTCAACACAGGTGACGTTATCCTGATTCAGTTTGAACTCAAAGAAGCACGGCATGTACGTAAGCCATTTGGTTGTGCGAAAACGATTGTTAAGTGTATTTGCATCGTGGGACTGTAGTGTCATATAGTCGTCCATTTTAATTGCTAATCTGAGACCACGGTGAGACCGTTGTACAAAGCGTATTAGAGATAGAGATAAGTTACTATATTTTCCCTTTTTTGTTTTTCTCTTCTGAGTGATATAATAGCGTAGTCCCATGTAGTTGTGCTGTCGGGGTTTGTGTAGGATACAGTGAAGTATGGTAATTAGTTGATAGTAATTAATTGTAATGAGTGACTCTGGTTGACATATTTTACTCTAATGCCCCCCCCCTCCCCACCCTGTTACAGACACAAGGAAGTTGTCATATTATTTCGATGCCCTCTTATAAACTTATGTTACGGGCAGAAGCAAGTTGTCGTTTTCTTTTGCCGCACTTAATACTATAGGCACACAAGCAAAATTTATTTTTCGTACGTGATGCAGGGCTGTATCTTAAACTACTGAGATGTATCATTTTTGCCCAATCTCAATATAACATTGTCTGTTATTAATGAGGCGAAATATAGTTATGAATTTTCGTACCATCAGGGTATTGATTTTTTTTTTTCAAGTGGCTGAGAGCAGAGGCTTTGGTAGTCTTAAGAGCTCTGCTGTTGTAACATATTATTTAATGAAGTATTGATTAATTATGATCCCGCGAGTGCATGGCACACAACCAACTAACACTTCCGTCCAAACCTGAGCCACAAGTTGCTTTCGACGTTGGATTGAATGGCAACAATTCTATTGCTGCTGCGAAATACAAAAAAAAAAAAAAAAAAAAAAAATTTAAAGGCCCTGAACTGCTACATGACGATGTTTAATTTTGTGTTGAACAGTGTGGATATCTATGGAGGTGGCAACTGGATTAATGTTGCTGCCGTTCGTGACGATAAACACTTTACAGACAGCTAAACTAATCTGGAAAGGATTCCACAGCTTGAAGTTGTTGTATATAAAACTTTGCCGTCAAGTTTAGCAGTGTATATGTTTGGATGCCAAGTCTAATGTGTTCTATAAGCCTTTGCGCATTCGTTGTATTTTTTAAACTAACAGAGAACCCTTTGAGTGCAAAGTCGTAAGTTCAGTCTCTAGTAAGGTCAGCTGTTAGTGCTTTAGGATGACGACAGAAAACGAGTGTCCATAGATCAACCTTCTGTGGGATGTACGTCATTGCACATTCTGATAGCTTTTTATTTTGTCTATGTCTGACCCACTACCCTTAATGTCACTGCAGTCGATGTAATTATTAATATCGCTTTTGGAAAAAGCAAGGCAGGTGTAAATCACACAGTATTCAAGTGACGAGCCGGTAATGGAAATTTAGAACAAGTAAAACATTATAAAAATAACTGTGTGGTCGAGCGGCAGTATTACATTTCTCAAAACGGACGTCGTCGACATTCAGAACTTTAAAAAAACCATTAAAGTGAAGCATGGACACCGAACGATAAATGGTGCACAACAGTAAACTCAAAGGTTTGCTCTATCAAGCCGAACTCTTTAGGAATTACAAAAGTTCAGCTAGGTATCCACTCTTACAGAATGATGAGAACTGGTGGAATGTCAAGACATGTAACCGAACCCGAAACGGTCTCTCGTGAAACGTATCGTGAAACAGTCTATCTTTTAAGGCATAGTTCCAGATAGTGTGATAATAACTTGTATATGCACGGAAAACACACAGATCCAGCGGCTGACTTTGTCCAGTGATTCAACTCAGTATGAATTGTAATAAAATGTAGACTTTCACGTTGGGAATCACCACAGAATTCAGCAACCGACCACGGCATAACAGCCCGGATAATTATAATGGACATGAATTGTAATGTCACACACTTTTGAAGAGGGATTGTTTGCTCTAAGGGAGTATGATTCTTATATGCAGACCAGGAATCAAGTAAAAGCAAGTTATTCTGCTATTGGCCGAAAGCGGTAATCATACCATAGTTGTAGTTCTCATAAGCCAATTTTCCCACTTCTGCTTGCTGTGACGGAAATATTCTCAACTGACATTGCAAGATCACGCACATGAGAAATCATCGAAGGGGGCAGAGCACCTCCAACTTCCCGCCAGTACAATAAATATCTTTCCAGCAAATTTACCATCCAGATTAACAGTCGGCATAATTGCATATGAATGCGCTAAGACACTGCTGTTAGTAGATCTTGATACAACTCTATTAATACCTCTAATATCCAGGATTTCTTTCATGTGTGTTTCTTCTTCAATATCTGACTGGTCGGAGCTGAAAACAGAATCCTTTCTGAACGATGGGATATATTTGTGTATCTCATTTACAAATTTGCTGGCTGATTCCACAGTTTGCTTTGCATCGTCAAGTCGTCATTCTGTTTGAAATTTCGTTATTTTATATCTTCCCATTCTGTAGCACAGTTTGAAGTTGTGCAACCATTCACTGCTTCCCTTAACAACACTGTAATCTAAGTCGCTCAAAACTTGATGTGTAGGTAAGAGAAGTAGGAGGTGTTTTGCCCCTACGATTCTTTCTAGTGTGCGTGATCTTGCTAAGGCAATTGAGAATATTTACGTCACAGCAAGCAATGGTGGCAAAATGGGCGTAGTAGGTCACTGCCATGTACATCCGGTTAATTGAATTGAGCATCTTTGAAACGAGCAAACACCGCTTTTTGTAACCAGTGCGCCTTGTCCTTCGTTGAATATGTGTAGTTTTTCGTATGCACTATACGGTCATATGGCTGCAGACTTAATCGAAATATGTTCATAATTGTTTTTTAACTATGCCGCTCATGATCTTCGATGTACCCGCCCCGTGGACAACGGTTGTCGTTCACTACGTAGTTTTACAGCGGACGGGAGTTGTGGTTCCCTTTGCAATAACGCTGATAGACTACTTGGCTTGACACCTTTTTTAGTATAACATAAGGGGACCACAACCTGCCTATCTAACCCATGTTAATTTAGGCAAGTATTTGACCCATTTTTGAAAAAAAACTATTTGATGCAGGACCTTAATATTTTTACTGTATGTTACATGATGCTAATAGAGTCAACTGTACTAAAATCTACTTTATCCGTTTTATACTTTTTAAGAAGTACTTTTTTAAATTTATTAACAAAAGATATTAAGTTTTTTCTGCAGAAAATACTTTTTTGTGAAATTCCTAATGCGGGAATATTAATGAATATAGTACCAGAGAGGGATTTTTATGTTATGTAGATTCTCTGAAAATTTCATTCATTTGTCTATGATAGTTTCTGATATAATGGGGCATATGTACTGAAAATGTTAGTTTCCGGGAAATTGACTTTAAAGAAAAAAACCTTTTGAAATTTATTACTTGCAGTTAATTAAAACTGTCCTGCTGCATATGATCGCCCTTCTTTGGCCTCTAGCAGGTCTTCCAGCTTCTTTTTTACCTTCCTGGATATTTGTCTTGCTTTCTTGGCCATATTAGATGCAGACTTGTCTGCATCGGCTATCCTCATTTTATCGCAGTGTTGCAGCCCAGTCATCATATTTTCACCAGAATTAATTTCCAGGTTTTCAGTACCAAAAAATTTCCAGTATTACCACAATTGAATGTAATAACAGCATCATGAACTCCTAGTTTCACTGTAAGCAAGCCTACAAATACAGTTTTAGGAAGGCGGTTCCAAATTATATTGTTGAAACATTCATTTGGTTTCTGTGGCTGCCCATGAGCCAAGTCTCATAGAATAGGTTTAATTGCTGTAATAACAGCAGCAGGAAGTGAATGCTGGTGAGAATCAGATTCTCCAGTTGCCTGAGCCCTATTGTATTTACACCACGAATTTTCTCCTGATGTACACAATCCATGACATGGCTTATCATCAGTAGAGGACTTATGGAAGAATATGGCCCAAACATATCTCTTCATTGCCTCCAGATGTTCTTTATTTCTCTTAATTGCCTGCCCATAGTACACCTGCAAGTTTTCTACTTTACAATTCATTTGAACAAAACAAACCGTGTGTTTGAAAGCGTGTTGTTTACAAACAGCAGAAACAAAAGAATACCGACCGTTGCGTTCCTAGGATAGCCAACACACTCAGGAGTACAAAAACCCCTAACGTGCAATGTAGGGGATATAAAGATCTAAAATATATACATTAAGTGGGTAACAGAGAAGTGGGCGTGGCATATAAACACACGTGGTAGGAAAATGCTCTTTAAATGCTCGAGAAAAGTTTCTTCAGCAGAATCCTTTTAAGAGTACTTAAATAAAAACTTAATCTATTGAAATATGTTGAAGACCGTAAATCGCCTTTTTCGACCTGAACTACTGTGTGGTCCCCTTAACTTGTTAAGCACTTGTCATCATTGTACTCCTCATGTACGTTGTTCGCACAGTCGAGCGTACATGACAGCACACATTCCAGTGACTCATCTTGTAGAAACGCCACCGTTGCATCTGGTACTTCTTTCTCACTCTGCGAAATTCTTTGGGCTGCTCTCTGACGAGATGTCAAATTCAGCAACTGTTGTTGTAGGTATAATGTAACGTTTCCTTTGTTTCTCGTTACCACTGTTCTGCTTTATATCAACACCACTAGCACTGCAGCACTGTTGTGAATTACTCGTCGACTAAGCTACGTAGTCTCATGCTGTGCTCACAATTGGATGCCTTCAGTCTCTCCCATTGTTGCCATTAGTAGTCGATATTGTGGTTGCATTGTAATCAATATGTTTGGCATCGAATGCCGTAAACATCGCACTCAAGGAGTTCCTTGTAAGTATAGTCGATATGTTGCGTACTCGGATAAAGTCCATGGTGATTTAGCAACGAACTGTTTTCATTGGAACTACAAGTGTGATATGAAGCTGACAGTACCTAACCTTTCACTTCGGCCTTCCCGGACGTGAGAAGTGTGTGTGACGAAATACCTTGGTTGGTTTCCGATGTTATAGATCCTCTCCAGCGATCGCAGTACGGCAGCAGTATATTGCACGACCGCCCCCTCCTCCCTCATCAGGCAGCGTCCGCATCCAGGGTCACAACCAAGCGGAATACGGTGCACCTGTGTGAGTCAGTAGTGCGCCGATGAGTCAGTAGTGCGCCTATATCGAAGGACGGCGTAGTACTGTATCACACGATTACTATCGGAAGCAAAAAGGTTTACTCCTGTCTAATGACAGCTTACAAAAAATGGTTGAAATGGTTCTAACCACCACGGGACTTAACATCTGAGGTCATCAGACCCCTAGACTTAGAATCACTTAAATCTAACTAACCTAAGGACATCATACACATCCATACCCTAGGCAGGATTCGAACTTGCGACCGTAGCAGGCGCGTGGATCCGGACTGAAGCGCCTAGAACCGCTCGATCAATGACTGCTTACACTCAGCTACATCCACCCACACTAAATAAGACAGAAAATATACTAAAATAAAAAGTAAATCCAATGCTTTCATATCAGCAACTGACCGATGGTGTGGGAAACTACAGAAGAGGAATTCGTAGCTCCTCATTATTTAAAAGCCAGAGAGCTACTAGCCCTCAATCCTGATATCTCTAAAGTGAAGCAAAAACACTAAAAAGAGAATGTGCCAGCGACTCTTTCTGTTTCACGGAAAAAAATCCAGGTTTTGATTTACATAATTAAATATGTTAAACCCTCAACAGAATGAAAACAAAGGTATATGTGAGGCCTCGTCTACGTATGGAAAGAAGCACCTTCACAAGAATATCGAAGTTTTGCAGGATACAAACGCAGTATAATTCCCTGTGTGGTCTTAAGTGTGGTCAACTATCTGACTTCTTCCCGAGACAAGGTGGCCATCGAATATATAAAACATGTGACTACATCATTCTGATTTTTGTAATCGATGTACGTATTTGTTTAATTTCAATTGTTAAACATTATGTTTAAAAACTAATGTTTGTATCTGTATTGGCATATTCTCATTTTGATTTGCTATTCTGTACGTTAAACCAATAACTTTTACTCAGTGCTCCAGATATACCGCTGCAGAATGAAAGAACCCGTTTATTTACCTAAAATGCGCACCAAATGAAATTTTAGTGAGCTTCCACACACAGATATTAAACGAATTATTACACAGATCTGTTAGGAGATGCTTAAGTAAAAAGAGATTATGTTGGTAACTCAAACCAGTATATACGTAAAGAGGGAGCGTTTGTCGTGTTTCATGCTCAACGTACTGCCGCAAACTTAACGTAGGGCTTCATCTGTTCGCATTGAATCAATACTGCGTTATCGTGGAATTACTGCTGTATTTTATCAGCAAGGTCATACATCGCGGCTAAAGCGGAATTTTGCCGGTAAAGGTCGGTGAGTCAATTACACCATGCCTGAACGCGACCACTTTATATCTCTGCGAGATACTGAAAATTAATCGCTACAGTTCAGACTGGACGACACCGTGAATTTGTTCCGATGGTAGTTGAAAACGGAGCGCAGCCTACGTTCCACACATATTAAATTCCGTTTTGTGGGTTAGAGGAGAATATTTTTTGTAGTTAGTCAGGCTAGTGCAAAAATTCAGTACACGAGAGCGAGCTATTTTAATTGTCCTTTTCTGATTTTAAGAGATTGATCGAAATCCGTCGGTAGCCAATTAACACAATGACAATAAAAAATACTACTCTTCATAGTAGGAATATTTATACGTCATTCCCATTTTCACGCCGCCGTCACTCAAACGAATGTGCTATTTTTTGGCACAGAATATACACAGTTGTTATGAGACGCCCAAAACAAATCGTACACTTTTTACTCATTTTGATAAAATGTGATTGCTATTCCAGTGCTAACAGTCTTTCTACAATGTTTTGCATAGTAACCCTAATATTTCTTGTGTAGTGTAAGTATCTCTAATATCCCTCAAACGATATCTAACGCACAGCTGACGGAGTGCCATTTAAGCACACAGTCAAAGATCCCTCTGATATTAGGATTGGTACAGAATTTCCTTTGCGACGGTGAGCAGATTACACGTATTCCTACTCTATTGTATGAAAGTAGGATTCAGGGAGCAGTAAGAAGATTTCTTAGTGCAGTGAACAGATATAGTAGATTACACAGGATCAATCCTTCGGTGGGCGCGCCTTTCATACTTCCATGAGTGGGCGCGTTGTGGCTTTTGACCGCAATTATTTTTCCATTTTCAACCTAAGGAAAAATAATCATCCTATCAGTAACAAAAAGGTAAAATGCATCAGTTCCTTTTTCCGTAATTTCCACACTTTCTTTAGGACCAGGCAATACTTTTAGGATGTTCTTGGCCTTGGATTTAGGAGAAGAAGGAAGCGGTTCACTTATCGAAATAGTTTCTTTATCTTGTCTTACGTAAAATCCGTAATCCTCTGTTTGTTATCTCCCCTCTTCAACCAGGTGGTCATCTGTTCACTCTGTTGATTATTCGGAGTCATTGCTGTGGTTTCCTTCTTCAATAACGTCCTCTTACGACCCAGATTCACATGAATCTGACAATTTTTGTAATTCTTTTTCTGACAATTCTCGCAGTACTTTCTCATAGTCTTCAGGACGTACAGTTCGACGGTGCGTGCCAAATCCCTTCTTTTTCTCCATTTCCACGCTTTTATGAGACCTGGTGAAACATATGTTTTTGGGTAAGTAATATATTGTAGCCAATCAATATCCAAGATGGTAAAAAGCAATGAAAATTGCATGTGGGAACTTAGCTTCGATTCAAATATTCTTTACATACTAATATAAAAGAAAGATTGCCATGAGGCGAAAGAAAAACACAGGTACAGAAAACATTTACATCACTAGGAGCGTAGCGGCAAACACACCGCAAACGCAACACTCACGTTTCAAACAATAGCGACCATACTGCTGAAAGCATGAATAGCGCAAATGTAGTAAGTGGTGACATCCGTTGAGAACAACAAATACGTATCTGGACGTTGACGCAACTGTAACGCTATCTGTGATACTAACAGAAAACTAAATCTTGCGGCTATCTGTCGCAGACGCGCCCACCGAAGTGTTAATAACAATGATTTTAGGAATGAAATGAACATTTGTAAATGTGGAAATAAAATCTTTGAAAACAGAACAAAGTGGAATGAACACATTAGAAGGATCAGTAGCACAAGTTTATTTGTATGGAGTGTGCAGCATGAATCGAATATCTTACAAAAGCAATGTTCCATCTGATAAATCAACGAGGGACGTTGTAGCATTGTGGCTGACGGTGCACCTGAAGACAGAATATTTCAATTTTACAGCTGGTCAGAGCAGGCCAGACTGTTGTAAAACTTAATTCGAATATCCGGGCAAGCTGGGAGTAGTGCGGAGGGAGTCCCAGCTGGGAAAGTGTGGGCACACACAACACTGCACCGCGACCAAGTAAATACCAACAAATGTTCGTTTAATTTCGCCTATGAGATAGCTTTTCATTAAATAGCTGTTCACACCCAGTAAATGTACGAATTAGAGATATAACTGATTCCATTTCTATGAATTTATTCAGGATTCTGTTTATTTGGTTCACGCTAGTGTTTCGTGTCATTACTTTTCGGTGACCAAACGTGTGTATGGAAGCTGCTCCTACCTCATGGCATTCGCAACAGCTGTAGCTGGATCCAGCCTGGCGACTTCCTTCTCGAATTTCTCGAAACTCGTAATGATGTTAATAGCTGACAGATCATTGTTATAAAGCAGTTTCGCGAAATGAAAAATATGCAGAAAACTTTATGTATGTGTGGATGTACAAGCGGAATATATTTTAAAAATGCCAGTCACACCGAATTCAGTGACGTAAGAACACACAACCGGCCTATATCCGACAAAAGGCGCGATCTTTTACAGAGCATGATCCACAAAGCATAATATCCACTATTCCTTCACAATGCGATACCCCGAATTTCGAATTTTACTTTGTCAGCGCTATTTCTACAAAGCATCTTCCACTTCGTAATGCTCTTCTTCTGAATACGTGAACATACTCGCTCTCGGTAGCAGTTAACAAGCTGAGCCCTTTTTTCCTCGACTGTGCGAGTTCTATTTGCACCGTCATCCACAACGACAATTAATTCTTAACGTCCTCTAATTAACTTTTCGTGCACCCAACTACACCGTCAAACACATTTACTTCTCCTCTTGGAACACACTGTCATTCAAATGTCTACATCTCCCTGGTACTCAGTGTTCACATAGATATTAATTCTTCCGGTCATAGCACTCATACGGCAGAAAACTTACAAGTACAATATAGGTACATCTTTTATGTAACATAAATAAGAGACGCAAAAGAAAAGACCGAAAAAATAACGAAAATAAATTCCACCTCAATTGGATTTGGAGGTTAGAATGAGACTAAATCCACAGCTTTTCTTTAATACGTTGGCTACGTTTTGTATTGGATTATCAGAATCAGACGGTAACTTGAATTGAACGGAAGGAAACCACCTACCAGTTTAATGTTAAACCTCAGTAAACTGTGAACCGTCATAAGGTGCAAGAAAACATCCTCGCCACGGGGGTCCAGGTGGACCTTAGCTCAACCCGAGTGATAGCACAGATTCTTATCGATGCAGGAAGATCACCACTGGTTGCTGAAAGCTTGGGAAAGTTCGCATGGACGAAAGAGCCGCGTTATACTTTCATACCGCCTCAGTGTAATCCTGATTGCCAAATGGGGAGCGTACACGCAGCTGGAAAATATTTTCTAGAAATGCAGTTGTATCGTTTATATGTTTTCCACCCTTACTCAACAGCGAACGGAATGGGAACTAATTGTTCGGTCTTACGAAACCGTTAAATCCTCTGTTGCCCGGCTATCTCTGAGTCATTATTGTTTTGCCCGTCCGCGGCCTAGGCAGAAACTGTGTGTGTCCTTGTGCAGCCGCTATTTAGACTGGAGGGTGATACCTATGGTCTGTACCTGTCGCGCACACTCAGGCCAACATTATATAAAGATACCGGCATGGTGGCGACAGAATTTTCGTTCAATGTTGGATGCTGTAATATCTGTACCTTGGTTTCGAATACTGCTATGGTAAGTGTGCCTTTCTCGTAGTGCACATGAGCTGACAAGTCAGGTACATTTCCTGAATCATAAAACTCGACACCTGAAGAATGCACTAGAGGGTCATTTCCTGCAGCATTAGGACATGTCTTAATAAACTGCGAATTAGCTTTCATATTCCTATGGGAAAACGAAGATCGGAATATTATTAACAAATAACTTCAGAAATGTGATGTAAATACAACTCTTCAAGATATTTTTAGGAGGAAATTGTTTTGGGAAAGGGGGGGGGGGAGGCGGCGAGCGGCGGGCGGGGAAAAAAAAAACAGCCGGAACACAAATACAAGGGTCGATCAATAAATACTTAATACAAAATTTTTATCTGAAAGCTGGTTCGTATTATTCTGGATTCTAATGCACCGTATGGTCGCTCACTCTTTTGGATACAAAACCCTAGGTTTAAATATAATCTGCGTCCAGTGCGACGGGCCGGCCGTTGTGGCAGAGCGGTTCTAGGCACTTCATGTCCAGAATCACGCTGCTACTACGGTAGCAGGTTCGAATCCTGCCTGGGGCATGGACGTGTGTGATGTCCTTAGGTTAGTTAGGTTTAAGTAGTTCTAAGTCTAGGGGACTGATGACCTCAGATGTTAAGTCCCACATTGCTAAAAGCCATTTGAATTGTTTCCGTGTGACGGTCTTACGTCACCTGCAATGCCTGTTGGTCGACGTCGGTGCCAACAGTTAACTGCATCAATTACCTTCCCATCATTCAGAACTGCTTCCCACGGATTGAACCCTTCATTGGCTTGAAGAGATGGAAGGCGAAAGGTGCGAGATTTGGGGTGTAGGAATGAAAATCGAATGAAGTTTAGTGAATACTTGAAAGGTGGCTACACTGAGTCACAGCGCCAGAGATTGCGCCAGAGAGTATTATTCAGCCGCCTTCACAGGCAGTAGTTGTTCAGAAGCGGTGGTAGGCATTGGTTGTCGTGAAGTCGTCGTAAGAGTTCTTGTCGAGAAGCGGTGGTAGAGAGTGCTTGTGGAGATGTTGCAGTAGCGTGTCGTTGTTGAGAAGTTCCCATGGAGAGTGCTTGTTCAGATGTTGACATATTGTTTTGTTGGGCTAGACACCAGATGTTGTTGGATTAGGGATGCTGTAATGTGCTTTTCGTCAATATATATGAAGGTAAAAAATTCCTTTTTTTTATTATTTCAATGTCTTAAACAATAATGCCTCTTGGCCACAGGTTCAGTCAACAAAGCATATGGCTCGTGTTCATGTATTAGAGTGTAATTCTGGTTTCTATACGCAATCATAGTATTTCAGTTTTATTTAATTAATTCAGTGTAAATGGTATTTAAAATATCTGGTCTTGTTGAAGAAGAACCATGCCAGATGTGTACGTTGAATCACACTTCCACACACAGAACAGCTACACTTGAGTTTTGTTGTTTCGTAGGTTTTATAGTTGCTGGGGACTTAATTAATTAATTGTGTTAACGGAAGTCTTCTTTCATTTTTGTTGTTATTCTATGCAGTCAGATTGCGTACAAATACTAGTCAGGGCCAACCGGTTACGAGGCTGTGTAACAGGACAGACAGTAAAATTATTTGCATACTCAAAAAAATATTTAATTAAGCCCCCATGCACGTGGCGACCGCTGCTTCGGATCGTCCCTTGGAATTCTTCTGATAGTAAAAATAGCAGACAATAGTATTGTTGTAGTAATTTGTAGTTTAGTAATTGTAGTCTATATTGCACGTGTAGATTTGGTAATTGTCATTCTTCTAATGGTATTTTTTGCAAAATTTAATTTTTGTTGTCTTGTAGACGGGTTTGACAATTTTGTGCAATTATGAAGATTTCAATTGTTCGTTAATCGTGTTTGAGGGAAGCATTTCGTGTGAATGGTATTGTTGGTGATAAAGTGTCATTGTGTGTAATTTTCATATAGTGACAAGTTTTGTATATTTTGTAAATGATTACGCGATCGATGAAAAAGGCGAAAATGATGAATAGTGAGAATGACGAAATTGTTAACATGGCGAACTCGCCAACACAGGAGAACAGGATGATGAATAATGAAGTGGAAAACAATTTAATAAGTCGGGAAAATAGTCCGGAACCAATTCAAAATTTTTCACAATCAAAAAATTTTCAGAATACGAGATTAACGACAGAAGATATGGAGCAGTTGATGAATGCGATATTAAATTTGGGATCACGGTTAGAAACCAAGATGAAAGCAATGGAAACACAGTTAAGATCTGAATTAAAAACAGTGGGATCACAGTTACGATCTGAATTAGAAACTGATATGGGAACAATGGAAACACAGTTAGGCTCACGAATAGGGACATGTTTCAAAAACATGAAAGATGAATCAAAGAAAGAAATTAGAGAAGAAGTACAACCGATCTTGAATGCTCACAATAATAGTTTAATTTCAACAGAAATTAGACAAGAGGAACAGGACAGAGAACAGGAAGAAAAAGATCGCGTGATAATACAAAAATTTTCAGAATTAAATTTACAACGTGCACACTATAAGGAAGAAATACTTGAAAGAATCGAGGAATCCGTAGCAAATGACAGAATAAATAACCTAACGCAACAGTGTGAACAGTTAACTACTAAATGTGTTAATACTGAAACCCGAGTCGCGAAACTTACGGAAGACGTAAATAAACAGAAAGTACAATTAGGTGACTTATCGGAAAGAGTTGAGGAGATTGCAAATAAACTGACAAGTATTAGTTTAAATGTGGACAGAGATTCAGATGATACAGCTACATTGCCATTTTCAGAAACCGAAGAGTACCAGAACATAAATAAGCATGTTGAAAATCAGGGAAAATTTAATGAACGCGTTAAAAGGGAATTTGAGGCGTTACGAAAGCAAGTTAAACAAATTGAAGACGAAATCGTAGGAAAAGACAGGAGAAGGAATTTACAATCACACATAGCAGAAGGGTTTGAAGAAAATAATTTGTTTCATTTACGAGATGCAACAAGAGAGCGCCAGGCGCGCGAACTTGACAATAATCGACATTCGGACTAGGTCTTTGTCGCCACGAGGAGAAAACTTTGACTATAAACACTTCTTAACTGGTCGGAAATTTAAGATCATTCGCAATTCTAAGAATGACATACATCCATGTTCATGGTTAGATCAATTTATGTACGCACTTACACCAAACTGGCCACCAAGTCACAAACTGGAATTTATGTGCGGCTATTAAAGTCCTCAGGGGATTCACTGCACTAAGTGAATATGTGCCGTAGCGTGCACAGGGTCCCGAGCTGTAGTAGTGCTATTTTCCTTTTAGTTTTCTGCACTGCTGCCTATTCTTTTACTATTCTTTGCATCTATCGAAACAATTCTTCAACTATCAACTCTTCAACTATCAACTCTTCAACTATCAACTCTTCAACTATCAACTCTTCAACTATCTAGAGACTCGGTAAAGAATAACTAGATATGACTATTTTACCCAAAAGTGATTTCGGAAATTACCGTTTGGACTTACTGTATCTTCAGCGGCATTCATTCTTAGTTTAAACGAAATTTTACCTGTTTATCTTCGTGATAATATTACTTCATATGTTGACGATATTCTTATTGCTAAACGTTCTTGGAGTTAGCACAACAAAATTTTGGATTCATTATTACGTATTTTTGCAAGAGTTGGCATTACAGTGAACTTGAAAAAGTCTGAATTTGGTCGTTCTCAGGTGAAATTTCTTGGTCACATTATTTCTACAGAAGGTATTCTTCCTGATCCAGAGAAACTAGACGCTATTCGTAATTATGCTGTTCCTACCACAAAACGTGATGTTCGTAGTTTCCTTAGTGTCTGTAATTTTCTTAGACGCTTTGTTAGATTGGATGATTTAGCCACACCTCGTTTATGTGAACTATCTGGAAAGGTTTCTAGTTGGTGTTGTGATGAGGAAGCTCAGTCAGAATTTGAACAATTTCGTGATGCTTTAGTTGCTGCTCCACTTCTTTCACACCCGGATTTATCTAAAGATTTTTGTTAGGCGACGGACTCATCATACAAAGGCCTAGGTGCACATTTATTTTAAGAGATAGAAGAAGACGGCGTTGTTGTACAGAAAACTATTGCATTTGGAAGTCGTGTTCTCTCTAAATCAGAAAAGAATTATTCGATTACGGAACTTGAAGCTTTGGCTGTTGTATGGGCTTTCACAAAGTTTCGCATCTTTTTGTATGGCAGGCATACTAAGGTTTACACCGATCATCGAGCTCTGGAATTTCTTATGTCAGCAAAATTAACACATGGAAGATTGTCAGGATGGGCGTTATATTTACAGGAATTTGATTTTAGTATTGTTTACATACAGGGTTCTTCTAAAATTATTGCTGATGCTTTATCACGTGCACCGATGGGTTTGAAACAAAGTGCTGCAGAGGATTGCAAAGAAAACAATTATTGTTAGATGTATATTCAAGGTGTTGCGTTTGAGCATTTTATTTCGTCTTCGCTTCAGGACATCGCTAAGGAGTAAAATAAAGATCCAATCTGGAAGGAGATTAAGGAGAAGTGGAGGAGAAAGGAAAGTGTAGCGATTAGACAGTATTATTTAGTTCGCAATGATATTCTTTTTAAACGAAAATCGGTCGACAACTCTGTTTGGTTAGTTTGTATTCCTGACGAGTGGGTTAATAAATTGATTTGGTACACACATTTCAGTTATGCACACTTTGGTCCCAGAAAATGCTTTCATAAATTACGCGAAAATTGCTACTTCAGTAATATGGAAAAACGTATTCGATCTGTTCTTGCCAAATGCAAATTATGTCAAAAGGCTAAGCCACCAACTGTTTCTCACAGAGCACCGTTGTTTCCTATCATTCCAGCGAAATTAAAGGAGATGGCTGCAGTCGATTTGTTCGGTCCAGTGGTTCGTTCTACTAATGGTTTTGCGTACATTTTGGTAGCAGTGGAATTGACATCAAAATATGTGTGTTTTACACCATTACGCAAAGCAACAGCTCGTTCAGTATCTAACGCTTTCATCAAACATTTTCTTAAAGAAGTGGGACATGTTGATAAGGTCATATCAGATAATGGATCGCAGTTTCGCTCTAAAATTTGGCTTCGTACTCTACGGCGTCGTAAGATTAAACCAATTTTCATTTCACTTTTTCACCCTCAATCTAATGCTTCAGAGAGATGGATGAAGGAAATCAATAAATTGTGTCGACTTTACTGACATCAGAATCACAGAACTTGGGATCAGTATCTTCATATTTTTCAAAACATTCTGAATGAACTCCCTAATGATTCAACTTCTTTACCGCCTATATTGATATTAAAAAATAAACCACCGACAAATCACATTTCTGAAATCGTTCCTTTTCCGCCTGCACGGAAACTGCGGCATTCTGAAGTTGTCAACCTGGCTCTACGAAATATTGCATCTGCGTCTGCTAGAAGAGAGAAACCAGCTAAACGTCCTGGTCGTTTAAAAATATTATCAGTTGGTCACAAGGTGTTAATTAAGTCTCACCGTTTGTCTCACAAAGGAAAAGGCTTGTGTCGCAAATTTTTTCTGCTTTATAATGGTCCATATAGAGTTCGCAAATTTATTCATGATAACACTGTCGAAGTAGAAACTCTTAAATCTCGACGCTGTAAGGGAATACATCATATATCGAACGTTAAAATTTTTGTGGAATGACATACTTTCGAGAAACCAGCAGTTATACGTAAACATGCAGAGAATACAAGGATACCTCGCTGTGTTTTGGCGGCGGCACATACTCAAAGCAACAGTCAAGTCTGCGCGGTGCACAAGGCAGTCGTTGACCGTAAACAATCACTTCCTACGTCACGCGCCTACAGCTGATCGAGCGCTCAGTGCGAATGCACTGACAGCCATAAACAAATACACAATGTAATTCCTCCACATAAATTCAGTATAAAGCTATAGTGATTTGATAAATTATGTTATTAACGTTTAGTATTTTTCAGGATACAGTTGAATAAAATATTTAAGAACTTCAGGTAAATTGTGTGTGTGTCCGACGTTAAGAGGACTTGCTATCGAGAAATTTTCAAGAAGAATGTCATTTCGAAGAAGAAAGTAATAAACTAAAAAGGTAACTATTAATTGAGTTTATTTTCCAGGTAACATATTTCCCCTTAGGTATGTACTTTAGACGTAATTTGCTGCTCGCGATTACGTGATTTATACTTTGTATTAACTGATTTTGACAACGATTGATTAATGAACAGGGTTGTTAATTATGTATAATATGCATCGCTTGGCTGCTATGCTTTTTCACTGATGTCACATTTTTTTATTAGGTGCCTGCTGTGCTTATTTATTTAAATTATAATTGTCACATGATTAGTTGTGCTGATATGGTTATTTATGAAGTTATACTTTGTGATTTATCTGCTTGCACCTTCATGTTTACTTATTAAGATTACATATGAACATTTATTTGCTTATGCTGATATGATGCTAATGACCTGTTTATTTTGTAAGATATATATTTGCTGCATTGCGTATAGATTGCACATTTATACATTTCTGTTCTGTTATCATAACTACTCTTTAATTTGGTATATAGCAATGCTGATGTAAAGTGTACAAACATGGAGTTTAGGTCACACTATGGTATTAATTGTAAATTGTTCGCTTGGCAGAGCCTCGTTATAGGGATTGTGCTGCATCCACTTGTTAACATTCTGCTCTCCACTGGTATATTTACTCGCTATTGCATGTTTTGCTTACGCTCAGTGCTTTATATCTTAAGATAAGAAAATGAACTGCCATGAGCTGGAGGTTTTATGGAAGCTGTATAAATTTATGCTAATACAAAGGAAGCTAACGACATGAAATACCAACACTAGGTTTAGACGATTGACAGTTATTACACTGCATTCTTCGTGAGCAATTGAAATAGTAAATGACACTTGACACAAGAAATACTCCACATGTTTGCTTCTGTTTTGCCATGATTCTTGAAGTGGTGTATACACTGTGAAATATTACGATTTATTCATTCAAAGTCTTATGTGATCTTTCATACTACGTATTCGCACCTACTTACGGAAAGTTATTCAAACTGAAGGCTATTAGAGGTCATGTATGCATTTCTTTTATTTTATGATGGGCAAGGTAACCAAAATGTATTTTATAATTCATAATGAATAGAAGATTTGGCTCAGGTGGATTACACAGAGGCTGTGTGTGGACACTGTGTCTTCAGATTGTATGGGATGATGAATTGAAGTTTGCACTAGGATTTTATCTGTACTTGTTCGAGGAGACTGACTAGAGGAGAGAGTGGTTATGGAAGTGAAATGATATTGGTAATAAGGTTTATATGTATCGATGTATTGAAGAGGTATTATTGAAGTATTGAGATTGTGTGAAATTGATGATTATTGGAGGTTTGGTGGACAAGAGGTAAGGTAAATGATATTGATGGTAAGGTTTATATGTATCGACGTAAGAGGTATTATTGAAGTATTAAGATTATGTGATGATGATGATTATTGGAGTTTTGGTGGATAAGAGGTAAAGTAAGTGAGGAGCATTTTTTTTTTTTTTTGTTGCTCTATATGGAACAAGGAGGATGAAGATAGCAGACTAGAACACTCAAGTGGAAGGAAGATTGTCTACACACACACTTTGTTAAGTCAATAAGCAGTATATATTTTTTTTGGAGAGAGGAAGCATTTGCATATCTTGGCACACTGACAGTTGTTCAGCAACCGTATATTTTGATTTGGCTTGGCAAACATTGGTCTTGACATGATGACTATGACGTTGAATAACTATTATTGACTGTTATACACTGCTGCCACTACTACTTGATACACATGTCGAAAGTCAAACCTTTGACAGAGGTGCATTTACACAGTTAGCACTATTCAATTACACAGTAGTACTTAAATGTGGATGAAAGATGAGTGAGTGTGTTTTGTGTGTTTTCCCTTCCTAATCCCAAATAATTGGTACAGACCTATCTCCTAGATATTATTTTACTTGTTTGTTGTGGCCTGCACTGACACCCATAAATATTATTGGTTTACTGGCATTTGTGTATTTGTAATATTTAATATGACAATTATCTGATATCATTTGTGTGTTTGTTATAATTTGTATGTTTAGTGTAAGAGCATTGATAATGATTTTGTAAATGCAATTGTGTGTGCATTCAAACTGTTGTTCATGCTTGCACCTGTTCAACATTGCTGGGTGCCACTGATGGATTGCATCTATTGAAATAATGCGACTTGTTGGTGTCTGCACCTGCTCAACATTACTTGGTGCCACCGATGGACTGCTTCTGCTCAAATAATGTTACTTGTTTGTGTCTGCACCTGTTCAACATTACTAGATGCCACTGATGGACTGCTTCTACTGACATAATGTCACTTGTTGGTGTCCGCACCTGCTCAACATTACTGGGTGCCACTGATGGAACTGCTTCTAATGAAATGTCACTTGTTGGTGTCTGCACCTGCTCAACTTTCCAGGGTGCTACTGATGGACTGCTTCTACTGAAATGCCACTTGTTGGTGTCTGCACCTGCTCAACTTTCCTGGGTGCCACTGATGGACTGCTTCTACTGAGATGATGTCACTTGTTGGTGTCTGCACCTGTTCAACATTGCTGGGTGCCACTGATGGAACTGCTTCTAATGAAATGATATCACTTGTTGGTGTCTGTGGAACTGTCAACTACTCTGAGGAGTCCTACTTGTGTTGAACTATTGAAAGGATTTTATGTGAATATTTGTACGAATTGATTTTTTGTGTGTTTACTGTTTATGAGACGTTATGAGATTCTTACCTGCAGCTGTTCGTCATTTCTGGTGCCATTGATTGAATAATACTTATGTAAACTATTATGTAAAATCATATGTTGGCAAGCATTTGTATTCCTTACTGTATTTTATATATTACGTTATTGAAGGGTCAGTGCAAAGCCAAAATTTATTTAGTTATGTGATATTTACTTATTAATATTACTTTTTCATTTTTTGTCTGTATTTTTTGGACGAATTTGGTGGTATTTTCACCACCAATGCTGGCAAAAATACCATCAAATTCTAACCCGTGGAGGAGGGGAATATGAAAGGTGGCTACACTGAGTCACAGCGCCAGAGATTGCACCAGAGAGTATTATTCAGCCGCCTTCACAGGCAGTAGTTGTTCAGAAGCGGTGGTAGACATTGGTTGTCGTGAAGTCGTCGTAAGAGTTCTTGTCGAGAAGCGGTGGTAGAGAGTGCTTGTGGAGATGTTGCAGTAGCGTGTCGTTGTTGAGAAGTTCCCATGGAGAGTGCTTGTTCAGATGTTGACATATTGTTTTGATGGGCTAGACACCAGATGTTGTTGGATTAGGGATGCTGTAATGTGCTTTTCGTCAATATATATGAAGGTAAAAAATTCCTTTTTTTTTATTATTTCAATGTCTTAAACAATAATGCCTCTTGGCCACAGGTTCAGTCAACAAAGCATATGGCTCGTGTTCATGTATTAGAGTGTAATTTTGGTTTCTATACGCAATCATAGTATTTCAGTTTTATTTAATTAATTCAGTGTAAATGGTATTTAAAATATCTGGTCTTATTGAGGAAGAACCGTGCCAGATGTGTACGTTGAATCACACTTCCACACACAAAACAGCTACACTTGAGTTTCGTTGTTTCGTAGGTTTTATAGTTGCTGGGGACTTAATTAATTAATTGTGTTAACGGAAGTCTTCTTTCATTTTTGTTGTTATTCTATGCAGTCAGATTGCGTACAAATACTAGTCAGGGCCAACCGGTTACGAGGCTGTGTAACCGGACAGACAGTAAAATTATTTGCAAACTCAAAAAAATATTTAATTAAGCCCCCATGCATACTACTAAAAGAGACGTACATTTGTACAGCGAGTTATTTGATAGTGATCCGTCGATCACCTCGAATGAGAGTGTCCGCACGATCCTAAATTGTAGGAGTGACCTCTGTGAGAGGCCGGCGGCAAGCGGGAGATTGGACAGATTTGCGTGACCTTGTTACGATAATGACAGACGCCTCGCTCAACAACTCAAAGTGATTTTTTTCATAGCCAGGTCGCCGTAGACATTCTGCAAACACCTATGAACATGTGCGACGCTGAAGTTTATCAGAAAAAGAAACTCAGTGACAGGTTTCTGCTTGGAATGCACCTCCTTTGGAGATAACATTTTGAAGTCTAAGTATAGCGCTGCCACCTATCGAAACTTCATGAAACTATAGAGGCTGAAGCGGGTACATTCCACCACGTCCCAAAACAATTCGTGCATTTTGTCAATCGGAACTGGCCGAGAAAATAAATGTGTTGCATCCCTTATTCAACGCACATCCTACCTACAAGACCCACCTCCGCCTCACCCCCAGTAAAGGTCATCATGTATCTTGAAACTCCGCTCTGCCATTGAAATTAAAATCACATTACATAGGCCGCAGATATACCGGTGCACGTTTTGTCTATGGAAATGAAGCCTTGTCCCTTTCTGTTCTACGCCTTCCACCCACCTCAATCCAGCCTCTCACGGAATTTTAGGTTTACCAATAAATTCCAGTGGATGATCTCTTAATAGTCATGACAATTGTATAACTATCCACCAACGCTGCTACCTTACTAGAGATCTCCATAGAAGGCTTGTCCAGCTATGGCAGGGATTACCGCATAAGAATCACTTCAAAGGGAAAAGTGGTGGAGTGTATGGCACACTGGACTCCCATTTGGGAGAGGACCGTTAAAACCTGCGTAAAGGTATCCAGATTTAGGTTCTTCCTGATTTCGCTAAATCAGTCCAGGCAAATGCCCGTCTGGTTCCTTTGAAAGGGCATTTACTTCCCCGTCCTTGAGACAATCCGAGCTTGCCTCTAATGACATCGATGTCCACGGGATGTTCAACCCAATCTTCCTTCCTTCCAAGAACCATTTCAAGGCACGTGTTTACAGTCAAGAGGATCTTTTCTTATACCTTAAGAGCACTAGCCTTTCACGAATGGCACTTATTTGAAGCAATTTCCATACACTAATAGCGCGTAGCTAAATGTGAGTTGTTGAAAAGGTAATGGCTTCAAGTCATCTAGGTTTTATTGTTGTGCTGCGCTATGATAAAGCCCTGGTCACTAAAGAATATAAGAAAAGTTGTATATCTGTGTTGTTGGTCACTTTGGCAGTCATATTTCGTTTAAAGGTAAACGTTTCTGGGTGTGAAAACTGTAGCCGTAGTGTCCTATAAACTCACCGTTCCTGCAGATCAGAACTGGGCACTGCGTTCCAAACAGGATGCTGGCGTCGTCTGCTGGCCGTGGGGCAGAATCGTGGTGAAAGTGCTGTTCAACCCTCGCTGTTTTTTCATGGTATGACAGACGTACAAAGGTACAGTGAATATTTGCACAAAAAGAGGCAGTCTGGCAATCTATCGCCATAACCTTTAAAAATGAATGTGAATAAAAGAAGAGACGGATGTGAACTCTTGGTATCTACTATGTAGATGTATATACGGCGTGCACTGTAGATCTGCTGTGCAACGACATTACAACATTACGCAGAAATAATCAAAATATTTGACAACTAAACAGCAAAAACTTACGAGTACAACGATGGACAGACAGGCAGAAAGGTTCATTGTTTGTACGCCAAGAAATACTTTATGCTAAATTTTCAGGCATGGAGCACGTGAAAAAACTGAGCTGGATTTATTAAGCACGTGTTATTCCCCTATATATTGCAACAGTTTTCGATAGAATAACGAATAGCATAGAGACATATATTACAGGAAACTACGTGGGTCAATGCCTGGGGGATGTTTCTAGAATGAGAATTTCACTCTGCAGCGGAGTGTACGCTGATATGAAACTTCCTGACAGAGTAAAACTGTGTGCAGGACCGAGACACGAACTCGGGACCTTTGCCTTTCGCGGGCAAGTGCTCTACTTAACCGCATTTCTGATTCGATGCGCACTTATTTAAAAAGGGAATCTCATTGTAGAAGAGACAAATTCCGACGAAATAGACAGTCCGGTTTCCCAAGCTCACAGGCTTAAAGAATATGCGGGGTCTGAAGAATTCATCGTGGCCTTGAAAGAATGACAAGGATGCTTTTCTAAACGTTTTTGAGGATGCTGATAGTCTTATAGTTGTTTACGATTTATTTTCGAAACATTTTGCTGTGTGACTTGAAAGCGCCTCAGCGCGTGTGGAATGTTTTACATTAAAATTGTCCAGGATGTCTACATCGTTTTTCTCAGGAAGATTAGCGAAGTCTCCACAATTAGTTTGCAATCGAGATAAAATATTGCCATTTTTTTCTGTTGTCCGGTTTTCATTTAGTTGATTTAAATTCTTTGAGGTATGTACCGACTATGATAAAGGGGACAGCACAGTACTGATCAGTAAATAACATTGTTTAGACAAACACTAAAGGTTTCAACTCCTCTAACAATATCACAAAACTGAAATCAGATCGAACAGCACGCTTCCAGTCACACATAAAAAACAACCTCAGAGCTATCACTTGCTTACTCACAGTTAAACAAAAACAATATATTACACAGAAGAACCCAAAGCACCAACATTCAAAAGCCAGCCCAAGTTTCAGCACATTACTGATCAGTAAAGAACAATATTTAGAAAAACTCTCAAGATTTCATCTCCTCTAACAATATCACAAAACCGAAATCAGAACCAACACCACGCTTCCAGATATATATAAAAAACAAACTCAAAGATATCAGACACATGCTCACTGATAAACAAAAATGACACATCACACCGCAGTACCCAAAAGCACCAACACTCAGCACCAAGATCCACAAACCCCACATCCCACTAAGACATGTCACTTATTTCATGAGTACACCATCAGACTATGTTGCTAAACACATGAACAAAGTCATAATGCAACATTATGAAATAAAAAAACAGCAGAACAGTGGAAAACACAAATGAAATCACAACACAAATTAAAAATTAACACGTCCCACAAACGGCATGACTCATCTCTTTCGACATAGAGAACATATACATACACCTGAACTGCCGCTGCAGACACAATAAAACTAATTGAAGAAAACTTACAACCAAGAAACTACCTGCAGACAATGTGAATGTAATAACTAAAACCCTCAAAGCAATCACATCCCAAAATGACTTCCAATGACAAAAGGAATTTTACTTAGAAGAAGATGGGCTTCCAATGGGATCCAAAACTTGAGGAACATTGACAAACATATTCGTCAACCACCTGGGAAACACAGTCGTTGATACAATCATCACAAAGAAAGGAAAGAAAATAGTTTACTGGTGAAGATATGTGGACAACGTAATCTACTTGGTAGATGAACCAACAGAGAGAATTGATACTGGTACAGATATGTAGACAACATAATCTGCTTGGTAGATGAACCAACAGAGAGAATTGATACTGGTACAGATATGTAGACAACATAATCTGCTTGGTAGATGAACCAACAGAGAGAATTGATCAACTTCATACAGATATAAACTACATACATAAAAATATTCAATTCATCATGGAAAAATAAACACAAGAGAAAATACATTTCTAGTATATAACAATAAAGAGAGACAACAATAATCACACGTTTGATATCTTCAGAAAGCCAACAGCCAAATACATAATTATACATGCTTCATCTGGCCACCTGCAAAATAAAAAAACTGCGGCCCTACGACACATGTTACACAGATTAAATAACATCCCACTGAGCAAAGAAAACTACGAACAAGAATTACAACCAATACGACTTATAGCCACAAACAATGACTACAACTCCCATATAGAGAAAAAAACTCAACCAAAAACTCAAAACACAACAAAACAAAAGAAAAATCAAAACAAGTGGAAATCACAAACACCAAAGAACCCCACAGACTCTACAGCACACTCGGAAGCACAAAACAATAGCACTCATGACATGAATAACAGAAAAAGATGGTATACTCTTACATGAAAACAAAGGAAACACACAAGATAGTAAATATACTAAAGAAACAAGGATTACGCATAGCTTACAGAACAAGAAACACACTCCAATCACATTTGCAAATAACAGACAAACCAAATAAATAACAATGAGCTGGCAAATACAAGATAAAGTGCCGAGAATGTAAATCTGTATAACTGGAGATGACAAGCAGGAACTTTAAAACTAGATATAAAGAACATATAAGAAGTTGTAAATATGAAAATTTGGATATGATCCAGCCAACATGGAATGTGACATGACAGTTATCAGAGTGAATAATCAAAACAGAAAGCTCCCGAAACTGCAAAAAATCTTTCACATACAAAGAGTCATTGCAAGAGAAAAGAAGGTACTGAACGACCAAATCCATAAAGCAAAAACTCTCTGGTCATGCTAGTCACCAAGAAAATAACGAACCGAAATGTAACCAGGATAAATAATTAATGAATCTCCTTCCCTCCTTCTCACTCTCTCTCCTCCCACTCATATTTATATAAATTAAAAATTAATTAATTAGATTAAATTAAATAAAAACATTTACACGCAGAAAAATAAATTTGCGCACAAACAAATAAAAAAAAATCACTCTCTCAGGAAAGAATTACACAATTGCACACGGGAAAGACACACACACTCACGACAAATGAATAAGTAATATGAAACCATAACACAAACAAAAGAAAGACAATCGCACAACAACAGTTGACAACACTACATCCCTAAAACACACATATGTTGGTCACAAAATCGAAAGGGCAAGTGGTATATGCTATATGACAACTGTGGGTGAAAGGACGCCAGAAATCGGCCAGCTGGAGTATGGAAACTAAAGAATACATCTAAAGGACCACACACATGAGTTAACAGCGCTGGAAATCATAAAACCGAACGATAAGTTCACATTACGAACTTTGTGCCACAAAAGTAGATTTTAACCTAATAAACAAGAGAAAGACACCACAAAATGTAGTGTAGCAGCATATTATACCTCACACATAATACGTTTATTCTGTGTAAAGGAAAAGAAACATG
This sequence comes from Schistocerca cancellata, assembly GCF_023864275.1. Taxonomy (NCBI): domain Eukaryota; kingdom Metazoa; phylum Arthropoda; class Insecta; order Orthoptera; family Acrididae; genus Schistocerca; species Schistocerca cancellata. The sequence goes on along the minus strand of NC_064633.1, from coordinate 435,325,413 downwards.
TATTACACACCACTGATGATGCTTCCCAAATTAATGAAGCGAAACGGGTATAGAAACAAACAAACTGCCTTCAATTGGTTGCATAGACGGTACATAGTTCCATAGATAAAATATTTCGACAAGAATATGTTTGTGAAAGCCTGTCACGATCATGTGAGAACGTGGCTGCGATAACTTGTGAAATTTTCTCTGTCGATCTATATGTCACAATTGCTCGTGAGTATATTTCACATGATCACATCAGAGAGACGCAAACTCTGCAGAATACACCCTATGTACTCAATATTGCCTCGCTGTCTCGCTTCTGCAGTTCGCACAAGATGCGATACTCCATCACGGACTGAAGCTGCATTAACCACCACGTTCACTTATTTCAATAGGAAGAACTGGAAATGCCTTTACGATTAGCAAGTTTGAAAACCAGCTTGTCCGTATTAACACAACCGCTAGCCTGGTAACGTGCGTAAGTGTGTCTCCGTAAGCGCAATAAAGTCTATGGCAGCGCAACCATGACTTACGTACTCTAACAGTCAACGTCCTTTTCACTCCACTGTTCTTGTTACTATTTGTTTTTATCGCATTATCTCTTAGTTTCTGCAAAATGGGATAGAGGACAAGTACCATAATGATATTCAGGATCTAAAATTAATCCTGTAAGAATTATTATTTAAATAAAAAGCTTTTTAATGTAACAACTTTTGAGAACACGCTTAATTGTAAAAAATAATTTCTCCCAGCAGGATCACAGTTCCTAACCCCCCACACAGATAGTCATGAAAATTTGTGCATGTGAATTTACATTAGTTATGACAACACTTGCAAAAATGTAAACAAAAGCGTAGGGCGCATGCAACAGATAATTGTTGCATGAATAGTTCATAAGTCAATGACAATTCCATTGCACTGTAATTGACATGAACTGTTGTGTGATTTTTCTGAATGACAGCTACACTGTACGCTCGTTACTATTACTACTGTGTGCCCTGTACGTTTTTGCTTTTTAAATTTTACATGAATTGTCATAGCGATTAAAAATTAATAAGCACAAATTTTCAGAACTATCTATCTGCGGTTAGGAATTGGTATAGAGCTAGGAGAAATTATTTTATACTTTTTAGTCTGTTTTAAAAACGTGTTGTATAAGAAAGTTTTTGTTTAAATAATTATTTCCTGTTGTTTGGTCCTGAATATGTGAGATTTTTCCATCGGTTTCTAATATTTTGATGAGACTGCATAGCAGACATCCGGTAAATTTCAGGTTTATTTCAGTTTTTGTCCACATGACTCAGTCAGTATATTGCTTCGCCATTTCTGTATGTTGTGGAAAGAGAGTGATGGTGAAAATTACAGAAATTGAATCTCACGCAGGGGGGAAGCTGCAGTCGTTCTTAATCCGAAAAATTCATGATTGAAACAGGAAGAGGGGGAAATTCCCGTGGGACACACAGTGGCGGAAACACACACTACGAGTTCTAAAGTATCCGGACACCCCGAAAAACACGCGGTTTTCATATTAGGTACATTGTGCTGCTACCTACTGCCAAGTACTCCATTTCAGCGACATCAGTAGTCATTACATATCGAGAGAGCAGACCGGGGTGCTTTGCGGAACACACGGACTTGGAATATGGTAACGTGACTCGGGGGCACTTGTGTCATACGTCTGTACGCGACGTTTCCACACTTCTAAACATTCCGAGCTCCACTGTTTTTGATGTGATAGTGAAGTGGAAACGTGAAAGGACATGTACAGTACAAAAGCGTACAGACCGAACTCGTCTGTTGGCTGACAGAGACCGCCGACAGTTGAAGAGGGTCGTAATGTGTAATAAGCAGATATCTATCCAGACCACTGGATCAGGATCCACTGCAAGTACCATGACAGCTATACAGGAGATGAGAAAACTTCGATTTCATAACTGAGCGGACTCTCATAATCCACACATCACGCCGATAATGCCAAACGATGCTTCGCTTGGTTTAAGGAGCGTAAACATTGGACGAACGAACGGTGGAAAAACTTCGTGTGGAGTGACGAATAATGGTACATAATGTGGCGATCCGGAAGCAGGGTATGGATATGACGAGTGCCCAGTGAACGCCATCTGCCAGCGGGTGTAGAGCCAACAGTAAAATTCGCAGGCGGTGGTGTTATGGTGTGGTCGTGTTTTTCATGGAGGGGTTTTTCACCGCTTGTTGTTTTGCGTGGCATTATCACAGGACAGGCCTACATTGATGTTTCAAGCACCTTCTGGCTTCCCACAGTTGAAGAGCGATTCGGGGATGGAGATTGCATCTTTCAATACGATCCAGCACCTGTTCATAAAGCACAGCCTGTGGTGGAGTTGTTACACGACAATAACCTCCCTGTAATGGAATGTCCTGCACAGGAGCCTGACCTGGATCCTGCAGAACACCTTTCGGATGTTTTGGAATGCCGACTTCGTGCCAGGTCCCACCGATCGACATCGATACCTCTCCTCAGTGCAGCATTCCTTGAAGAATGGGCTGCCATTCCCTAAGAACCCTTCCGGCACCTGACTGAACGTATGCCTGCGAGAGTGGAAGCTGTCATAAACGCAAAGGATGGGTCGAACCATATTGAATTCCATCATTAGGTTTATTTTTTTTTGTCATCAGTCTACTGACTGGTTTGATGCGGCCCGCCACGAGTTCCTTTCCTGTGCTAACCTCTTCATCTCAGAGTAGCACTTGCAACCTACGTCCTCAATTATTTGCTTGACGTATTCCAATCTCTGTCTTCCTCTACAGTTTTTGCCCTCTACAGCTCCCTCTAGTCCCATGGAAGTCATTCCCTCATTCCTTAGCAGATGTCCTATCATCCTGTCCCTTCTCCTTATCGGTGTTTTCCACATATTCCTCTCCGATTCTGCGTAGATCCACCTCATTCCTTACCTTATCAGTCCACCTAATTTTCAACATTCGTCTATAGCACCACATCTCAAATGCTTCGATTCTCTTCTGTTCCGGTTTTCCCACAGTCCATGTTTCACTACCATACAATGCTGTACTCCAGACGAACATCCGCAGATATTTCTTCCTCAACTTAAGGCCAGTATTTGATATTAGTAGACTTCTCATGGCCAGAAATGCCTTTTTTGCCATAGCGAGTCTGCTTTTGATGTCCTCCTTGCTCCGTCCGTCATTGGTTATTTAACTGCCTAGGTAGCACAATTCCTTAACTTCATTGACTTCGTGACCTTCAATCCTGATGTTAAGTTTCTCGCTGTTCTCATTTCTACTACTTCTCATTACCTTCGTCTTTCTCCGATTTTCTCTCAAACCATACTGTGTACTCATTAGACGGTTCATTTCGTTCAGCAGATCATTTAATTCTTCTTCACTTTCACTCAGGATAGCAATGTCATCAGCGAATCGTATCAATGATATCCTTTCACCTGGTACTTTAATTCCACTCCTGAACCTTTCTTTTATTTCCATCATTGCTTCCTCGATGTACAGATTGAAGAGTAGGGGCGAAAGGCTACAGCCTTGTCTTACACCCTTCTTAATACGAGCACTTCGTTCTTGATCGTCCACTCTTTTTATTCCCTCTGGGTTTTGGTACATATTGTATATGACCCGTCTCTCCCTATAGCTTATCCCTACTTTTTTCAGAATCTCGAACAGCTTGCACCATTTTATATTATCGAATGCTTTTTCCAGGTCGACAAATCCTATGAAAGTGTCTTGATTTTTCTTTACCCTTGCTTCCATTATTAGCAGTAACGTCAGAATTGCCTCTCTCATCCCTTTACTTTTCCTAAAGCCAAACTGATCTTCACCTAGCGCATTCTCAATTTTCTTTTCCATTCTTCTGTATATTATTCTTGTAAACAGCTACGATGCATGAGCTGTTAAGCTGATTGTACGATAATTCTCGCACTTGTCAGCTCTTGCCGTCTTCGGAATTGTGTGGATGATGCTTTTCCGAAAGTCAGATGGTGAAATCGACAGACTCATATATTCTACACACCAACGTGAATAGTCGTTTTGTTGCCACTTTCCCCAATGATTTTAGAAATTCTGATGGAATGATATCTATCCCGTTTGCCATATTTGACCGTAAGTCCTCCAAAGCTCTTTTAAATTCCGATTCTAATACTGGATCCCCTATCTCTTCTAAATCGACTCCTGTTTCTTCTTCCGTCACATCAGACAAATCTTCACCCTCATAGAGGCTTTCAATGTATTCTTTCCACCTATCTGCTCTCTCCTCTGCATTTAACAGTGGAATTGCCGTTGCACTCTTAATGTTACCACCGTTGTTTTTAATGTCACCAAAGTTTGTTTCGACTTTCCTGTATGCTGGGTCTGTCCTTCCGACAATCATATCTTTTTCGATGTCTTCACATTTTTCCTGCAGCCATTTCGTCTTAGCTTCCCTGCACTTCCTATTTATTTCATTCCTCAGCGACTTGTATTTCTGTATTCCTGATTTTCCCTGAACGTGTTTGTGCTTCCTCCTTTCATCAATCAACTGAAGTATTTCTCCTGTTACCCATGGTTTCTTCACAGAAGCCTTCTTTGTACCTATGTTTTCCTTCCCAACTTCTGTGATGGCCCTTTTAGAGATGTCCATTCCTCTTCAACTGTAGTGCCTACAGCGTTTTTCCTTATTTCTGTATCTATAGCGTTAGAGAACTCCAAACGTATCTCGTCATTCCGTAGTACTTCCGTATCCCATTTCTATGCGTATTGATTCTTCCTGACTAATGTCTTGTACTTCAGCCTACTCTTCATCACTACTATATTGTGATCTGAGTCTATATCTGCTCCTGGGTACGCCTTACAATCCAGTATCGGATTTCGGAATCTCTGTCTAACCATGATGTAATCTAATTGAAATCTTCCCGTACCTCCCGGCCCTTTCCAAGTATACCTCCTCTTCTTGTGGTTCTTGAACAGGGTATTCGCCATTACTAGCTGAAACTTGTTACAGAACTCAATTAGTCTTTCTCCTCTTTCATTTCTTGTCCCAAGCCCATATTCTCCTGTAACCTTTCCTTCTACTCCTTCCCCTACAACTGCATTCCAGTCGCCCATGACTATTAGATTTTCGTCCCTCTATACATACTGCATTACCCTTTCAATATCCTAATACACTTTCTCTATCTGTTCATCTTCAGCTTGCGTCATCGGCATGTATACCTGAACTATCGTTGTCGGTGTTGGTCTGCTGTCGATTCTGATTAGAACAACCCGGTCACTGAACTGTTCACAGTAACACACCCTCTGCCCTACCTTCCTATTGATAACGAATGCTACACCTGTTATACCATTTTCTGCTGCTGTTGATATTACCCGATACTCATCTGACCAGAAATCCTTGTCTTCCTTCCACTTCACTTCACTGACCCCTACTATATCTAGATTGAGCATTTGCATTTCCCTTTTCAGATTTTCTAGTTTCTCTACCACGTTCAAGCTTCTGACATTCAACGCCCCGACTCGTAGAACTTTATCCTTTCGTAGATTATTCCATCTTTTTCTCATGGTAACCTCCCCCTTGGCAGTCTCCTCCCGGAGATCCAAATGGGGGACTATTCCGGAATCTTTTGCCAATGGAAAGACACTTCTTCAATTACAGGTCACATGTCCTGTGGATACACGTTACGTGTCTTTATTTCAGTGATTTCCATTGCCTTCTGCATCCTCATGTCGTTGATCATTGCTGATTCTTCCGCCTTTAGGGGCAATTTCCCACCCCTAGGACAAGAGAGTGCCCTGAACCTCTATCCGCTCCTCCGCCCTCTTTGACTAGGCCGTTGGCAGAATGAGGCTGACTTCTTATGCCGGAAGTCTTCGGCCGCCAATGCTGATTATTTATCAAAATTTAGGCAGTTGCGGGGATCGAACACGTTTTGATTATGAATCACAGACGCTACCCCTAGACCACGGGTATTACGTATGGTAGATATTTTCAGCCAGGTGTCCGGATAGTATCGATCACATAGTATGCTGATGCTATGACATATTGGAAACGAACTGTTCTCATTCCGACACTGGACAATGTTACAACTGACATGAGAAACCGGTTTGCTGACGAAAATATTTATCACGTAAAAGTCAACATACTTTCTCCCTCAGAACTGCTCAAACATGACAGTAGCGATCTGTCACAAAAGTTGAATCAATGATTAACTGAACTACCGTTCCTTGACGAATCACTCTTTGTTATTAAACAGAGACTAATGGGAGAGATTCGTCAATATAAGCAAACGAGTATAAACGCCCATAATGATCGTGATTCTATTGTACAAGCGTTGTGTGTTTGTCCAAGATCTGACTATCCTACTTTGCACACACTATACAAAATGTCTGCTTGTACACCTGCATCTATTGCTACAGTAGAAAGACCTTTCTCAACGTCGCGGCTTACAAAGACATGATTAAGGTCGAAAATGAAGGAGGATCGACTTAATGGCTTAGCTCGGTAAACACTCACCCTGACATTGATTGTCCTGTTGACGATGTAATTAACCAATTTGGCATGAAGAATAGACACATAGAATTCTTCATTTAAGGAAGAGAATCACAATTGTAACACTTTATATCATAAGATGCCATTGTCTTGAATATGTGTATAATCAGTTGAAATAAAACTTTCTTTAGCTTTGCTTGTGACTTAATAACTTTTCATTTCGGTAAAAGTAAAGGCACCTCAAGATATCTTTAGCGCTCCCTCCTTGGTGTTTTTTCTGTATCCGCCACTGGGTACACAAAGTCTCCCCCGCCGCAAATCAGACAAGAAAGCGAGTTAATATTGAACTGTTATTTAGTTTTGATCTTCGATGAAAGTTACAAGCCTCGTTCTCGAAATGTGAATCGAACAGACAACCAGACAGCAAATAAAAGTACCTCCATCACACACCAGAGAGGAAAGCACGTTAATATTGTATCGTCATGTCGTTGTGAGATATGTTGAAAGTTTCAAGTTTCTAGCTCATTTGGAAGTTAGCTTCATATGAGTTGCAATATTTGTACCGAACGGACAAAGAGAAAATAAATCGACCAAATAAAAACGTGTTATTTTGACACGCGACAAACAGGTGAATGAAGGTCCTAAACCATTCCTTTGTGGTGTAAGGATACATCTCACAATAATACGTGTCAGGCATTCATCACAAGTATTCGCTAATGAGCGTTTACTGAAGCCACATCTAAACGTTTCACACTTCGTCTCAAAGATAGCAATCCAAGAAGCAGCGATTCACGTGCACGAAGAGAGTATCCTTGACCAGTAAATGGATTACAACGGGGTAATACGTAATTATTCTTGCGGGGAGATTACTGTACGCAGTACATTGTCCGATAGACTTATAGAGGCATATAATCGCAGTGTGAATGTTCGTTAGCGCAAAATCTGAGTGAAAGATGCGGTCTGTCGCTCTGTGAACGCAGTGTAGATAAACAGCATCGGGCATTTTAACCGCAGTCGTTGCTATCACGTCAACTATAGCTAAGTTTAGGAAATGTTGGTAGTTCGCCCGCGGAAGAGTACTTCATACACTCTTTAGTTTCAACGAATACCTACACTACTGGCCTAGATGCTGAATGAGATACCCGGATGGAGTAATGGCTTAACCTTTGTCTAGGAATTTTTAACCTGCTATATCAGTTCCAGAACCTGCACTCGTAACTCGAGTGGAAGCTGTTCAGGACTCAACTTGATTTAGATATTTCTTTTTAATTTTGCTTGATTAATCCCACTGCTTAGCAATTCTTTTGACTCATTTTTACCCACATTTTTAAAAATGAGAAAGTTATTCTGAAAAAGATCTGTGACATAGAGCAAACGCAGCTAAAGCACGAAGAGCGTGGATTTTTTTAACTTTATTAGAACGTAAGATTTTAGGCTCTATTCAAAATCTAAAGGAGGCTTGCGCATTATTCTGTGTTATTACTAGTTCCACTCTCTAAACGAAATAATCTTCTGGTATTTATTGTCCCCATAAGTTCAAGCTAAGGGTTCAACGGTCATCTCAGCACCATATTGCCACACTGTTAACACTATACGTGGTTTTCTCATCACAGTCCATTACTTCTTCATATGATTCCATTTCATGCATTAAGTGGAATCAAAATAACTTAACACTTGAAAGTACGCTATTATCAACTGGTGCGAGTTGGATATCGCAGTATGGAGGTAATCTCTCTCTTGCCTACAAGCACTTAAAAAATTCTACAAAATATTTCCACTTAAGATAAAACAAAAATCAAGACAGTTTTTAGTTCTACGAAATCATTACTAGCGCCTTGATATTAACCAAGCAGACTATAGATGACTCGAGCTAGATATGAACGCTTGAGTAAGACTTGGGTGCAACATTCGGTTAGTTTATCATGTCTGTTCTTTGAAGGTTAAGTTACGGTGGATGTGACCAGATGGTCGACTTTTCTTTTTCATATTTTTCTCACTTCGTTTGCTCCATCACTTTCATAGTCTGGTTTCTTGCGTAGTTGTCCTCACACATAAATCTCTATCATCCCATAACTGCAGTAAAACATGAAATATGTCCAGATCTTTGATGTACCTTTGCACAAACATTGTAGATATGTCTTACTTTTTTCCTTGTGTCCAACAGCGAGTAGTATTTCTCTGAATATTACAGTAACTGGGTTCTTTCCTCTACCTATTACGCTAACATTAACCTCTTCATCGTTCTTCTTCTGACCTGAGCTCGAGGGTTTATGCCGTCTGTAATATCTTTGTGCTGCCATCATTTTTCTGTTAGATGCCATTACCCATATCCGACAAGAATATAATAAAGAGTTTCTTAAAATTATGTTAACATGACTGACGTTTCTAAAACACCATTTAAAATATTTATTAGTAGGCTGTTATATACCTCTAACGTACTATCCATACATTCGTGATAATTCAGCAGGTAAAATAAAGAAGTAATGCAATAATGTTTGAGTTTTTTAATTTATAACTTTTTTTAGGAAATTCAGTAAGTCTTGTGCCGAGTTACGTTTACAGTAGGTAAACATTCATGTGACATCCGTCAGAATTATTTCCGTGTAACAGTTGTACAAGCATATCAGATGCGGTTCATTAAAATTTGTATATTCTATGGAACAAATAAGGCTTGGCAGGAGCGTCAGTGTACAAATGTATTTTCACAAATATTTTTACTTCCTCACTTGAGCGCTTTTGGCTGAAAGCTTTCGAACATGGTAATGCAATCTGGCGGCCGACAGCAGAAGCTGCTCCACAAAGTGCTTCTGCAGAATCCCACCTGCGGCGCCACAGTCCAAGACGCTACGCGTATTCTATATACAGCTGATTGGTTGTACGTCGGATCGTCCGTTCTTCGGGAAAACGGGCACTTACACGGTCGAATGTTGGACATTGTTTCTGTAAGTAACAGTAATAAACGGAATTAAAGAAATGGAACTTCCCGCAACACTTTCATTTGGCAGACGTATACAGAAATGTGTTAGAATGGGACGGACATTATTAAGTCCTCTATCGCTGTACACTACAAGTTCATTGTTGATGTCTCTACACATGTGCTGTCATCTTGGTCCTTCTTCCGAATAGCGTTTTCCGCATACTCTTTTCCTCACCGACTGTGGGGAGAACTCTATTGTCAGGTCAGTCTAGTTACTCTTAAACATCCTTCTGCGACACAAACCTCAGTCGCTTCGAATCTCGTCATTTCCAGTTCACCAACAGTTCACCATTCTTTTCCTTACAAAAAAGTGTTCTAAATTTACATTTTCTGAGACGTTGTCTTCAAATTCCTGGACGTCTCATCGAAGAAAATCCACTTTACCTGTACGGTCCCTAGCTTCGAACGTCGTGCATTTTTTGCAACCATAGTAATAGAATTCGCTCACTTCGTCCACTCCTAGGACCCCAGCTTTTATGTTAATTTTTTCTCTGTTATTCTGCTACTGGTGTTTACTTTCGCGTTTTGCGATTTTTTCTAAATGCACGTTTTGTCGTCAGAAGACTGTTCTCTCCCCAGCGATTATAGTGGAAATCCTACCTCCTCTAGCACTGCTAAAGTTGATGTTTGTGCTTTTATTAGACTTTTGTGTACATTGAATCAGTCCTTCGGACGATCGTGTCTTTTTCAATTTCTACACATTTTTCTTGCAACCTTTTCACCTTGGCTTCCATAAAATTTTATTTTATTTCTAAGTGCTTATACTGCTGTATACTTGTCTTTTTTTGCATTATTGCACCACCTCCTTTCGACGATCAGTTGACGTAACGGTTTTCTTATCTAAGGGTTCTTCGCAATTACTTATACTTGCCGCTCCAGCATGTGACTGTACCTTTTATTACAGACTTCCACTTCTCTTCAACTGATCTACCTCTTCTGGTTTTGAAGATTTCAGTGTACACAACCTTAGAAAGTAACACCTAATTATTCATCAGTAATTCATGTCCAAAATAATTATTCCGGGCAATTTTCTTAAAGTGTATTCTATTCCTCATCTTTACTAAACTGTGATCTGAGTCTATATCTGCTTCTAGGTACACCATAGAATCCAACATCTAATTCCAGAATTCCTGTCAAAGCATAATATAATTCGGAAGGAATCCTCCGGTATCTTCTTGGCTTCAAGCAAGTGTACCTCCTTATCTTGTAATTTTGGAACAGTGTATAAGCTATTAATAACGGAAATGTGTTATAGAATTAAATTACACTTTCTCTTCTTTCATGTCTTCTACAGAACCTAGGTTTTGTATTCTTTCTCTATCTATAGATTTTGAATCGCCCATTATTACTGAACTTTTATCTCTCGTTACGCTCAGACCTACAATTTCAGTATTATCTTATTCTGTCGTTATTTCTTCATCTTTTCAATTATTCAAAAATAATCTTAATAGCATTCATTATTATTATACAGCCAACGTGTTTCAACCCGACGTAGGAGTCATCTTCTGGGCGTTTATACTGTGAAATTATAGATATCCGTCAGAAAGATTCCATTATACAGCTAAAATTACGTAAATTTAAAATATGTTACCCACTGGTCGACTGCTGGTGGTGTCACTCCTGTCTACATAACAGCAGGAAACTATGCGAGACTAACCCTTCGTATGCGCTTCAATAGTGTGCTGAGTTCACGTGAAAAGACGGCAACAACCCCAGCGACGATCAACGGCATTTAATACAGTTTATTATGTAAAATTACTAGTCACTTTGGTTTAACATAAATTTAAGTGACAGTAAATAAGATAAAACGGAACCATTCTATTTAAAAAGAGTTACAATTATAGTGTTAATTATAAAATAATAACAAATGTTCCGTAGTCATCTCGTAAATTTCGTAACAGTATATTACATTATGTGGAATAATATAAAGTAAAACAATTTGTGACAAAAAAAAGACTGGTGTCCTCTTGTTTTATAATATATCTATTCGTACTTTTACGTAGAAAATATTGGGTCAATCTACTAATACGGCTAATATGGAGGGACTACAACGCCCTCTACTCCTTGTGGTGAGGACGCCGTTGGTATGGATTATAAAGCGTGTATAATAAACTGTATTAAGTGCCGTTTATCGCCGCTGGAGGGGTGTCGCCGTCTATTCACGTGAACTCAGCACACTATTTAAGCCCATACGAAGGGTTAGTCTCGCATAGTTTCCTGCCGTTATGTAGACATGAGTGATACCACCAGCAGTCGACCAGTGGGTAACATATTTTAAATTTAAGTAATTTTAGCTGTTGTATAATGGAATCTTTCTGACGGATATCTATAATTTCACAGTATAAAGGCCCAGAAGATGACCCCTACGTCGGGTTGAAACCGGCTGGCGGCATAATAATAATAAATGCGATTAAGACTGTTTTTAAATAAATAATTAATCATACTAATCGCTGCTTCATCTCCACAACCATGTTGTCCAAAAACCTTCATCTTTTGCTTCTGACATCTGCATGTCTACTGTTGCTACTGTTATTGATGTTGATTTGCTGTCTGTTCTGATAAGAATATCCCTATCGGTGAACTGTTCAAGGTAACATACTTTCTGTCCCACCTTCCTACTACAGTTACATTATTTTCAGCAGCTGCTAAAATTACCCTGCATTCCTTTGACGAGGAAATATTATCCTCCTTACGTTTCACTTTATTGATACCCACTACTTCTAGCCAGAACTTTTGCCTGTAGATTTTGACTTTTTGAGATTTTCTTGCTTTGCTACCGTAGCGACTGACGTTCCATGCTCCGACTCGAAGGATGTTATACTTTCGTAGGTTATTTAATCTTTGTGTCTTGGTCACCAGGGCAGCTCCTCTTTGGCCATTTCGTTATGCAATTCCGAATGCGAAGTACTCTGAAATCTTTTGCCAGTGGAGAGGTCATCATTACAGTTCTTTCAACTACAGGTTACATGCATTGTGGATTCGCTTTGTCAGTCTAATAAAATAGCTTACACTATCGTCTGCATCCACATGCCATTGGTTCCTACTACTGATTCTTCCGCCTTTGGGGTTCAGTTTTGTACCTTAACTACAAGGCGGTGGCCCCAGCGATCGACGTCTTCGACAATGTCGTAGGCAGAACGATGTGACACCTTAAGTTTTCGGCTGCCATGGTTGATGATTTAATGCCAGATTTAATCGTGGACTGGTTCGAAACCTATATTCATGACGTTTTTATTATTACGTTACTTCTAGACAGCGGTATCTTGATAAATGGGCGTTACCACCGAGTGGTGGACAGGGGGGACCTATCACCCTACGCCCTCTATATTCTTTTAAAGCAATTTCCATTATGTCAGTGATAGTTCACATAAAATGACCTCGTTGAATGAATATATCCAAGCTTAACTGACTACGTGTAACAAAATCTCTAGAGTAGCCAGAATTGTGGTTTGCAGTATTTACTAGTGTGTCAGTAAGTCACATTCACCATAAAGACAGTATTCAAAATATTAATGAAACATCTGCTACCACAATGAAGGAGCGGGATAGACAAACACGAATCTGCTTGGTATAGTTGCATGCTCGTAGGAGGGGTGGCCAGGAGGCAGACGGCTAACAATCGAACTCCACGCGACAATTTCCTAGGAGAAACGAAGTAGCTAAGCATTCATGTTCCACATGAAAGTCTATCATTTGAAGAACTTTACTGGCAGAAGTATTTTCATGTGACTGATATTGCTGTCCAACAGCAAAATGTGTCAAGGATTTAGGAACATTATGCAATGCTTCGTAACAACAAATTGCCTGCGATGTGCGTGACGTCACAACTGTTTACATTAAATTCGTTTCAACAGTGAAGGATCATGCGCGTGCGTAGTTGAGTAGTACCTCCTCCTGCTTCTGGCTTCAGAATTGTGGCTGTTGGCTGTGAAAGCATTCGCAGCAAGCAGCTAGATGCTACCGGGAAAAATGTTTTGCAAAGCGCCAAGCATCCACCGGACGTTGGTCTATCAATTATTCATATGACTTTGAAAGGCATCCGTGTCGATTTTTGAACACATTTCAAGTTCTTAATGAATCATAAGTTGATTTGTGAATGCGTACATAGTGTACGTGATGTCTCTGTCAGGGGAATCTAGAAACAAACTTTCCTCCACACAAAAGGGGCTATACGAGCTGAGCGGAGTAAAGCCGAGCAGATGAATGCCAAGCGCTGTCTCATTATGTGGTTGATTGGGTTTGCGAATGATCAGCTTTGTTGTAATTACTAGCGAAATCCATAGATTCATACTACCAGAGTGGAAATAAACGACTAACAGGAATAACAGATAAGAAAGATTACGTATTATCTTCTCGGGGCATCCAAGAAAATGAAATTTTGACAGAAAATTTATGGCCAGGTCGCTGACTAGTAAGGGCCAATTGTACGGCCCCCGACTAGCAGCCGCTTTAAGTTCTATTCTGAAGTAGCGCGGAAAACGCGTTGAACGAATATGTAACAACGCCTAACCGGAGAATAATTGCGGGATAACTAAAACGATGATTCTAGCAGAGTTAGTGAAGTTAACCGGAGAATAACTTTTGACACTGGCAGGAATAGTTACAGAATTAGTGAACACAAGACTGTTTGTTAAAACGAGGAAGGAGAAGAAACGGAAACATTACACAAATTATGGAAGAATATGACGATTCCAAATTTGTCTAAAAATTTGTTACTACTATTTGTCGATCTCATCCTTGAGAAACTGGAGCGTATGAATGAAACTATTTCCTAATGTCGACCTTTTTGCTTGTAGAAGGCCTAATAGACATTTGATATTGGTACTTTGTGAATTATATTCTGTCGAGTTATAAAAATGACCAATTGTGCCAAAACAGTCTCGTTTATTTGGTGTTTGTTACAATAGATGCAGTACTGGTTGGTTGGTTGGGGAAGGAGACCTGACAGCGTGGTCATCGGTCTCATCGCATTAGGGAAGGATGGGGAAGGAAGTCAGGCGTGCCCTTTCAGAGGAACCATCCCTGCATTTGCCTGGAGTGATTTAGGGAAATCACGGAAAACCTAAATCAGGATGGCCGGATGCGGTATTTAACCGTCGTCCTCCCGAACGCGAGTCCAGTGTCTAACCACTGCGCCACCTCGCTCGGTAGATGCAGTATTACAAAGGCTTATTTTGTTTTATACAGCAGACAGTGACAAAATAGACGTAATCAGATCAAGAAACCACACCAATGTTGGGTCCTATTTGTATTAACAGCTTTTTCTGTATTAGGCAACGACATTTCGATTTTTCATGTAGCAAAACATTTAACGAACTTTGATGAAGTAATAGATTCTTTCACAGAAAAAAAAGCACGCTATGTAAAGCTGTAGCAAGAATCGAGGAAAAATAATTCTAGGAGCTAACGATTGAAGAAATGTGTGCGGTCTTCCTTGTCTTTACTGGTTTTATGTAGCCTACATTTAAATTTGTCACACAAAGCAGCAAGTTGATAGCTAATAGGGAATAGAGAGTGCAAATGTTCTGAATAGTTCTTTTTTAAAAGAAAGAGGGCCAAGATACCAAACCGGCCGACTGGGAGCAGGAGAGGCACCACAGGACATTTTAATTCTCACTGTCCTGAAGATAGGTTGATGGCATTCATTACAAAGTATACACGTTTCTGTTCCACAAAGCGAAATACAGTGACATGTAGTAGGAGAATGCTGTTTGAAGAGGTGTGACTTTGCACTTTGGCACACTTAAGACCAAATGTCTTACATTTCCTCGACCACATATGTTTTATGCATCAGACTTTTCAGAAAGATGTGCGCTACAAAATGACCGTGTTTTTGAAAATTCAATTTTTTTAAAATTTTTACGTCCTATCTCAAACGCTCGAGAAATGTGTGTGTGTGTGTGTGTGTGTGTGTGTGTGTGTGTGTGTGCGGCGGAGGGGCTAAAATATGTTATTAGTTTCAGATTTTTTTTATTTCCATCTTTCCGACAGTCAAGCATTAATTCCTTAGCAGAACAGTGAAGTTATTTTTGACGATTTGAAAGAAATTTACTTTTATTAATCTTTTCCGCTGAGGAGTCAATATATTTGAAAAAAAGTGTTTAATTCCACACTATCGGCTAGTTTCAACTGTTCGCTGCATTTCAAGTGCACGTATATATATGCCATAATAAAGAACCAAGCGTAATACAGTACTGGTACTCCAAGAAAATTTACATTCAGAAAACCTCACTGAAAAGTTTAATACCAGTTCGAGGTCTACTGCACTGGGAATCTTGACATACGAATGTGCACTTTGAATATGCACTTTAATTGTGCACATTTCAGTATAGGTCACGAAATTCAGATGCTCTTGGAGTATCCTCTGATGTCTTGTTTCTTTAAGATCTTTTAATGTTTAACACTTACGAACATACCGGCCTCCTACGTCATCATAGCTGCGCAAGCGCAGTGACGCCTGTCATCTGGCGCTCTCTGGCAACTGCAGAAACGAACCTATTTTCAACAGGTCGTGGGATAATATTGCGGATGATGGTTTGAAAAGCGTTACTTTCAAAGTAAATTTCTTTTTATGCAAGGTGAACTATAAGCGAGAATGTACGATGAATTTCGTAAATCAGAGAGCGTTTGACTCTGATTAAAAAATCAACTCTTTGATGACTAGCCATTTACATGAATTTCGAGGCCAGAAGATCAGGAATTTATGTCGTTATTGAAATTTTACTGGCACATTTGCGTGATATGTCTTGAAATATAATATGCGCATAAAAGACCAACATTATATGTGAAAGCTTAGCTTCTCTTGCAGCGTATTGACCTTTAGAAACCAATATTATATGTGGAAGCTTGGCTTTTTTTGTAGCAACTCTATGTATATAAATTTAAACCATTAACATTTCCTGTTTGTGTGTTTGCGCTTTTTAACAGTGATGTTGCTATTGGCTGACTACATCACGTGTCCTTACCTTTGAATATCCGCTATCATCGGCTGGCTAGATCACGTGGCGTGAGCTATGACTGTCTTACAAAAGCGCACCGCAATCTCGATTTCAATGCTTCGGAAAGTAAAATGCGGTGTTTGGTGGAATTCGAATTTATACTTTCGTAACGCGAAAATGTGCAGTGTACATGTTGCCGTACATCAAAGATCTTTCCAAAACGTGTCTTTTGCCCTGAGTTTCGTTTTCTAAATTTTCTAAAGTGCCGGGAAATTCTACTCCCGTGTATAAAACCATAACCATTCAAAGGTATGATAGAGAAAATATACTGTCAGTTAACAGGAAAAAAGTTTGTTTTCACCTGGGAGAAAGTGTATTGTTAACCGGGAAATCCTGGAGAAATCCGGGATTTTTTTTTCTAGTCCGCGTATACTGCTCAAGTAAACATTCGTGGAGTCATAGCGCCTGCTCCGTTCACTGCCTTTTTCGACCATCTTGGTGACCAGGTCTGAAGATGGTCTAAAACAGACCGAAACCGGTAACCTCATCAGAAAGAAGTTTCTTGTGCGTCTTAAGTAATAAAAATCGTTGTTTTTCAAGAGAAATGTTCTCAAAAATAAATAAAGAGCAGAGTGTTGTGTCCTGTGAAAAGGGGACTAGCGCTTCGGAAGAGCGTGAAGGCTATTGCCTTGTCACGGAACATGTACGTTGGGAGGCTTCACTGTTCTATAAGGCAGGACAGACGCCGATCTGTGACTCGGGCAGAAGTGTAGCAGCAGATATTGCTGAACATGGGTCTCCTTTGCTCCCATATTACAGTTACAGTGAAAACGGGATCATTGAGATCAGCGGAAACGTGTCGCCCAGTCGGATGGGTTGGGTTGTTTGCAGGAGGAGACCAGACAGCGAGGTCATCGGTCTCATCGGATTAGGGAAGGAAGTCGGTCGTGCCGTTTCAAAGGAACCATTTTGTTGGAGTGACTTAGGGAAATCACGGAAAACCTAAATCAGGATGGCTGGACGCGGGATTGATCCGTCGTCCTCCCGAATGTGAGTCCAGTGTGCTAGCCACTGCGCCAGCTCGCTCGGTCCTAGTAGGATAAATCACATTTCCTGTTACACCGCATGGTCGTCTTGATAGTATAATGCTATGAGGGACATTTACTTATGCCTGCGGCAATAATCGAGGCCACCGTCATATTTCTAGCCTATTAGAACATTGATTGCTAAAACCATTCAGCAGCCTAGAACACATAAAATGCTTCTTTATTTAAAACAAACAGTTTCGACAGACTTTGCTGTCATCTTTAGATCTTAAAAATCTTTTTGTTTTGAAACAATTTTACTTTGACCTTCAAGTCAAGTGAGGCAAATTTGTAAGAGGTTTGTCATGAATAAAATATTTAAGATGTAAAGCACATTGTATAAAAGGCCACGTCCACACACACACACACAGAAGCGCCTAAGAAACTGGTATATGCAGGCGTATTCAAATACAGAGAAATGTAAACAGGCTGAATGTGGCGCTGGGGCCGGCAACGCCTATGTAAGACGGCAAGTGTCAGACGCAATTATTAGGTCGGTTACTAGTGCTACAGTGCCAGGTTATCAAGATTTAAGTGATGTTGAACGTGGTGTTATAGTTGCCGCACGAGTGATCGGACCCGGCGTCTCCGAATTAGCGATGAAATGGGGATTTTCCCATACGACCATTTCACGAGTGTACCGTAAATATCAGGAATACTGTAAAATATCAAATCTCGGATATCACTGAGGCCGGAAAAATATCCTTCAAGGACGGTACCAACGACGACTGAAGAGAGCCGTTCAACGCGACAGAAGTGCAACGCTTCCGCAAATTGCTGCATATTTCAGTGCTGGGTCATCGAGTGTTA
Source organism: Schistocerca cancellata (assembly GCF_023864275.1). Lineage (NCBI taxonomy): Eukaryota > Metazoa > Arthropoda > Insecta > Orthoptera > Acrididae > Schistocerca > Schistocerca cancellata. Next base: position 435,307,158 of record NC_064633.1, on the reverse strand, counting down.
GCGTGCGAACCATTCAAAGAAACATCACCTATATTAGCTTTCGGAGCCGAAGGCCCAGTCGTGTACCCTTGATGACACCGACATTGGACTGTTGATGAATGGAAACATGTTGCCTGGTCGGACGAGTCTCATTTCAAATTTTATCTAGTGGATGGACGTGTACGGGTATGGATGAATCCATGGACCCTGCGTGTCAGCACGGGACTGTTCAGTCTGGTGGGCCGTGTGGAGCTGGAGTGATATGGGACCCTGATACGTCTAGGTACGAATCTGACAGGTGATACGTACGTCAGTACTGTGGCTGCTCACCTGCATCCATTCATGTCCGTTGCGTATTCTGATTGACTTGGGCAACCCCAGCAGGACAATGCGAGACCCAACAAGTCCAGAATTCCTGCAGAGTGGCTCTAGGAACACTCTTTTGAGTTTAAACATGTCCATCGGCCACCAAACTTCCCAGACATGAACATTATTGACAAAATCTGTGGTGCCTTGCAACGTGCTGTTCAGAAGAGGTCTCCATTCCATCGCACTCTTACGGATTTACTGACAGCGCTACAGGAATAATGGTTTCAGTTCCCTTCAGCACTATTTCAGTTATTAGTCGAGTCTATGGCACATTTTGCTGAGGTACTTGTGCATGCTCGCAGGGGCCCTACACGATATTAGGCAGGTGTACCAGTTTCTTCAATGTATATACCGTTTATAGATGCTTGTTGCTTCACAAGACACGGTACACAGGAGCACAAGTGTTTAGACAAGCTGGAAATTCGAAACAGTGAAAATTCACTTGAAACGGCGTGTAATGTACAACAGTGTTGGAAGTAGTTTCTCAGCTTATCTGAACTGTTGTGCTACTGTGTACTGTGATTTGCTGATGTAACAAGCATCTGTGATATATATATATATATATATATATATATATATATATATATATATATATATATATATATATATATATATGTATGTAAACACGTCTCACAAGATATATGGTGATTTTTAATACCTAAAGATGACAGCAAAGTCTGTCGAAACCAGTTGTCTTAAACAAACAAATGATTTGTTCGTTCTAAGCTTTAGAATGTTTTTTTCAACGTATCACTGCTGCGGAATATCTTTCAGATGACGACGGCATCTTCAACTCGGTAACTGTCCACGTCACAATGCCAGAATCTGGGTACAAAGGTTTGAAGAGCTTGGTAGTCATCTGATGTAGATCTCTTGGCTACTAAATTCGCCTTATGTGAACACAATAACTCAACTGGGGCGTTATCGGGTGCAAATTCTGCTGTCACGAACTAAAGGCATGCAATTACTGGAACTACATGACCTGTCCGCCGACATCTGGTGCCGAAAAGTTACAGAAACCGGCGAAGGCCTTCTCGAACCCATGCTACACAATACCATTGTAGTGTTGTCCTCCAAAGGCGGGCCAACGCGCTGTTAAGCCAGTGGTCATAATGCTTTGGGTCGTCAATATGGCCCTCGGACGACGAGATTTCACAGAAATAACAAGTTTTGCAGTGCACAGATTACCCCAGCGATGCGGGGGAGTAATTTCAACAAGAAAACCATTAGATTAAGGGTGTGTAAGACGAGAAAGAAGGATATCACCAATAATTTTACTTGGTCTACTGTTTTTTACACGGATCCCATTACTGGATGATAGGAAACACATACTGCATTCAAATGCTGCAGAGTGCCTACGTGCTGTTGCGTCTCGGAAGCATAGCAACTCTTAAATGACGCCCGGGAGTCTCTCCTAAGAGTCGTAGGGCGCATTTTCTCTGGTGTTTCAGCAGATATTCACAGTTTCGGTTTTGCATTTTGTAGTTGGAATCAACCTAAACAATTACTGCTTGTCTCGTGTACCATGCGAAGCTCAGTGCCAACCAAAAGCGTCAGTTTGTTTGCCATTACAAACAAAATTATTTTTAATTCGTAATTTTACGTGCTCTTTCGGTAGAAGACTCCCTAATTTATTCCGGTATTAGTTTTATCAGCATGCATTAACAGGGACAGTAAAATAAGAAGAATAAACAGCAGTCCAGCAGCGACTCAGCGGTACGGCATGATAGGTGGTAGCAGCTATCGCCGATGGGGTACTGGTTATTCTTTGAATTTTAGTGTCCCTGTTAATACGTATCGACTAAATTTGGACCGCTCTATCGAACGGACACGTAAAATTAAGAATTAAAAGTAATTTTGTTTGTAACAGGAGACGAACTGCTGCTTCCCGTCGACGCTGGGCGTCGCATTAAGAGCTGATGGGCAGTATTTGTTTGGGCTGACTGCAGTTACAAACTGCTAAACTTAAATTGCAAATATATAATGACATACTGGAGAAAATTCAACTGGCGATTCTTAGGAGAGACACCCCACGTGTATACAGGTAATTTGATTTTACTTGAGGCAGCTAAATATACCAAAACGTCACATCCTACGAAAAAAAGTGTTCTGGGTGAAAAGTTGATGTTAGTGAAGGAGATAATTGTTTCCGTTACGAATGACCACTTCCTCCTAATCATACCTGCAGCGAGGGTGGAGTCAACTTCGTGTCTCCTTTAATGGGATTCCCCCTCATTTTTATTTCATATCGGATTCTGCGCTCAAAAATACGCACGGTTTGCCGAAATCATTGTTTTACATTCGTGGTAGATGGCGCTGTCATTGCTAAATATGCCTTTTTTTGCTATTAAGAACAGACTCATTTCTATCTACATTACATTGAAGATGTAAATACAAATCTTTGTGTTTTAACGGTTGATTCTGTTGTTCAAATGTTCTTGAGTGTTACAAATGTAGTAATTTTGACGTTGCGCGCGCAAATTCAAGCACTAGCAAGCTCTAAAACTCGGTAATTCAGAGGCATCTTTGAGTCCATGAGATAACCCTTGTGCAAATGATCATTAGTAGTTAAAATACGCCTCTTTCGGAAGTGATAAATTTAAGCTAGATGAGCAAAAGCTATGTTTCTTCGGTTTGAAAAAAACCAAACGAAGAATGAGTGTTGCGACACTCTCTCTGGCAGGCTGCTTGAATTTACACGTGCGTCAACCTGATCATGGAAATTCAAAGCTAAGTAATTCGGAAACGGCGCAACGTTTAGAATTTCGTTTTACTAACAATTATGTCTCAACAGAACTTTCGCTGTAACACTTTTATAAGCTTCTCAAACTGTTCCTAAAAATCCTGTATATTACAGTTTTTTTTCAATTATAGACCTCTTGGAAGTTAAGTCTACGGTAAAATCTTATCCTTACTTCGCAGAACTTCTTCATGCGCGTTCTGATGGTCTGCCTTTGCTTATTTAACGTCACCTTTGTAGGTTGGGATTTTAGTTTTTGGACAGGAAATTTTGCAGTACTGATCATCCCAAAATTCTCGAGGCCTTTTTTGTGTCTTCTGTGACGTAAACTTTTCTTAAATACCTACGTGTCTCTTCCAGATATTCCGCGGTGTTATTTTTTTTTAATTATATAATTGAAGGTGGAAGCGGAATCAACGAGAGTAAAAGGGAAGGAACTAAGAATATCGACTTCATAGGGACTTAACGCTGAATCAGGGCCGGAGCAGGACTCGAGATCTGCTGCTTTCTAGGCAGCTGAGTTAACCACTGCGCCATCGAGACACGTTGTTTATTGAAAATACGCAAACTGTCTCAGCACGCTGCCTGGCTGATCAACGTTGCCACCGAGCACCACCTATCCACTGACCGCATCCATGTCTTCTATGCTCACTAATTTAAATTCCCACTGGAAGTCGAAAGAAGTGTGCATCCGCAGTGAAGGCTGCGGATTCATTGTCCATCGAGGCAAACCGTTTACATGAATGCGTGAGTGTCTGTCCTTTCCGACATGTCCGGAAGAACACAAACCAAGCATTCACATGATGAAATTAAAAACTTTCTTCATTGGGCTACTGTCGTTCGTTCTGAAAATATGATGGTAAAACTTTAATCTCCTCTTCCTATAGTCTCTGTGATTGTTCCTATGTTCACTTATAGATCTTCATTTCTCTTGTTTGTACAGTTCTTATCTTTATTTTTTGTGGTCCTAAAATTTTTTTCTGTGTATTTTCCTTTTTTTTTCCTTTCCATTATCACGCGTTGACCTCGTTTATTCAATGTTAGGCCCTCTGATTCGTATCTGTGGTTATATTCCCATATGTTGTGTTCTTAGAAATTATTTCAGTATCGTCAGCAAAAGCGAGATATTACGTTAAACGAGATATTACGTTAAATCTTCCTCTTCTTTGTCCTAGATGGGTTTCTTAGATGTTTTTCTGTTCTGGATCATTATTACACTCTCTGAAGAGAGATCCCAGGTCAGATTGAAGATACTATGTGGCAGCCCATCGTTCTCCCAAACTCCCATCTAATCTCTGACGGATTTAGAAACTTCTGCTAGGAATTTAACTTGTCAAGTTGTGAGTGTCTGTACGTGTCTTCTTCCAGTCTTGCGAATACTACCGTCTGTGTGGAGAATCGTAGGCGGTTGGGAAATCAATGACTGTAACGACTGTGTTAGAATTCCACAGCGTTCTGATCCTGATGATAATTTTCAAGTCAAACATTTGCTATCGACACCATATATTTTCCGGAAACCCACTTGCTTTTCTGTTTTACTTAACACAGCTATGAATACAATTTTGTAGGTGACTGTATATAGAGATGTGGCTCACTAATTGTTGGTGTCTGGTGTCCTTCTTATGTTGCGGTTGGATTAAAGTTTGTTTCCAGCCTTACAGTATTCTCCCTTTCTCCCAACTATCTTTGATATCCTCGTATATGGTTTCAAATGTCCTCTGCCCCCCACCCCCCACCCCACCACGTCAAACCTCTCAGCCAATATCCGGTCATCACCTGGCGCTCTGTTGCTTTTCAGCTGGCCAATGTGTTGTTCAGTTTGATGCATTGACGATGGTACTGAAGGTGGGTTTTACTTTTGCGACTGTCTGAAAATTAGTTTTGTATCGGTTTCTCGCAGTATAGAGGAATTTCGATTACTTTTTGCTAGTACTTAGTATAGAGTATGTCCCAGAAATATTGTGACAATCTACGAAGGGCCTGTAGACGCTGTCTTGAGCAAGACGCTACGGATAGGAACACGCGTCCGCAAACTTCATCCAACGACGCTACGGAGCGTCAAAATTCTAGGCGCCTGCACCTTCCACTAGACCAATCCTTCGACAGAAAACGTGACTTTATACACTGATGAAGTTTATTTTTCTCCTATATGCCAAAAACACTAGGGATTTTAGAGGATTCAAGGATAAAAATAAAATTGAAACACGCTTCAGAATTAGTCATCCACTGAGGCCACAGGGCACCGCATTCGTAGTAGAAAACGCCTGTCTATACAGCAACTAGATCCAGCCTCCCACTGGCGATCGTGGGAGTAACGATCGCTGGATACCAAAAACATTGCGAGGCATTTTACCCAGAGTCACGTTTTCTGCTGATGGGGTGGCCTAGTGGAATGAGTCGGCGCCTGTAACTTCAATCTCAGCAGCGTCATTGGATGATGTTTCTGGACTCGGTTTCCTGTCTTAATTTGGTTCCTCTGTCATAACATTTCTAGGATACCCTGTATATATACTACTTTCTCAGTCCTTACATATCTTTAAAAGCTCTACAAGCAAGCCTCCAGGCTTAGTTCAGTGGTTCTGGAGCCTACTTTCCGAATTACATATCAATACATTGGGTATTTTCCGGGATTTTCTGCAGTAATATATTGCCAGAGAGATACAACACATAAACAACTTTCGCTGTAAATTTTTTCTGGTGTTTATTAAGCGGACGATGCCCACAGAGATGGACTGCTGGATCAAAAGGGACAGATTGTAGAGCCACAGTATATATACTTCGACAACAAACGTGACTTTATACACTGATAAAGTTTATTTTTCTCCTATATGCCAAAAACACTAGAGAATTTAGAGGATTCATTATTATAAACTTCTTTTAACTTCTTGGCTACAGTGCTACTGGAGAGTGCAGATGGCTTACTTTTAACAGTTAGTGCAACACTAACTTTAGTATCACACTAAATTTTCAACCGCAGATCAGAATAATGGCATTGGAGAGGTTCATGTTATTAATATAGTTCTGGTTAGGGGCGCTACACTGCTTGATTATGAGTTCCAAACTGATTTAATCTATGCTCAGGAAATGAAAATGAATACAACAAACAATGAAATTAATTAATAAAAAAAACGCCCTAAAGGTATTGCAAACAAAATGTGTTAATAGATTAAACTGCCATGAAATCCAGTTATAAATTAGTTCTGAACAGTTCCTAAAAAAATTTTGAAAACATTACAAAATTTAAACAACAAGTCTCATTTGGCATGTCGTCATATAAAATTTAGAGAAAGTAACTACCCCATACATGGTGTCCTTTCCTGTAAAAATCAACAGCATTTAAAACATGCTCACTTCGCTGCTGTGTCTACCAGTTCATTGCTTCGAACTCTGATGTACCCTGGTCCCCAGCAACATATCGAAAACGATTGCAGTGTATAACTTTGTCTACTCAGTGTCTCAAAACAGAAATCGAATATACAGGCTCGTGTTCTTGGAATATTGTTGTGGTATTCAACTTTCGTGCGATAGCCACTGAAACAGTGGGAATCCGTACTTCCATCTGTAAGGATCACGAAGGTGTTCACCACAAACTCATTTTTCATTCAACAGTACTGTTGGGCTGGCGGCGACTTAAACAATGGTACAAGAGGCAGTTGTGACGTTCCGGTTGTTAATGGAATAAAATATTAAGAAAAGTCGAAAAATCAGGGCATGTTTGTAGGATCTGTAGACCTAGAAAAAGTTTTCGACAATGTGAAACTGTGTAAAATGCTCTAAATTCTGAAGAAAACCAGTTGTAAGCCATGGGGAAAGTTGGGCAAGGGACAATATGTACAAGAGCCAATTACAGAAGGAAAACAATAATGCGCAATGGAAACGTCTTCTCTAATGATTACTTTAAGCATGAGTGTGTCACCAAACATTTTATACACTGAAACGCCGAAGAAACTGGTACAGGCTTGAGTATTCAAATACGGATGTATGTAAACAGGTAGAAGACGGCACTGCCCATAGAAGACAACGAGTATCTGGCGCAGTTGTTAGAACGGCTACTGCTGCTACAACGGCAGGTTATCAAGATTTAAATCAGTTGGAACGTGGTGTTATAGTCGGTGAATGAGAAATGGGACACAGCATCTCCGAGGTGGCGATGAAGTGGGGACTTTCCCGTACGACCATTTCACGAATGTACCGTGAATACCAGCAGTCCGGTAAAACGTTAAATCCTCGACATCGTTGCGGCCGGAAAAAGTTTCTGCAAGAGCTGCACGAACGACAGCTGAAGACAATCCTTCAACGTGACAGAAGTGCAACGCTTCAGCAAATTGCTGCAGATCTCAATGCTGGGCCATCACCAAGTGTCAGCGTGCGAACGATTCGACGAAACATAATCTATATGGGCTTTCCGAGCCGAGGGCCCACTCGTATACCCTTGATGACTGCACAACACACAGCTTTACGCCTCGCTTCGGCCCATTAACACCGACAATGGAATCATGTTGCCTGGTCGAACTGGTCTCGATTCAAATTGTATCGAGCGGATGGGTGCGTACGGGTAAGGAGACAACCTTCTGAATCCATGGACCACGCATGGTGTCAGCAGGGGACTGTTTAAGCTGGAGTAGGCACTTTATTGGTATGGGACGTGGGCAGTTGGAGTGACATGGGACCCCTGATACGTCTACATTTGGCTCAGACAGGTGACACGAACGTTAGCATCCGGCCTGATCACCTGAATCCGTCCATGTCCATTGTGTTTTCCGATAGGCTTGGGCAGTTAAAGCAGGATAATGCGGCACTGCACACGTCCAGAATTGATACAGGATGGCTCCAGGAGCACTCTTCTGAGTTTAAACATTTCCACCGGACACCAAAACTCCCAGACATCAACATTATTGAGCATATCTGGGATACCTTGCAACGTACTGTTCAGAAGAGATCTCCATTCCCTCGCACTCTTACGGATTTATTGACAGCGCTGCAGGATTCATCGAGTCAGTTCCCTCCATCACTACTTCAGATATTAGTCGAGCTCATCCCAGGTTGTGTTGCGGCACTTTTGTATACGATATGAGGAAGGTGTGCCAGTTTCTTTGACTCTTCTGTATATTAACGAAAGGGCTGATTTATCTACAATAGAAACTAGCGACCACTGTAAAAAATTGATTTATCACTATTAAGTTTTGAAATATAAACTTCCCACAATGATAAGTATATGAGCATTTAGTAGATGTACAGGGGATTATAATTGTAAAATATAATCTTCTCATAAATGGGTAAACAAAAATTTAACCGTAATCACGAAAATGGTTCAAATTGCTCTGAGCCCTATGGGACTTAACATCTGAGGTCATCAGTCCCCTAGAACTCTGAACTACTTAAACCTAACTAACCTAAGGATATCACACACATCCATGCTCGAGGCAGGATTCGAAGCTGCGATCGTAGCAGTCGCGCGGTTCCGGACTGAAGCGCCTAGAAACGCTCGGCTACAGCGGCTGGCCGTAATCACGAATATGCCCAGTGACTGTATGAAGCGTTAATGGTTAAAGAAAGGAAATGTAAAGATAAGTATGAACACCAGCTGAATTGCCAAAGTCCATGATAGAAGCAACTAGCTGCATGTGAACATTAAAACTGTGTAATTAAACCTTGTTGAAAAATAGGTATACGCACGTTTGCACCGAGTCGCTGAGTCCATCGCCGAATCATTCTTATCACTCTTATACAGTGTGAAGGAGGAAGACGGTGGCAGTATTGGACGTAGATTCTAAGTCCAGCTTGACCTCTGTACTCATTTCTGATGCAGAGACATTCTTCTGTGTGACAGCGTGTCACATCTTATCAGTCACCTGACAGCCAGTCTTTACTCTTCCCTCTCCCAGTAACAATAGTTTCTTCTTTGATTGTCCATTTGCGAGTGTCCTCTAACAGAACATTCGTAAAATCGGCTTTTTGTAACCAGTGTATGACTCATAAGCAAAGTGTAGCAGACCTTGCGAATTCAACGAATGAGAATTTTTTAAATAAATAACCTCCTACTGTCACAAATGCCATGATTACGCAACAGTAGCCTTGCTTGTGTAGGAAGGCAGATGATTCTTCCGCTCCATGAGAGGTTTTAATAGGTATACACATAGACACTCAAAGAAAATTGCACTTCCTACAGAAGTAATTATTGTAAGCCAATCAGGAAGCTTGTTGTAAGTATTTCAAACTAACGTTCTTTTGTCCAAGACCACAGAGTAACGGTGGATCCCACGCTTCATCTGTTGTGGCCTCTGGACCTGGCTACAAACGTTATGTTTCCAAAAGGATTGCGTTAGGTGTTGAACAATGAAGTTTTACGATAGATAGGCAGGCCCTTGGGCTGTCTGGTATGCGGAGATTGGCGAAATGAATTTGGTTTGTCTATCTGATCCAAGGAAAGACTTTCATCTCTGAACATCCTCCTGGTCCTTTTAAGTAAACGTCTATGTCTCACAAGGCAGTAAGGAAGCTTTCAAGGCAGCAAAAGTAACAGGCTGCTCACCGTAATAAAATGAATGGAAGAGGATAAGTCATGAGCAGGGTAGTCACTGGAGGTATTGAATATTGTCAGCAGTTAAGATGTAGCGTAAAAGGATCGACTACATTGATCGTGTCGTTGTGCATGTAACATTAGGAAACGTGTTGCATAACAGTTTGAGATAAGCTGCATGAAACAGCAGGGATGTAGTCCTCCAGCACTGTTGTTCGGTCTGTACCTCGAGTTAATCTACAAATCGAGCAAGCAATGACAGAAAAAAAAGTATTTTAGATTCAAGAACTACTGAAATATTCAAGGTGAAAGGGTATTAGTGATAAGATTCGCTGATGACAATGCTGTCCTCAGTGCTGCGCCTAAACTACAAAGCGTACCGACATTCTACAAGACAGGCAAAAAATTTTTGAGTGCCCCACACATTGTAACTAATGTAGTTTACAAACTGCGGCTTCTACAAACTTAGTAAATTTCCATTGAAATAAATATTCAAACGAATCGTGTTTTCCATTAACTTATACTGGAAATAAAGGAAAAAAGTTCAGAGAAGAAAGCAAATAACCGAACATTTTACGTAGGTGTAAGTTGGAAAGGAACTTGTCTGCTACACAGTCTTTACTTCATACAAGATTGTGAGGTAACGAGAGGGTTGTGGCGCCCTGATAATATTCTAAGTTCAGAGTTGGCGGCCACCGCTCGGGCCGTTTGGCAAGGCGCGGCTCGTTTAGCAAGCGCGTGGTGCAGCGCGTGGTCCATCGACCGCGTGGCTGGGAATTCCATGGTGACTCTGTGTCAATGAAGGAGACACCCCGGGGGAGTGCAAAAGATGGCGGACTTTGTGGAACCATCATGGCAGACATTTCACAGTTCGTATAGAAATTAATAGTAACCAGATGGATTATCATACCTCAAAAAGAAACATGTACATTACTATTTCCAGAATGAGATTTTCACTCTGCAGCGGAGTGTGCGCTGATATGAAACTTCCTGACAGATTAAAACTGTGTGCGCCGACCGAGAATCGAACTCGGGACCTTTGCTTTTCGCGGGCAAGTGCTCTACCATCCTTTTTTTTTTTAATCTCATTTTGTTCGGTTTCGTTCGTTGCATCTGCTCAGGGTGAACGTCGTAAGACATCCATTTAAGTTCGTTGTTGATCGATTAACTCAGTTTTTTTATTACAGAAAGCAGCTAACTCTCTGACCGAACACGCTGAGCTACCGTTCCGGCATTTTTTTTTTTTTTTTGTTCGCTTTTGTTCGTTGCGTCTGCTCGGGGCGGACGTCGTAAGACATCCGTTTTAAGTTCGTTGCTGATCGTATAACTCAGTTTTTTTAATTACAGAGGGCACGTAACCCTCTGACCGAACACGCTGAGCTACCGTGCCGGTCCCATCTGAGCTACCGAAGCACGACTCACGGCCGGCCCTCACAGCCTTACTTCTGCCAGTATCTCGTCTAGTTTCGTATCAGCGCACACACCGCTGCAGAGTGAGAATCTCATTCTGGAAACATCCCCCAGGCTATGGCTAAGCCATGTCTCCGCAGTATCCTTTCTTTCAGGAGTGCTAGTTTTGCAAGGTTCGCAGGAGAGGTTCTGTAAAGTTTGGAAGATAGGGGACGAGATACTGGCAGAAGTAAGGCTGTGAGGGCCGGCCGCGAGTCGTGCTTCGGTAGCTCAGATGGTAGAGCACTTGCCCACGAAAGGCCAAGGTCACTAGTTCGAGTCAGTCTGCTTTCGGCCGGTGAGCGGCGAGGACGTCTTGTTTACGTCCCGTCCGCAGAGTCGCGGTCCCGTCCGCAGAGCCGCGAGCGCGCGTAGTTTGTTTACTTCCTCGCCGCAGCTAATACTCGCGTCCGTTAACACTGAGTCGCCATGACTCATTCGTACAGAAAAGCTACCATCAAGATAAGCTTCCAGCCCGACTACGCACGACCACGAGCCTTTGAAGTCGAACGATTCATCCGTGACGAAGTTCAAATACCAACACAGCACATCATCGGTATCCACCTATCCATCACAAGCAGCGTCGTTTACGTCAAGATGGTCGATGACGAGTTATGTCACGCAATTGTGAACAGATGCGCGAACACTCTCAAGTTCAAACACTCCGATGGTCACATCGGAGAGGTTACTGTTGACCATGCTGGACTAGGATTACGTACACTAAGAGTCTTCGAACTCCCTTTCGAAGTACCACCGGACGTCGTTACCTCAGCTTTCCGCCCTTATGGGACGGTAATTAGCCACGTGGCCGAAAAATGGAACACCTTCGAGACGTACCAAGTCCTCAACGGCGTCCGACAAGTGAAAATTGAATTAAAGAAACATGTGCTGTCCTACTTAGTCATAGGTGGCTGTCGAGCAATAATAATGTACGACGGCCAACCTCGTACTTGTTCTGGTTGCGGCCAGGTGGGTCATGTGCGCTCGGCGTGTATTCAACGTCGGGTTACACAACTTCCATTGCATGACACGACACCACCTCCTACGCTCATGGCCCTCCCCCTCAATTACGCAGAGGTGACACGATCGACCGTCATGACAGACGACAACCCCCCCCGGAAGACAGGAAGCGTTAGAATGCGCACCTGTCGCCGGTCCTGGATTGACCAACACCATTACGGTGTCTGCAGGGGTTGGAGAACGCCGCCCATCGACTCCACATGAAGATTCGGACGAGAGAATGGAACTCGACGCTAGGGTTGTACCGACCTCTGCCTTTCTCCCTGAGGGGGATGCTATACGGGAACCACGAACTCTTTCGGACACAGAAACCCACGTCCGCAAACAAAGGTCACCGAGAAAACATAAAAAGCGACGTCGCACACCCTCAGACGATTGCCTCCAGCGGACGTCTTCTCCAGTTGACGACCGGACGGCCGACGAAACGACGAGGAAAATGGATGACACGAGATCGCCCTCACCAGTCACTTTGTCTGATATTGACAAACCCGATTCCGCTCCCTGGGACAAACGGATGGCCAGCACAGCGCCCGCCGTTGGTACACAACCGGAAACAACTGCGGATTCACCCTTAGTCACTCAGCCAACAAGTGTTCTACCGCAGCCACCGTTAACTTACGGAGCTTGGGCGGATGACATTGAAGACGATTCTACGGCCGCTGTGGTGGATGAGGAGAGGGGTCTCTCCTCCCACACCTCGGCCCCTCCCGAGTAGCAACAGATGACGGCGCGGACGCGGCCAGCAGATCACAGGCCCCACCTTTTACGGCGACACTGACGGCGGCCCCCACCGCAGGAGACGATCTACAAACCTATCGCTTAACAACCATCAACATTAACACCATTCGGACACGTACGCAGTTGTCGCTGCTCCAAGACATGCTCAATGCAGCAGACGTTGACATTGTCTTTCTCCAAGAAGTCTTCGTCGCCAATTTCCCGGGTATGTATGGTTATACGGCTCATGTGTCCCACGCCTCGCCAACTAACAGTGGAGTCGCCATTCTCCTCAGAGAGGGCCTCGAGGCGGACGAAGTCCGATATCTCCCCGACGCTAGAGGAATGGCCGTAACGGTGCAAGGCGTCCGGTTTATCAATGTGTACGCCCCTTCCGGAACGAATCGCCGTCGTGACCGATCGCTCTTCTTCGCAGAAGGAATAGCACCGGTTTTTCAGGGCAGGCACGATGACTTGATATTAGGGGGCGATTTCAATTGCACCCAAGCACCTAAAGATCAGCTGCCACGCCATTCACCGTGCCCCGAACTTGGGACACTCATCGGCGATCTCCAGCTAGTAGATACATGGGAACATGTCCGAGGAAATAGACCGGGATACACCCATTTCACGAGTCACTCGTCTAGTCGCATCGATAGAATTTACGTCTCCCGTTCTCTCGCGGCAACGGTGAGTGACGCGGAGGTGTGGCCAGTAGCCTTTTCTGATCACGAGGCCTTTATATGTGCCGTCACCCTTCGTCGGCAACGGATGTGGCGCAGCCGACATCCCTGGAAATTAAACCTTGCTCATCTCGCTTCTCTGGATTGTCGACGCGCCATCGAAGACACGTAGAGTTTGTGCGTCCGCCGCCTCCCAACGTATCCTACGTCGATTAGTTGGTGGTTAACCTGCGCCAAGCCGGCCCTACGGCGAACCTTTATTACGTATGGTCGTGAGACTGCTGCTTGGAGGCGGCAGACCCTTGATTTTTATTTCACCGTCCTTCGCGAATGCGCCTCCTTGCTACCCACACCGGAACGACAGCTGACAGTTCAGCGTGCGAAAGCACAGATCGTAGCCCATATGCGCCGACACCTCGAAGGGACGATCGTCCGAGCGCGGACACAAGACAGACTCGCAACGGAACGACCCACCATGTACCACGTCATCCGAGAACGTACACTGCGGAGACGGGCGCTGATACATGCTATCACCACTGAGGACGGCCATCATCACACGACACAACGCGATATTGCTGCAGCCTTCTTCGACCATTACGCACGACTTTATTCTGCTCAATGTTCCGACCCGACGACGGTGACAGCAGTCTCACAACTGGTTTTCGGCATTGTCCCACAGGATTTACAAACTGAATTATTGAACGACGTTACGGAAGACGAAGTTATCGACGCCATCGGTAAAGGAGCGGCGAATAAGTCTCCTGGCCCCGACGGGCTCCCTGTGGAGTTTTATAGAACTTTCCAGTATTTACTGGCTCCCAAGTTAACAGACATCTGTCGGGAGCTTATGTCCCCCGCGGTGCCGCTCCCTGCGACCTTCGTAGAAGGAATAATTATATCGGTTCACAAGCCTAAAGGTGGGGCTCGAATACAAGATTACCGCCCGCTAACACTCGTCATCTGCGACATGAAGATATTCACCAGACTATTAGCAAACCGTCTACGACCGACCCTACCTTACGTCATCTCGCCAGATCAGACTTCCCTAGGGGGTATCAACAACATCCACACAGCACTGTGTCGATACCGTGACTTAATAGCCCTAGCCAGGGCACGCCGCATCCCGGGAGCGCTGGCATCACTAGATTTTAGCCAAGCTTTTGATCGAGTGGATCACGCGTACCTAACGTCCGTTCTCCAGCACATGCAGTACCCACAGCAATTCACAGACGTCGTGATGCGCCTACTCCGAGGGGCGACTTCCAAAGTGCTTGTTAACTGGCGTCTCTCGCAGTCCCTCCCGATTTTCCGCTCCGTCCGTCAAGGCTGCCTCTTGTCGACGTTACTATATGCTCTGGCACTGGAACCGCTCCTCTGTGGTCTCCGTCAACGCCTCACCGGTCTTACCCTACGTGACGTCACATTTCGCTGTACAGCATATGCAGACGACCTGGTTCTCGTGTTCCGCAATCGCGACGATGTCAGCAGAGCACTAGAATGGATTACCACGTACGGTGTGGCTTCCGGTAGCTGTCTCAACGTCGCCAAATCGGTCGCCATGGCCTTAGGAGACGGGTTGACCCCAGCGTGTGTCGAACCCCTACAGCTTCGTGGCACTATCAAATGTCTCGGAGTAGAGTTTCACGACGACATACGGCACACCGCGGCTCTTAACTACCACCGCTTATTACAACAAATTCGGGTCCAGATCTTCAACCTTCGTCTGCGGACCTTCGATATTCTCCAAAGGACACACTTCGTCAATGTTTACCTCGCATCGCGCCTTCCACACATAGCGCGTGTTCTCCCAATACCCTTACCGATGGCTCGACGTCTATTAGCGGCATTCGGAGCCTACGTCAGTACAGGAATGCTCTTCAAAGTCAGTTATGAGTCACTGACCCTTCCCCCAGAAATGGGAGATCTTGGTCTAGTCCATGTCCACGACAGAGCTGTGGCCCTGTATGTCAGCTCACACATCAAGCTGTGGCGCCACCACCCGGAAAGTTTGACAGGTTTGCTGTTGGAGTCCTTAGCTCCGCCCTCCATTATGCCCCCACTGACGACGCAAGACATACCCCCACCCTTCTACTACTTCGGGAACTTTTACATTGAACACAGCTATGTCCGTATCGCAGTACCACCGACGAAACAGGCGTCGCCGCGGGATATATATCATGTCCTACAGCAGAGGCGCCCACGAAACATCGTGGAGACCAAAAGCCCTCAGGTTAATTGGATGGTGGTGTGGAAGACGATTCACGCGATTCCACTGGACACAGCCATCCGATCCATATGGTACATCACAGTCAATGGTAAACAGATCACCCGATCACGCCTCCACAAGATAAACATGGCGGAATCGCCTCTCTGCGTAGACTGCGGGATACCATACACGGACGAACACCGTCTCACATGTGGCGCGGCAGAAAACGTATGGCGCTTGGTGCGACAAATTTTGTCGTCTTTTCTACGAGTGACTCCGGAACACATAACACCTCGGTTTCTACTATTTCCGGATCAACAGTATTTCCCGTGCGCCAAGACCAACGCTGTCACGTGGATCCGTGCGTATGCGGTACACTACTTATTTCACGATGGACCTAAAGATGTATTAGACTTTTGGAACTACCTACAATAACATCATTGCAAGATCGTACGGAACCCAAAATACAGACAGTATTTTTCTAATTACTTAGGGAGTGCCCTACGCGACCCTCCACGCAGCTGGATCATCAACAGGTAGGAGAAGATACCCATTGAGTGAGCTGACATGACTAAGTTCGATTCTCGGTGGAACAACATGATATACGTGAAGACGTACCTGGATGATGAAGCGTAAGGAGAGTAGCGACACACCTTTCTGCATCCTGTATGAAGCACTTTTTGTTTCGTTTTCCCCATATACATTACCTCGGTGTAGGAACGTGCCGAGATATTGTTTTCCTTTTCTCAGAGCACGATGCGGTGCTAGATACATTTATTTTTGTTGTGGTATAAAGTAAAACCACATTTAGAATGTATTAAAAACAGTAAATAAAAATAAATAAATAAATAATAATTCCCACAAAAGATTTCCCCTTCCCATCCCTGATTCCTTGACGGACGAGTGGGACACTGCGACCAGGCCTCGGGTTACGACCCCTTATCGCTCTGCCTTCCCCACTCTCCCTCACCTCCTTTAAAAAAAAAAAAAAAAAAAAAAAATAGAGTGTCTCGGTCGGCGAACACAGTTTTAATCTGCCAGGAAGTTTCATACATTACTATTATTTGCACGACGATACTGATGGTGTAATCAGATTTTCAATATATTTATTAGTTTATAGTTTAGTATCTGACGGTAAATTATACAAGTAACAGCCAGCAACGAATTCCCTAAATATAAACACTTCATCCGATTTTGTCGATTGCCGTGTCTGTAGAAAGCTATTAGTGTAATCGTAAATTGGTGTGAATTAAATAGTACATGAGTTATGGGAAGTCAAAGTGGCCGATTACTATCGATCGCGTCAGCCCATAAGTACTCCACAGTTACACGAAAAAACGGCAGTAGCGTGCTTTTAAATATAATTATTCATTTATGGCTTTATTTATATCCGATATATGCCTTGGGAGAGCCAGTCATGACAAAACTCTACCATCTGGTGAGCAAAATGTATGAGACAGGCGAAATACCCTCAGACTTCAAGAAGAATATAATAATTCCAGTCCCAAAGAAAGCAGGCGTTGACAGATGTGAAAATTACCGAACTATCAGTTTAATAAGTCACGGCTGCAAAATACTAACGCGAATTCTATACAGACGAATGGAAAAACTGGTAGAAACCGACCTCGGGGAAGATCGGTTTGGATTCCGTAGAAACATAGGAACACGTGAGGCAATACTGACCATACGACTTATCTTAGAAGCTAGATTAAGAAAAGGCAAACCTACGGTTCTAGCATTTGTAGACTTGCAGAAAGCTTTTGACAATGTCCACTGGAATACTCTCTTTCAAATTCTGAAGGTGGCAGGGGTAAAATACAGGGAGCGAAAGGCTATTTACAATTTGAAAAGAAACCAGATGGCAGTTATAAGACTCCAGGGTAAAAATCGTAGAGGGAAACCAAGAGATGAATACACTAAACAGATTCAGAAGGATGTGGGCTGCAGTACGTATTGGGAGATGAAAAAGCTTACACAGGATAGAGTAGCATGGAGAGCTGCATCAAACCAGTCTCAGGACTGAAGACACAACAACAACGTATGCTATTCATGAAGAAATTGGTCAATTATTTACTGTGTTTTAGAAAGCCTACAGCCATTAGGCCACTGGCCTATCTATTGTTGCTATTCGTTTGATATATGTTTATTTAATTTGTTAATGTATTTAATAATTGGTGTTAGAGCGTGCTTATGGTCCAGCCGTAGGAATATTTATTTAATTACATGTTATTTAAATGTAAATCCAGTATTTGGTATTTGTTTCAATATGTTTGTGAGTGCACGTTGGCTTGGAGACACGGAGGGAGCGCTCTAGCCAATCACAGCTCTCGTTACTAAGAAAGACGTATGGCGGTTGGGGGGGGGGGGGGGGAGCATCGATTCCAGAGAGGACACGAGGGAGTTCTGGACATTACGGGACAGGACACGGGAAGGTGCTGGACTCGATGGCGCGACGGGCGCGGAGTCGTGGAGAGACTTGGAATGTGTGGAGCGGTTTGCGCCGAGTGCGAACTTGTAAACGTGTGAGACTTCCGAGGTCTCTACAGTGAAGACGTTGAGTGCGTTTGGAAGTGAATACCTCGCGAGCTATGTTGTTGTTCATAACTAATTACGTACAGTAGAAATCTATTGTTTCCCTGTTATTCAACTTACATTTTATTAATTGCTGGACCATCGACACCACTAACTGTTTTGCAGAAATATACCACATTCTCAAAAGTACTTCTGCTATCGTACTCATCATTTAAAGTCCTTAAGATAATACCTGCAGATTTTATTTAATTGCAATCTTTCATTTATAAATTTATAATTCTTCAGACTTTCCCGGCGATCTAATGACATCTTGGGTTGTCGTGTGTTCTGCAGGTACTGCAAGTACGACACTGATATCCGGCAGAACACCAGAAAACCCACGATGTTATGAATTTATATGTCACAATCATAATTCGCAATTGCATATTGACAGAAACCTTATTATACAGATTATGATATTTCGATTACCCCATACTTCTCCCAGTGTAAACATCTAGCATTATGTTTTTCGCTTAAATGATTGTGCTTTTTTTTTCATGTCTGAGCCCTTTTACACAAAAGTTATGTTACTTCTATGTTGGACCTTCAGATACACTCCTACAGTTACCATTGGAGAAACAATTTGCACTCCAAATTGTCACTTTGCTGAGACCTTTATTCTAAGAAATATTTTTGACTCTCTCTACTCGAACCTTCGAAGGCAGCCTTGTTGCTGCCTTCATAACATAGATAATATGTACTACACGTTTTGTTGTAATAAGGTACATACTCCTATTTATGTGACAATTACTCTGTCATGCATATCTATACAGTGTTGTACGCTGTAGTAGAACTTGATTCGAAACTCTGCACTCACAGCCCAACATAGCATAGTATGACTTGCACCTATCTGTAGCATGTTTTATGAGATAAGACTCGGTCCATCTAAGGGACAGTACTATACTTGTCAGGCCTGAACAGCAGTTGTGTCTCAAGAAGCTCAATATAGAATATTCGCATTCTACAGTACAGAGCAGCTTATGGGTAATTATCCCTCAAAGAATGCTTTGTAGTTTTCTAGTGTCGGAATCTATGAACTACAATTTCTACATTATAATTTTCCAGGTTACACATTCCCAATCACTCCCTACCGACCCCTCAGCCTAATCCTACTCCTATTAATCTTCATCCATACTGCATTGAGCCTGTGCACTTCAGCACCTGTCACAATTTCAGCATGCACAAGTAACAATGTGCAGAGTAAATTCCTTAACTTTCCTATCATGCATGTGGTAATAAGAGTGTGTGAAGGGGATTATGAGAATTAGAAACGTGTTTCAGATGTAAATAAAGCACAGCTTTGTAATCATTACAATTCTTAAAGGCCACTCACTAAAGCAGTTAATTTTAAACTTGAGACTCATCTACCTTCTATTACACGGTAACGATGTAGGAGCTGTAACACGCCCTAAAAGTGTTATTTTTCTTTGCAATGCTAGCAGTGAGTCGTACCTTGTACATCATTTAAAGTGGAATTTCAATGTTTAGAATACGTCCAACATACGTAAACAGATTTGTTACAGTGTGCTGTGATTTTGTTGGTATAACAAGCATCTGTGATACATACACACATATTTAAATATGTGTGAGACAATTTCTGATCTATCTTACTACCACAGTTGCACAAGGATGCTCTGTGGGTGTTTGGGAATTTGCTTTAGAACCTACGGCCTGCAACGTAGGGAGGTACCATCTCACACGTGCAGACTTCAGAAGAGTGCAGCAGTACAGTGATGTAATCAGGCAATGATATCTGTGTCTGTTAAAACTTACTCCCTATAATGGAAATGATATCGCTAACAGAAATTAGTGTACGGGTTCTGGTGTAACTATATGTTAGCAAAAACGAAAATCTTACATTTTCATTATTAAGGTTTATTTTTACTCTAGGTATGACTTCATGAGATAGCAATTACAGCAAAACTGCGTACAGGATGGTAAAATATTGATACAGCGTGTTCACAACTACGAATCGAAATTTCTAACTAGTATGAGGTTCTTTAACAGTATGTTGGTTGATGACCATGTCTGGGGTCGATAAAAATACAAATGAAATAAATCGGAGCCAGAGATATCAATTACGCTAAAATGCACAATGAGAATACACTAATTGATTGGGGGTCGATAGAAAGCAATGAAGAAGTAATACACAGTTAAAACAATTCCATAACTTCATAGTATAAAGCACTCTACAGTGGCTGATCATTTCATCCTTTTAAATCGGGTATCTCGCGTTTCTGCTTCAATTAAGCCCGGCAGTCGTTAATATGTTTAGCTACAGGTCATGGTTGCATGTTCGATAAAATAGGAGATATGGAGACCACTGCAGTTCTGAGCGTCAATTGAATTTCGCTTGCTGGCGCAGCGAAAGCGAGTTTGTTTAGCTTCCGTCGGCGGCGGCAGGGGCTGCTGTCGGTGCGGGCTTGGAACCTGAGAATCTACACTCCTGGAAATTGAAATAAGAACACCGTGAATTCATTGTCCCAAGAAGGGGAAACTTTATTGACACATTCCTGGGGTCAGATACATCACATGATCACACTGACAGAACCACAGGCACATAGACACAGGCAACAGTGCATGCACAATGTCGGCACTAGTACAGTGTATATCCACCTTTCGCAGCAATGCAGGCTGCTGTTCTCCCATGGAGACGATCGTAGAGATGCTGGATGTAGTCCTGTGGAACGGCTTGCCATGCCATTTCCACCTGGCGCCTCAGTTGGACCAGCGTTCGTGCTGGACGTGCAGACCGCGTGAGACGACGCTTCATCCAGTCCCAAACATGCTCAATGGGGGACACACTATTTCGCTAGAATACCACGTATGTCGCCCTCAAATTGCTCACAAACATTAACTGTCAGTGCTCAGTGTGATTCTCCATACTAGGAGACGTTGCAGTTTAACTCCATACGAGTTAAGACAAGCCTGTGAACAAGTATTCACATAATCACCGGCCAAAGAGGCCGAGCGGTTCTAGGCGCTACAGTCTGGAACCGCGTGACCGCTTCGGTCGCAGGTTCGAATCCTGCCTCGGGCATGGATGTGTGTGATGTCCTTAGGTTAGTTACGTTTAAGTAGTTCTAGGGGACTGATGACCAAAGAAGTTGAGTCCCATAGTGCTCAGAGCCATTTGAACCAACCATTCACATAATCTGTCTCGTAAACATCTCAGCACAGTGCGAGTAGTCTTGCTCAAATACTTGACAATTTGCTGCAAGAGAAGAAGCGAATTACTCTGTATGCAATTTTCCTATATCAAAGCTGGTGGCTACTCATTTTCTTTCGGGCTATTCAGAGCATTCGCACTTGTTATAACTCCACCCATTAGATATTTTGCAGCCAGTCACAGGAATCGGTTATTTCGTACGGCATTATTTAACTTCTGCTACGTACTACTGAGATAAAAAGCTTTTTCTTTCACGTGGTTCTTAACACAGATGGCCACAGTGAGTCAACAATGTTTTGAGTTTGGTTTCTCTGGACGTTTTATCTGGCATGTTCTACCATGTTCCTGTAGAAAGGCTTTCTGAAGTGTTGCCATTAAAAGTCGAAACAAGGGCTGCTTTTGCCAGTGGCCTATGCATTGTCCCAGGAATCTCAATGTGTACATTGGGTGTCCTGCTGTGAGAGTTTTTCAGTCTACTCAGCCTACATGTGAGGGGCATAGCCGTCATAAAATTCTGCTTCCCTCAGAACCGTGTCTCGTTGCTTGGGCCTGGGAAATTATTTGGGTGCAGTTGTTAATGTGAGTGTTTGTGGTTTATATTCATGAAGTGCTGGAATGTTTATTTGCTTTGTCTATTAATAATTCGTACATTTTCCCGTAACTATGTCGTGTGACATACCGATTTAACCAGAATTGCTTCAGGAATTCAGTGTGGGGTGTGTTATTTGTTTGACCACTTACAGTATACAGGGAGAGTCACCTAACGTTACCGCTGGATATATTTCGTAAACCACATCAAATACTGACGAATCGATTCCACAGACCGAACGTGAGGAGAGGGACTAGTATAATTGGTTACTACAAACCATAAAAAAATGCACTGAAGTATGTTTTTTAACACAAACCTAGGTTTTTTTAAATGGAGCCCCGTTAGTTTTGTTAGCACATCTGAACATATAAACAAACACGTAATCAGTGCCGTTTGTTGCATTGTAAAATATTAATTACATCCGGAGATATTGTAACCTAAAGTTGACGCTTGAAACATTGTCCTCTCTTCATTGCAGGGGCCCAAACAGCTGCAACATACATCGCGTTTCTACAGAATGATCTGCCAACGTTGCTCGAAAATGTCCCACTGGAACCGCGTCGACGAATGTGGTATCAGCATGATGGTGCACCTGCACAATCTGCAATTAACACTAGACTGACCCTTGACAGGATGTTCGACGGGCGTTTCATAGGACGCGGAGGACGCATAAATTGGAAAACCCGTTCTCCTGATCTTACACCTCTGGACTTCTTTCTGTGGGGTACGTTAAAGGAGAATGTGTACCGTCATGTGCCGACAACCTCAGAGGATATGAAACAACGTATTGAGGCAGCCTGCGGCGACATTACACCAGATGTACTGCGGCGTGTACGACATTCAATACGCCAGAGATTGCAGTTGTGTGCAGAAAATGATGGCCACCACATTGAACATCTATTGGCCTGACATGTTGGGACACACTCTATTCCACTCCGTAATTGAAAACGGAAACCACGTGTGTACGTGTACCTCACCCCTCATGGTTATGTACATGTGAGTCAGTGAAAAAGACCAAGAAAACGGTGTTAGCATGTGGACGCAATGTGCTGTTCCAGTCTCTTCTGTACCTAAGATGCATCACGGTTCCCTTTGGATCCCTACGTAATTCGATGCTCTCCGATACACACGAGCGATCAGCGGAGGAGTGGTACTCAAGCGTCAACTTTAGGTTACAATATCTCCGGATGTAATTAACATTTAACAATGCAACAAACGGCACTGATTACGTATTTGTTTATATGTTCAGATGTGCTAACGAAACTAACTGGGTTCCATTTAAAAAAACGTAGGTTTGTGCTGAAAAACATACTTCCGTGCATGTTTTTATGGTTTGTGGTAACCAGTTACACTAGCCCCTCTCCTCACGTTCGGTCTGTGGAATCGATTCATCAGTATTTGATGTGGTTTACGAAATATATCCAGCGGTAATGTTAGGTGACTCACCCTTTATATATGTTCATGACCATTTGCACAAGGTGCTTTCTGTTTTGAAATATTTTAGTTACAACAAACCTTTTATGATTTGCTGGTTTATATCCGTATGAAAACTTGGCGTGAGATCCAACTTTAAATGAACATGTGTAATAACAAAACGAAGTTTTAACAGTTTCACTCATGTTTTTTATAACTCCAAAATCTAAAACTTTCATCTCATATATTACACCTTATCTCTTATTATGAGACTCAATTCATTTATATGCTCTTTGTTAGAGACCTGAAGATATAGTAAAGTCTGTCGAAACCAGTTGTTTGAAATAAAGAAACATTCATGCGATCTTGACTGCTGAATATTTTTAGCAAATACAGGTATCTTATTCATTGCTGCTGCAACTCTATGTCAATATTCAGCGACCATTGTGGATAGCTGTTAGTGGTATACCAGTCTGCTGACGACTAATGAGCTGTTGTTTCCAATGGGAGAGTGATCAGAAGAAGAGGCTGCACAGAGCAATATGTGATGCCCCAGTGAATGGAAGTAGCTCGCGACACACACACACATCATGTGGTCTTCTATTTGTGTTGAAAGTTAATAACACAGGAAGTGTAAAGATAAATGTTGGCCACCAGCCATAACATATCAGAAAGGTAACAACTATTGTTCAAATTAGTGGCTATCAATATTTGATCGTGTTATGTACTCAAATCTCCCCACAGGGTCATGCCAGATGCTGGATCGCTATGGTGATTACAGGTCCAATCTGGCAACGTTCGTTCTCTTCTTACACTCTGTAAATGGAGTCGTCCATCATGGTGCCGTACGCAGTACCTCGCGTGGAAAACCCATGTGGCGATAGTCCTGCACACGCAGAGTCAAATGTACTCATCAAGGAAACTTCCACTGCATAGTCATTGGTTTAAATGAACTCTTTCTGACGTGGAGTGCCGCCGCTCTTCTGTGAATCACAGTGTCGGACTATCACAGCAGGTGGCATTGAAGCGCCACTACGGAACGTGTCTTCTAACAGCTGTCTTCAAACACCATCGGTGATGCTGCTAATAAACCTACGAGTGATTGACGCTGCATTTCGACAGCCGGCAGACTCGTATTGGGATCGCTGTTCATTATTTGGTAGTATGGTCGTTTAATTTTCAGCAGTCGCAGGAGGGCCCAGCCATCACTTCAGCCTGACGGAGGAGCAGAAGCTGAACAAAATATTGACATCATTGCGCCACCTGGAACGGTATCACCATGAAGAACTTCGATTCCTGATCTGTACTGTCACGGGAGCTGATACATGGGGCGTCATCATTTTAGGCCGGAGAACAAGCGTCAGAGTCAGCAATGTTGACAGATGGTATCTTTCTGTGGCAGTATAACACCTGCCCACATGTTGCAAGATTGTTTAGATAACGCTGCAAAAGTTTCACTGGGAAACCCTCACACATCATCCACACAGTCCTCAACCATCGCTATGGGACTTCCATATTCCTGGAACCCACAACGAAGATAACTGCGAGAAGAAGAAGGGACAATATGATAGGATATCTGTTAGGACATCACGGAACAAAAATGATAATACTGGTGTTCTAATGGCTCTGAGCACTATGGGACTTAACATCTGAGGTCATCAGTTCCCTAGAACTTAGAACTACTTAAACCTAGCTAAGCTAAAGACATCACACACATCCCTGCCCAAGGCAGGATTCGAACTTGCGACCGTAGCAATCGCGCGGTTCCAGACTGAAGCACCTAGAACCGCTCGGTCACAGCGGCCGGCCAATACTGGTGTGGTGTAAGGCTCAGCATATACTGCATAGTGGCTTAAACAGAAATGACGAAAGTCATGGGATCGTGAAATGCACTTATATACACTCCTGGAAATTGAAATAAGAGCACCGTGAATTCATTGTCCCAGGAAGGGGAAACTTTATTGACACATTCCTGGGGTCAGATACATCACATGATCACACTGACAGAACCACAGGCATATAGACACAGGCAACAGAGCATGCACAATGTCGGCACTAGTGCAGTGTATATCCACCTTTCGCAGCAATGCAGGCTGCTATTCTCCCATGGAGACGATCGTAGAGATGCTGGATGTAGTCCTGTGGAACGGCTTCCCATGCCATTTCCACCTGGCGCCTCAGTTGGACCAGCGTTCGAGCTGGACGTGCAGACCGCGTGAGACGACGCTTCATCCACTCCCAAACATGCTCAATGGGGGACAGATCCGGAGATCTTGCTGGCCAGGGTTGTTGACTTACACCTTCTAGAGCACGTTGGGTGGCACGGGATACATGCGGACGTGCATTGTCCTGTTGGAACAGCAAGTTCCCTTGCCGGTCTAGGAATGGTAGAACGATGGGTTCGATGACGGTTTGGATGTACCGTGCACTATTTAGTGTCCTCTCGACGATCACCAGTGGTGTACGGCCAGTGTAGGAGATCGCTTCCCACACCATGATGCCAGGTGTTGGCCCTGTGTGCCTCGGTCGTATGCAGTCCTGATTGTGGCGCTCACCTGCACGGCGCCAAACACGCATACGACCATCATTGGCACCAAGGGAGAAGCGACTCTCATCGCTGAAGACGACACGTCTCCATTCGTCCCTCCATTCACGCCTGTCGCGACACCACTGGAGGCGGGCTGCACGATGTTGGGGCGTGAGCGGAAGACGGCCTAACGGTGTGCGGGACCGTAGCCCAGCTTCATGGAGAGGGTTGCGAATGGTCCTCGCCGATACCCCAGGAGCAACAGTATCCCTAATTTGCTGGGAAGTGGCGGTGCGGTCCCCTACGGCACTGCGCAGGATCCTACGGTCTTGGCTTGCATCCGTGCGTCGCTGCGGTCCAGTCCCAGGTCGACGGGCTCGTGCACCTTCCGCCGACCACTGGCGACAACATCGATGTACTGTGGAGACCTCACGCCCAACGTGTTGAGCAATTCGGCGGTACGTCCACCCGGCCTCCCGCATGCCCACTATACGCCCTCGCTTAAAGTCCGTCAACTGCATATACGGTTCACGTCCACGCTGTCGCGGCATGCTACCAGTGTTAAAGACTGCGATGGAGCTCCGTATGCCACGGCAAACTGGCTGACACTGACGGCGGCGGTGCACGAATGTTGTGCAGCTAGCGCCATTCGACGGCCAACACCGCGGTTCCTGGTGTGTCCGCTGTGCCGTGCGTGTGATCATTGCTTGTACAGCCCTCTCGCAGTGTCCGGAGCAAGTATGGTGGGTCTGACACACCGGTGTCAATGTGTTCTTTTTTCCATTTCCAGGAGTGTAGATGGTGGTTCGTACACAAGGTATGAAAGAGCAGTCCATTGGCGATACTGTCATTTGCAATCAGGTGATTCGTATTGTGTTGGCAGAAGAGCCAACACCGTGTTGCTAGAGGAGGCCGAAATGCACGCTTTTAAGCTCACGCAGGCTGGCGTGAGGTCTGGAAAATGACAATGTAATTAATATAGCCAATTAGGTACGTTGCTGCTGGAATACTTAACTTTAATCCATAATTGGTGTACATCGCTCTTGACTGTACAGGTTTTACAATCTCAATATTAACTGGTAATGGCGCCTTGCTAGGTCGTAGCAAATGACGTAGTTGAAGGCTATGCTAACTATCGTCTCGGCAAATGAGAGCGTGGTTGTCAGTGTAGCATCGCTAGCAAAGTCGGCTGTACAACTGGGGCGAGTGCTAGGACGTCTCTCTAGACCTGCCGTGTGGCGGCGCTCGGTCTGCAATCACTGACAGTGGCGACACGTGGGTCCGACGTATACTACCACACCGCTGCCGATTTAAAGGCTACCACCTA
Organism: Schistocerca cancellata; assembly: GCF_023864275.1. Classification (NCBI taxonomy): domain Eukaryota; kingdom Metazoa; phylum Arthropoda; class Insecta; order Orthoptera; family Acrididae; genus Schistocerca; species Schistocerca cancellata. The sequence goes on along the minus strand of NC_064633.1, from coordinate 435,279,879 downwards.
GCGAGTGTGGTGTCTGGCGGTGACTTTGAACGCGGAATGTTGGTTGCAGCTAGACGCATGGGACATTAAAGAATTCAATGTTCTGAGACACACCGTATCAATAGCGTACTGAGAACACAAAGCGTTACCTCCCACCACAGACAACGCAGTGTTCGACGGCCTTCACTTAACGACCGAGAGCATCAGAATTTTCGTAGAGTTGTCAGTTCTAACAGAAAGGAGCACTGCTTGAATTAACAAACAAACAAAAAAAAATATCAATGCGGGACGTACGATGAAGGTATCCTTTAGGATAGCGTGGCGAAATTTGGCATCCCTGGGTTATGGCAGACATATGCGGCTCTCTTTCTTTGATGCCCAACATCGCCTGCTGCGCCTCTCTTTGGCTCGTGACCATATCGGTTGGACCCAAGACAACATGGGAAACCGTGGCCTGAGTCCCGATTTCAGTTGCTAAGAGCTGATGGTAGGCTTCGAGTGTGCGTCAGACCTCACGAAGCCATTGACCCAAGTTGTCAACAAGCCATTCTGCAAGCTGGTGGTGTTCCATAATGGTGCGGCCTGTGTTCACAAGGAATGGACTGGATCTTCAGGTCCAGCTGAATCGATCACTGGCTGGAAATGGTTGTGTTCGATTATTTGGAGACCACTTGCAGTCATTCATTGACTTTGTATTCCAAAACAATATTGGAATTTTTGTGAATGAAAATACACAACGTCTCCTGGCCACCACTGTTCGTGATTGCTTTGTAAAATGTTCTGGACAATGCGAGCGAATAATTGGGCCATCTAGATCGTCCGACATGAATCCTATTCAAAATTCATGGTACAAAAACGAGAAGTGAGTCAATGCACAAATCCTGCACTGGCAACACTTTCGCAGTTATTGATGTATGTACAGAGTGTTACAAAAAGGTACGGCCAAACCTTCGTGAAACGTACCTCACACACAAATAAAGAAAAGATGTTATGTGGACATGTGTCCGGAAACGCTTAATTTCCATGTTAGAGCTCATTTTAGTTTCGTCCATCTACGCTCAATGGAGCACGTTATCATGATTTCATACGGGATCCTCTATCTGTACTGCTAGAACATGTGCCTTTACAAGTACGACACAACATGTGGTTCATGCACGATGGAGCTCCTGCACATTTCAGTCGAAGTGTTCGTACGCTGCTCAACAACAGATTCGGTAACCGATGGATTGGTAGAGGCGGACCAATTCCATGGCCTCCGCGGTCTCCTGACCTCAACCCTCTTGACTTTCATTTATGGGGGCATTCGAAAGCTCTTGTCTACGCAACCCCGGTACCAAATGTAGAGACTTCGTGCTCGTATTGTGGATGGCTGTGATACAATACGCCAGTCTCCGGGGCTCCATCAGCGCATCAGGGATTCCGTGCGACAGAGGGTGGATGCATGTATCCTCGCTAACGGAGAAAATTTTGAACATTACCTATAACAGAGTGTTTGAAGTCACACTGGTACGTTCTGTTGCTGTGTGTTTCCATTCCATGATTAATGTGATTTGAAGAGAAGTAATAAAATGAGCTCTAACATGGAAAGTAAGCGTATCCGGACGCATGTCCAGATAACATCTTTTCTTTCTTTGTGTGTGAGGAATGTTTCCTGAAAGTTTGGCCGTACCTTTTTGTAACACCCTGTAGACTCAGCATTGCCCAGCATAGCTGCAGGTGAATCCCAACGTTGTTGTGTCCAGGAAAAATGAGGTTCCTCATGATATTAGGACGTAGTACATGACGTTTGTCACATTACTGTTTTGGTGAAGGAGTATTTGGGGTGACGAGTAGACACAAGATAGTTTATTGCGGGTGTGCTTGGTGCAAATTGATGAGAGTAAACTATATTTACTTCTTGCCTGTTTAGTCTGACTAGATCAGCGCCAGGAACAACACAAATCCTTAATAATAATAATAATATTAATAATAAAACCTATTTAGGCCCGGGAAAAGAATAGGCCTCCGGTATGTTCTGCCAGTCGTAAAAGGCGACGAAAAGAACAAACCACTAATAGGGCTGACCCCCCTTTTAGTGTGATTAGTTGGTTCAGGACAGAACTAAAAGAGCCTCAGACAAGCGCCGTCATGGTCGGGGACGGCGCTTGAACCCTATGCCCGTCCACAATGGTAACGACACTGCTAGCCAACTGTAAAATGATTTAAATTCAAATTGAGGTGTTTTGCAGGATATGCTTCCAGCAACCACCCTAGAAGGAAAACAAAGACAGAGGATGAGATGGTCAGATGAAGTTAACCGACACCTCATGTTCTGTTATTACCAAGCAACAAACCTAGGAACCAACACAACTGCATACAGATCACAAGTATACATAACATTTATTACCAGATACCCAAAATTAAAATTTTTAACAGAACAACGACTAGCTGATCAGATCCGTGTAATAATCAAAAATAACAGGATACCCCAGTCAGAATTAGAACACATCAAACAACAAGTACAACAAATACTGGAACAAAATAATATGCAACTAGAAGAAGAAGAAAATACAGTAATGGACTCAAACATCCCAGAGCAAACAAACAAAGAACAACACACATCAATTAAACAATCAGAGGAAAAGGAAATCTTAAGACAGCCACCAGAACAAGCACAAATAACACAAAGTGCCACACATGTTAGATACAGAAGAAAAATTTCAGCTGAGATATATAGAATACAAAGACACAAATACAGACATTAGACCATTCTTGCATAGACCGCCAAATAACCCACAAGTCGAAACAACAATAACAACTATCAACACAATCATACACAACAAAATAAATGAAAAAACAACTATGGAAGAGTTACAACTACTGGTTTATTAGGAGCACTCACTATACTAAATATCACACTAGGCAGAGATCAGAACCAAACAACACACAGAAGAAACCCACAAAACCAGCATGGCAACACAGGCTACAGATCAGAATAGAAAAACTGAGAAAAGACATCAGACAGCTAAAACAATTTATAAGAAATGAAATATCAGACAAAAAACGAAAAATGTTAGGTAAAATCTCACAACAAGAAGCGATAGAGCAATTAGACGAAAAGAAGCAGAAATTAGAAGCATTGGCCAAACGACTTAGAAGATACAAAATAAGTGCAAATAGAAGGAAACAAAACCAAACATTCAACACAAACCAAAAGAAATTTTACCAGACAATTGATAACACACACATTAAAATAGACAATCCACCAAACATAACAGACATGGAACACTTCTGGAGCAACATATGGTCAAACCCAGTGCAACATAAGACATGCACGGTGGATACAAGCAGTAACAGAAACATACAAGATGATACAACAAATGCCTGAAGTGATAATATTGCAACATGAAGTCACCCATCCAATTAATTCTACTCACAATTGAAAAGCCCCTGGATAAGATAAAACAGCAAATTTCTGGCTAAAGAAGTTCACCTCACCACATTCACATCTAACTAAATTATTTAACAGTTACATTGAAGACCCATATACATTCCCTGATACACTTACACATGCAATAACTTATCTGAAACCTAAAGATCAAGCAGAAACAGCAAACCCAGCTAAGTATCGCCCCATAACATGCCTACCAACAATATACAAAATATTAATTTCAGTAACTACACAGAAATTAATGACACATACAACACAGAACAAAATTATTAATTAAGAACAAAAAGGCTGTTACAAAGGAGCATGAGGATGTAAAGAGCAACTGATAATAGATGCAGAGGTGACATATCAAGCTAAAACTAAACAAAGGTCTGTACACTACGCTTACATAGATTACCGAATAGCTTTTGATAGTGTACCCCACTCATGGTTACTACAAATATTGGAAATATACAAAGTAGATCCAAAATTGATACAGTTCCTAAACATAGTAATGAAAAATTGGAAAAGCACACTTAATATCCAAACAAATCAAATAATATCACATCACAGCCAATACAGATTAAGCGTGGAATATACCAAGGAGACTCATTAAGTCCTTTCTGGTTCTGCCTTGCTCTGAACCCATTATCCAACATGCTAAATAATACAAATTATGGATACAATATTACTGGAACATACCCACACAAAATCACACATTTGCTATACATGGATGACCTAAAACTACTGGCAGCAACAAATCAACAACTCAACCAATTACTAAAGATAACAGAAGTATTCAGCAATGATATAAATATGGCTTTTAGAACAGACAAATGTAAGAAAAATAGCATTGTCACGAGAAACACACTAAACAAGAAGATTACATATTTAATAACCACAGCGACTGCATAGAAGCGATGAAAGAAACAGATACCTCTAAATATCTAGGATACAGACAAAAAATAGGAATAGTTAATACAAATAATAAAGAAGAACTAAAAGAAAAATATAGACAAAGACTAACAAAAATACTGAAAACACAATTGACAGCAAGGGACAAGACAAAAGTCTGATCTGTGCCATACCAATACTGACCTACTCATTTGGAGTAGTGAAATGGAGTAACACAGACCTAGAAGCACTCAATACACTTACACGATCACAATGCCACAAATATAGAATACATCACATACATTCAGCAACAGAGTGATTCACATTAAGCAGAAAGGAAGGAGGAAGAGGATTTATCGACATAAAACACCTTCATTAAGGACAGGTAGACACTTTAAGAAATTTCTTTCTAGAACGAGCAGAAACTAACAAAATACACAAAGTAATCACTCACCTAAATACACCGGCTATACCATTGCAATTTCATAACCACTTCTACAACCCTTTAGATCACATAACATCAATAGATACGAAGAAAGTAAATTGGAAAAAGAAAACACTACATGGCAAGCACCCGTATCATCTAACACGGCCACACATCGATCAAGACGCATCCAACACATGGCTAAGAAAAGGCAATATATACAGTGAGACGGAAGGATTCATGATTGCAATACAGGATCAAACAATAAACACCAGATATTACAGCAAGCATATTATTAAATATCCCAATACCGCAACAGATAAATGTTGACTTTGCAAACAACAAATAGAAACAGTAGATCACATCACAAGCGGATGTACAATACTAGCAAATACAGAATACCCCAGAAGACACGACAATGTAGCAAAAATAATAGATCAACGACTTGCCACACAACATAAACTAATAAAACAACACTTTCCCACATACAAGTATGCACCACAAAACGTACTGGAGAATGATGAATACAAATTATACTGGAACAGAACCATTATAACAGATAAAACAACACCACATAACAAACCGGAAATCATACTCACCAATAAAAAGAAGAAATTAACACAACTAATAGAAACATCCATACCCAATACAACAAATATACAAAAGAAAACAGGAGAAAAAATTGAAAAATACATCCAACTGGCTGAGGAAGTCAAGGACATGAGGCATCAGGATAAAGTTAACATTATACCATTTATACTATCAACTACAGGAGTCATACCACACAATATCCACCAGTACATCAAGCCAATACAGCTACATCCAAACGTATATATACAACTACAGAAATATGTAATTATTGATACATGTTCAATTACCCGAAAGTTCCTAAATGCAATGTAACATATACCGTACAGTTAAAAGGAAGTCACGCTTGATCAAGGTCCGCGCCACTTTCCATTTTTAACCAGACATAACGTCTGAGACAGGAAAGAATAATAATTGTAAAGGGCATTTACACTGTTCTAGATTAGCTTAGAACATGAGAAGCTGAAATAAAAGTTACAGTGGCCGTTAGGACAGTACCGAATATAAACAGAGAACATTGGGCACATGGGGTAGATAAACGATGTGGCGGAGCGCGACTGACGAGAGTGAGACTTATAGAATGTTGGGGAGATTGGTATTGTGACAGAAGAAGGACCGTTAGTTGTTCAAACGGCTCTGAGCACTATGGGACTTAACATCTGAGGTCATCAGTCCCTTAGAACTTAGAACTACTTAAACCTAACTAACCTAAGGACATCACACACATCCATGCCCGAGGCAGGATTCGAACCTGCGACCGTAGCTGTCGCGCGGTTCCGGACTGAAGCGACCGTTAGTTGTCTTTTGAAGTTTGGAAGATATTGGATTTCTCTGATTTTTTTTGCGAAAGATTGTTCCAAGGTCGGGTTACTGATACAGAAATGATTCAGCTGACAGGGTAGTGCTTGCGATGGTACAGAGAGAATTCTGCATTGATAAGAACGATTATTTCTGCTGTGCTACTCAAATAATAGGATTAGAGTTGAAGACAAGTGTGAGGGAGTCCTGTGATTGAGAAGATGATAGAACAGACATGGGCTTATCGGGTTTAGCCATGATAAATAATTGTTCGTAGACTGGTATGATATCGTCGAAAAAGCGTACGCCACAAATGTATCGCACTGAAGCATTCATCGCCCTTTGCAGATCGGTAATGTTTCGTAAGAAAATCCTTGAATAATGGAACCACCATAGTCAAGTGTGGGGAGTATTTATGTCAACACTGGCTTCTTTTCCAGGAGATATTTTTTTGTATTTGTGTGGTGAACTTAGTGACGCTGAAACCTTTTTACAGACTGCAGCTGTGTGTTCAGGTCAGAATTATCCCCTAGTTCTTTGCAAAAGAAGGACTGTTTATTTCTATGATGTTTAGGTTCAAATGGCTCTGAGCACTATGGGACTTAACTTCTGAGGTCATCAGTCCCCTAAGAACTTAGAACTACTTAAACCTAACTAACATAAGGACATCACACACGTCCATGCCCTAGGCAAGATTCGAACCTGCGACCGTAGAGGTCGCGCGGTTCCAGACTGTAGCGCCTAGAACCGCTCGGCCACTCGGGCCCGCTGGTGTTTAGGGTTAATGAGGGAAGATACTTTCTGAACATGGTTGGGGTGTTAATGTATCTACTGTGAATGAACAAGACAGCTTACATATTAGGTGGATGAAGTTGGAAACCTATGCTCTGCGCCCAAACTGATAGGGTAAAGAAATCGGCACTTACATGCTCGATTTCTGTGCATAGGTTTTTGGACTTGCTCTTAGATACAACTGAATGCCGTCAGACTATTGGTGGTATCTACAGTGAGAGAGAACATTTGACACATCATTTAACATAGAATGGCCCAATACTGACTCTTGGGGTATCCCTGATGCTACATCTTTCCACTACAACGTTTTGTGCCAGTCACTACACAATGTTGACGAGGTGATGAATGGAACCACTGTACTGTACCTGAAGATTAAGTCTTGGTGCCTCTCGAAAATATCTATTGAAAGGAAAAACAAAAAAAAATGTAAATATGAACGTGTTATGGAATAAGTATGGAAGGACAGGTTTCTACAAAATTTACTGATGTAACGATCCCTAACATTGTATACGACACAACATTCTGTATAAGATATAGATTATAGATATAAGCCAGTGTACAGAACATTCTGGTGTAATAATAAGTGTAATATAAGGTAGCTAAAAAGGAATAGGCACACTATATCATTGTGAAAGATAACTGATTGTATTAAACCCGACAGGGTCTCACACGTTCGTTCATGTCACTTTCCTCTCTACAATAATTTTTTGGACCCAGTTGCAACTGTTAATGTCCTAGTGTTTCTTGTATTCAGAACACATTATTCTGTGAATGAGGGACACCGGCTACATATCTTTCATCTTACGAGCAGGGTGGAAGTGCATGATTCGCACCTAGAGAGTGTATCAAAGTGTAAAACGAGTCAGTTACGGAACTTTGATTCGCCAGTGTTGCGCTTGCGCTTACCTCCCGTCCGTAAACGGTGGGCACCACATGGACGGAGTCTTCCTGGCTTCTGAAGAGATAGCTGATAAATGTATTTAGTTCCGCTGCAAGATGAACTAAATTGAATCATCGAATCCAACTGCCACTGTGCAAACGTGTCGCGTTTTGATCCACGTCCTTCCAATCCAACAAGGCCGACGTCTGTGGGTCACTGGAACTCCGGTTGTACCCAGCAGCGTTTGATAATTTTTTTTCGTAGAGTTATCTTTGAAAAGGGCTGCATGTACCATCTTTGAAATAATATGGATTGCCACAATCTTCATTCACAATTTCTTCACAATCGACATTATTAATTTGAAATGCGTTACAATTTGGTGATTACGAAACATTTCTTACAGCAAGATGGCTGTAGGCACCACACTTGTCAGTGTTGTAACAAACATGGTATGTCACATAACTCCGAGAAATTGTTTAATCGGGGTTTATAAATGAAACACACTTCTTTCAGTAACTGATAAACAACCATAGGTTTCTGCGCTTGTAGTAGATGTCCATAGGACTCTGTGGCGTGTGTGTTAGTGGGACTCTGCGAATGACACTGTTGGGAAGTGCAGTTTTAGAGAAATTAGCCGCTATAAAGTTTCCAGCTTTCAACTGTGTTTCTTGCAGAGACCGCTCCTTCAGATTATCCTTTAGTACTGATTTCATTTCAGGCACTGACTGTAGTAATGACTTCCAGAGAGACTGGTGGTAATTCGAGTCCACTGTAGAAGCATCTCTGTTAAGCTCATTAAAATATGACGCCTCGCTGAAGGCAGACCGATCATTATGTCCTTACGCTGTGTGCCCTGTGCCAGGAGTTTCAAACGTCTCCGTGTCAACTTAATGGTTGATATTCCTCACGGGAATAGTATAATAATTCTCGATTGTTTTCTGCCGTTGGTCTACTTCTAACAGCTTGGATGCATTGACAACCTTAAGGGGGCTGTAAGCTGACTGTAAATGGTTGTTAAACAGGAAGACAGGCGTACTACTTCGTTCGCGGGACACAGAGTGCAGTGCGATATTATACCTGTTGCTAGTAGTCGATGTGTGGAGAGCGCCTTCCGTAGCACGAAGTCCAAGGGCAATGACGTATGCCAACATAGTGATCACAGTATCCAGCTGAAAAATAACAGAACATGAATTATTTGCTTTGTTCTGAATGCAGATAGACACGGAGACGAAAGCAACTGCAAGTTGTTTCTTGCTGTTAGGACTCACCTGACATGAATTTTTTGAATTCATCTGAAGCGAAGCAAAACGGGGAAACAAAATATGCAGGACAGCAATCTGCAACAGTTAATGTGGGTTTAGCGGAAGTAACACCTACGGAAAAATAATACAACCTAGCAGGAATGTTAACATTGCCCTGTGTCTAATATTGGTACTATTTTATTCAACTTTTTATTATGTGCTCAACCCAATATTATATATCTGCCTGGAAAATGATTATATGTTAAGGCGTATCTGAATTAGGATGGCTTCAATAGCCTTTGATACGCACTGAATGTTACTTTTTCAAAACAATGGCTTGAAGAATTGTAATAAACTCTTCAGTGTTACTGTTACCTGTAACTAGATTTATAGATGCAGTTTGTGTAGTTCGAACAACTCCTGAGGGGATCCCGTCCACAGCTAATGATGCACAGGTTCCTTTTCAGTCTAAGTTAAGAGTTATATGAGTGCTGTAGGGACACAGTTTATTCCAGAAGTAGAGCTTAAATTTTCTTCTAATATTTACTCATATTCCGTTTGATGTCGTTCTCCTGACAACTGTGCAATGATGTGAATTTCTATGATGGTAAAAGATAAGCATATCTTCCCGAAAGTACAGAAACTTACTTCTAGTAAAATATGCTGGATACAGCTACGGGGTTTGTAGCAAATGGCAGCTTCACTCATACAGATTTTATGAACACACTTCTGTATGTGGTATGGCAGCATCCGGCTTTCTTCGCTCTCTATTGTTTCGTAGTGCTGCTGTCACGTTGGTGTCTATGCTGGAGAGAATGCCGAAATCCGCCAGTTGTGAAGAGCATCAGAAGATTGTATAAAATGTTTATGGAAATTAGTAGTGTTGGAACAAAGAAAAAAACCGGTAGACCTGGAGTGAATGAGGACACTGTTGATACAATATGTGCAGTAGTTCAACTCAGGCTTGTGTATGCAGAGAAAGGAGTACACCTCAAAGGTTTGTGGTGAAGCAATCACTAGATTTTTGCCCAATTTCCACGCATAGAAAGTGCAACTCATGCAAACTTAGCAGACAAATGATATCAAATGCGAAGTTTGTTAGGATCATACCTAAAGGAATCGTTGCCGACAAAGACTTCCTTAATAAAGTTAGTTTCTTGCTACTTCTCCTGTCTCCAAAACAGTAAACAAGCATAATATCAGGATCTGGCTGTCGGAGATCCCATATATCGTGGTACAGATTATGAGCGTCAACCCGAAAGTGAACGTATGATGTGGATTAATGCAGAACACATTCACTTTAAGTTCTTTTTAATTAAGCCTAACATTACGGCAGCAGTTTACTTGTAAGTACTGGAACTCTGTGATGCAAATTTCAAGCGTACATAGTGTGTCGACAAGACGGCGCACCGCCACAGTGTGTTTTACCTGTTCGCCTATTCTTGTAACGAACCTTGCCGGACAGATGCTGTTCAACATCATGGCTACCACGTTCACCATACATAATGCCTCTTGACCTTTTAAAAGAGATTACGTTAAGGGTGAAGCGCTGACTTTATCAGTTCCTGATGTGGAAGCTCTTACGGTACGCTTAGCTGTAAAATCGGTAGTGGAGGAGATAGCGGCAAGGACACGAAGAAATATTATCGAGTAGACGCTCTACAGTTATCTAACGGAACACATTCGCTAGTCTAGCCCCAAAAATAACTGTGAGTGATGCTACTGTTTGCAACATGCTGCATAACTGAATCCAGAATAGTCCCTTATATATACACTCCTGGAAATGGAAAAAAGAACACATTGACACCGGTGTGTCAGACCCACCATACTTGCTCCGGACACTGCGAGAGGGCTGTACAAGCAATGATCACACGCACGGCACAGCGGACACACCAGGAACCGCGGTGTTGGCCGTCGAATGGCGCTAGCTGCGCAGCATTTGTGCACCGCCGCCGTCAGTGTCAGCCAGTTTGCCGTGGCATACGGAGCTCCATCGCAGTCTTTAACACTGGTAGCATGCCGCGACAGCGTGGACGTGAACCGTATGTGCAGTTGACGGACTTTGAGCGAGGGCGTATAGTGGGCATGCGGGAGGCCGGGTGGACGTACCGCCGAATTGCTCAACACGTGGGGCGTGAGGTCTCCACAGTACATCGATGTTGTCGCCAGTGGTCGGCGGAAGGTGCACGTGCCCGTCGACCTGGGACCGGACCGCAGTGACGCACGGATGCACGCCAAGACCGTAGGATCCTACGCAGTGCCGTAGGGGACCGCACCGCCACTTCCCAGCAAATTAGGGACACTGTTGCTCCTGGGGTATCGGCGAGGACCATTCGCAACCGTCTCCATGAAGCTGGGCTACGGTCCCGCACACCGTTAGGCCGTCTTCCGCTCACGCCCCAACATCGTGCAGCCCGCCTCAAGCGGTGTCGCGACAGGCGTGAATGGAGGGACGAATGGAGACGTGTCGTCTTCAGCTATGAGAGTCGCTTCTGCCTTGGTGCCAATGATGGTCGTATGCGTGTTTGGCGCCGTGCAGGTGAGCGCCACAATCAGGACTGCATACGACTGAGGCACACAGGGCCAACACCCGGCATCATGGTGTGAGGAGCGATCTCCTACACTGGCCATACACCACTGGTGATCGTCGAGGGGACACTGAATAGTGCACGGTACATCCAAACCGTCATCGAACCCATCGTTCTACCATTCCTAGACCGGCAAGGGAACTTGCTGCTCCAACAGGACAATGCACGTCCGCATGTATCCCGTGCCACCCAACGTGCTCTAGAAGGTGTAAGTCAACTACTCTGGCCAGCAAGATCTCCGGATCTGTCCCCCATTGAGCATGTTTGGGACTGGATGAAGCGTCGTCTCACGCGGTCTGCACGTCCAGCACGAACGCTGGTCCAACTGAGGCGCCAGGTGGAAATGGCATGACAAGCCGTTCCACAGGACTACATCCAGCATCTCTACGATCGTCTCCATGGGAGAATAGCAGCCTGCATTGCTGCGAAAGGTGGATATACACTGCACTAGTGCCGACATTGTGCATGCTCTGTTGCCTGTGTCTATATGCCTGTGGTTCTGTCAGTGTGATCATGTGATGTATCTGACCCCAGGAATGTGTCACTAAAGTTTCTCCTTCCTGGGACAATGAATTCACGGTGTTCTTATTTCAATTTCCAGGAGTATATATATATATATATATATATATATATATATATATATATATATATATATAACAGGGGAAATATTTATGCTCACCTTTATATCCACTTTCAGATCTTCGTTGTATTGCAAGGAAAGCCCATGCCTTGCTACCAGTGTTTTCTACTTTGTCAATGCGTATGACAGTGCATGCTGTTTGTTAGACGATTATACAGGGTGTTACAAAGAGGTACGACCAAACTTTCAGGAAACATTCCTCAGACACAAATACAGAAAATATGTTATGTGGACATGTGTCCGGAAACGCTCAATTTCCATGTTAGAGCTCATTTTAGTTTCGTCAGTATGTTCTTCCACTTACGCTCGCTGGAGCACGTTATCGTGATTTCATACGGGATACTCTACCTGTGCTGCTAGAACATGTGCCTTTACAAGTACGACACAACATGTGGTTCATGCACGATGGAGCTCCTGCACATTTCAATCGAAGTGTTCGTACGCTTCTCAACAGCAGATTCGGTGACCGATGGATTGGTAGTGGCGGACCAATTCCGTGGCCTCCACGCTCTCCTGACCTCAACCCTCTTGACTTTCATTTATGGGGGAATTTGAAAGCTCTTGTCCACGCAATCCCGGTACCAAATGTAGAGACTTCGTGCTCGTATTGTGGACGGCTGTGATACAATACGCCATTCTCCTGGGCTGCATCAGCGCATCAGGGATTCCATGCGACGGAGGGTGGATGCATGTATCCTCGCTAACAGAGGACATTTTGAACATTTCCTGTAACAAAGTGTTTGAAGTCACGGTGGTACGTTCTGTTGCTGTGTGTTTCCATTCCACGATTAATGTGATTTGAAGAGAAGTAATAAAATGAGCTCTAACATGTCCACATAAGATTTTTTCTTTCTTTGTGTGTGGGGAATGTTTCCTGAAAGTTTGGCTGTACCTTTTTGTAACACCCTGCATATCCTGATGAAGTAATTTTGGAATATACTGAAGCGGCTGTAGTACGGAGTACCCTGTCTGGTACTAGAGTTAGTCGACATATATCTGAGCACCACGAACACGTGTGTAATGTTCATATGTTAGTGTGATGCTACTGTAAGCAGATTAGGCTACGATAAATACTATAGCATAGCATTAAAGAAAATCAACATGTACCGTCATCATCACCAACATTTACTCTTGGAAAATCACCTAGTTCATATTTGTTTCCTTATCGGTGCTGTGTTGCAAGATGAAATATAGGTACCGAAACAGTGCCGTCAAGCAGTGATTTTTACAAACGAGCTTCATAACGTACGCCCAACTTCAGTATTACTGCATTGCAGTACTGAGAAGTCTTAAGAGCTGGATTATATAACACATTTTTCTCATTTCTAACAAATAGTAAGTAGGTCGATAATGGTGAAAAAGGTTCCTTCAATAAAAAAGATATACTGGTATGGAATATTAATATTAGACTGAAAAGTGTAGTACCAGAGAGTGCGTATGTGAATCACAGTGTTGTGTGGAAGTTAATTATACGACATCGGAAATCCAGAGAAGTGAAATGTGGGCTCTAAAGGAAATTTTAAAATTTAAATGGGAAATTACATCCGAAATTAAGACATAGGGAACAGCATGGGAAACGTCTTTGCCAATAGTACAGATGCTGTAGGATGCAGATATACGGGTGCTCTAAAATTCGGCTTACAGACTTCTAGGATATGTAGAGGGGAGTGAGTGGTTCGATCCACCTTTACGTTCTGAAAATGTCAGAGCAACTTAGGTGAATACACATATGCTGAATGCAACGACATGAAACTGTAAATTTAACTTTAAACAATAGTGTTTATGAAAACTGATTAAAACTTATTCGTGTTTCTTTGGCTATTAGTAACGGGAATGTAAAAAAAGTGATTTACTGCATCACACCTAATAATATACTTGTAAAAGTGGTCACATTACCATATTTTCAAAATGTAGTAGAACGAAAACGGTGCGTTGTCGGAATTGGTTTCCAGTTCAAAATATTGTCATAGAAGTTTGTTAGGGGAATTTTAGAAAAAACTGTACAGGTAGCCTAACTGGTTCTTGAGCTTCGAGCAGTAGAGGACATAGTAATAAAAAGACAAGAATGTATGTAACATAATACACGGGATTTTGGGTGTACTATTAATATGGAGGTGATGATATCACAGAATAGGGAAATACTGTGCACAACATGAAACCAGTCAGCACACGTCTGTTTACAGAGAAAAAAACAGTGCATAATTGCACCCCAGAATCAGGGTCAGCATGTACACAGATCGTGGCGGAAAGTGGAGCTATAAGACAGAAAAGGAGTCCTCTTATACTTTGTTAATACAAAGGTGAATACTTAACATCCCTGGGACTACGTCGAAAGGTAGGTTCGTTTCGGATGTGTCATAAAAATACTGTTGGACATTTTTGTACAGTAGTTTCAAATGAATCTCATGCCCGTTACACAGTAAAGTTGTTTTCCTGCAAATAAGAACAGTGAAATCTACTTATACACCTGTATGTACTTGACCACTCTGCAGTTTATACTTAAGTGCCTGACTGAGGTCCATCGACACTTAACTGTTTTCGAGAGAGCTCTGATTTCTCTTAATCAAGTAAAATCATCATTTCTCCATTTGTTTCCGGCGTCAACAAAATATTTTTACTTTTGAGGAGATCGTTGGTGGTGACTGTAATTTTATAAAAAGATTTCGGCGCAATGTATAACGCCTATGGTTTGAAGACTGACACCCGAACTTGCGTATCTTATCCGTGACACCCTATACCCTGTTTCGCGCTAGTACAAAACGAGATGCCTTTCTTCGAAATTTTTTGATGTCCTCAAGCAGTCCTATCTGAAGTGGGCCCTATTCCGTCCAGAAGTATTCCAGAAGAGGACAGACGAGCGTTGTGTAGGCAGACTCTTTAGTAGATATATTGTATTTTAGAAGCATTCTGCCAATAAAACTCTGTTTTTGTGACTCGCGTTCCATAGAACATTTACCATGAAATGGTTCCATTTTAAGTTTTACGTAATAGTAATCGTAAGGTATTTAGCTGAATCGATAGCCTTTAGACTTGCGTGATTAATCGTCTAACTGAAATTTTACAAGATCCGTATTAAAGATGACGCACTTTGAATAGCTTCTGCCCAATTACCACATTTTGCACCAAAGAAATATCTAGTAGAAATCGTTTTGCACTTTGTTTCCATCTTCTGGAGACTTAACTAGACGATAAACGACTGCCAAATGATTGCTTCTTCTCAGAATAACGTAATAGGTCTGTTAAGATGGCCTTCTAAATGGTTTATATTTACTAGGAACAGGAGAGGGCCTACGTCACTTTACTGGGGAACGAAAGATATCACTTCTTTTTTAATCGATGACATGTCGCAAAGAACTTTGACCTTATTGAACGGAAATCACGATTCTAGTTGCACAATTGAGACGATACTTAGCAAGCACGTATTTTGTTTGAAAGTCCTTTATTAGGAACGGCATGGAAAGAGTTCTGGAAATCTAGAAATGTGGAATCAGTTTTAGGTCCCTTGTTGTTAATACTTATAAATTGGAATGAATTAAGAGCTAGTTGTCGTTGTTTCGAAACCAGTTGCAAATTATTTTGACAACATATATTTATTTGATGCAATAAAAGGTATTTTCTGAACGCGTGCTGACAATGTGTCAATAGATCGTTTTCTTCGACTTTATTCATAATGTTCTAACTCAGAATACGTATAGAACTCAACTGCAAACTGGCGTCAATGATTTGGGGCTGTAATTCAATTACCTTTTTCTACTTTCTTGAGTATTGGTGTGACCAGTACTACTTTCGAGTCTTTAGGGACGGGGCGAGCTGTTGTGTATGGAGCTATTACATCATATTCTGAAAGAAACCTATTTGGTATAGAAACAGGACCGGAAGACTTGTGTTTGTTAAATGATTGAAGTTGATTCACTACAAGTGGGGTATCGACCTATAAGTTACTCATGTTAGCAGCTGATTTTGATACGAATTGTGGAATATCTACTTCGTGCTCTCTGGTGGCACTGTCATCCCTTAAATTACCATTGCTATTGGGCAATGAGAGTCGGGATTGTGTTTTTCAGCTGCTGTACTTTACATGAGACCGAAGTCTCTTTCGATTTTCTGCCATATTGGAGACATTGTTTCATTATGGAAGTGCTTAAAAGCATCTCGCACTGAAGTCTGCCTTAAATTTTGAGCTTCCTTAAAACATTGATAATCTTGGAGGTTTTGCATTCTTTTAAAATTGACATGCTCCTTTTCTGACCTCTAATGCAGAGCATCTCCTCTTAATCTGTTTTGAACAGATCTCTCAATGTCCATCAATACTATTTCTTTGGATTTAAATCATATCTGTTTCTCCCTACATAGTGTTGATGAGGAGAAGGTGTGTCTGATGAAAGCGACAAGCGAATTTATATCTGATATTTTTAAATACATATATTTATTGTTTATTTATGATGGATTTGAATGTCACGCCACCCAGTTTCATTACTTGCTACGACGTTGTAGTAACTAATCCATTTATTCATCATGATATCGCTGCTTGCTCAGGATTATGTTTGCTAAGATATCAAGCATGTTTTTGCACTCATTTATACTTCGAGAGGGATACTGAACTAATTGCTGAAAATAATTCCCGGGAAAAACATTAAATACGATTTTGGGCGATGTTTTACGACTACACAGACTTTAAACGTGTGTAAGCAATATTACTGGAACACCACAGCCACTAAAGTGGTAACTACACTTTCGCAATATACACTCATGATGAACAGCGATCCACTGCACCTAGTTATTGTATGGGTCCTATGATAAAAGTCCCAATGACCGGAAGCACTTATCTGGTTAATATTAGGGACTGAAGATGCCGCAATTTTTTCGCTGAAAATAGTCTTCTGAATAATAAATACTTTGAAAATACGATTGTGGTGGACCAGTTTTATTACTTGTATTGTCATGCTCCTTCCTATGTCAGCAAGAAGGATGGACTTTCCCAAGTTAAACATGTACAGTATAGTCGCCAACATGTCGAGGGTAGATAGTCACCACAAACTGTAATTGTATGAGACTCGAGGTTTCTTTGAACTATTGTCCGCCCAATTAGCTGAATGGTCAGTGCCTTGAACTGCCACGCATGATGGCCACTCATGATTCCCTGCTGGCGAGGGAGATTTTCTCCCCTCTGGGGCTGGGTGTTGTGCTGTCCTCGTCATCATTACATCCCCGTTGTCGACGCGCAGGTAGCCCAATGTGGCGTCGCACTCAATAAGACCTGCACTTGGCCGAACTTCCAGCTTGGGAACACCCGGCCACTAACGCCATACGCTAATTTCCATTATTTTAACTGTTCAGCAAAATTATCATCTGGGTCGAAGAGGGGGTGGGAGGGCAGTAAAAGGAACATCATTAATTATTCCGGTTGAGTACTTCTACCTAAACTACCTCGAAGGAACTACCTACTTCAATTTCATTAAAGGATAAACTGCTACTGACAGAAACTAACTCCCCATGACCAAATGTATTTAATCTACGTTTTCGGAACACCATTAGGTCTTTTGTTAAACTTTCGGCTCCACCTGTCATTGGTACTAGCTAAATTTCAGTACATTTGACAATTTGAGGTCCAGTGATCTCAAACACCGCTTCGAGCTGTGGTTTCTTCCGCAAAACAGCTACAGCAATTCATGATTAAAACAACGATTGTTCCTAGGTTTGCCCTCGTTCTGTGTTCTTCCTGCACCATTGAGATTGATGCTCTTTCTGTATTTTCACAAGACCCTCTAACCTAAAACCCATCCAGTCAACTCCACACAGCACCCGCTATCCTTGTAGCCGCCTCCTTTTTGTAATGGGCCTTTGGTCTATTAAGCAGGATCCGCTGCCCCACACACTATGTCAAAAAATATGTAGCCTACACGGTTGCAGAACCGCCTTTGCCTCTGATTCAGACACTTCATTCAGCTCTATACCAAAGGTCGAGTCGGTCCTTTCGAAGATGCTGCTTAAATTTCGCAAGCAATACGGGCCATCTTTACCACTTCAGACTGCCACTAAGAACCAAAGGGAAACTCTTCCGTTCCAAAGCGAGCCACCATGTGCAGCTAGCTGCACCCTGGTTTTTCATGGCATCCGGAGAGAGCCGTTCAACGTGTGGTGTGATTCCCCTCAAGTGCACACGGATCCACATAGAGCTTCCCTTGGAACCCCTTGTCCTTACCATCTCCCTCCCCACACAATGATGGCCATTGTCAACAACCTCTAGCAGCGTGACCGACGTTAACGCCGCCTGATCATGTGCGTGCAGCGTCATCAACTCATTATGCTTCCAAACACAGCAATTACAGTCCCTGTCCATAATCAAGACGACGGAACCCCACACCACTCAGTGTGGGAGTATGCTTAGTAAATATTCTTACATGAAAGAAATTTAAGACTTTATCGCTAAGGAACAGAAGGAAATCAAAGTAAGTCGCTTCTAATTAGATTCTCGTAAAGTAATAGTCAATCGAACGCTGTATTCTTCTCTGATCCAGCTACAGTGATTGTTAGTACCTAACTATCTTGTACAAACAGAAGAAACGACTGTGGCGATAAAGGACGACGGAACTATACACACCATTGGTATTAAAACGAGCGATTATCCTTAATAAATCAATAAACACTAAATAACTCTAATTTTAACTACAAATAGCACGGGTAATTAAAAATGAGTCACTTCTAGTTAGGACCTTGTGAAGTCTCGTCTGGTGCTGCTGCAATGGCAGCTGGCATCTAACTGAAACCATGAAACAGAGGCTGTTAGGTTGAGATAAATACTTACTGTAGGAATCACAAGTACTTAGAAGTTTAGTGTTGTGAGTCAAGTGAGTGGAAAGAACAGGTAGGATGGATAGTGACATCTGGGATAATGGTAAGGCTTCAATATTCCAAAAAAAACGGCACTCAGGTTTTCAAACTGTGAAGTTAAGCTTATCTCCGTTTTGCATTGTCTCATACTAAAACCGTAGCACTTCGAGCAGTTTAAAGTTGAAGTATATTTTCCTGATTAATTTTAAGACTCTTTATCATACGAACCGGGAAGAGCCTCAGATCAGACGCCTTTAAAAGAAAGAAAAAGCCACAATCAAGTTTAAATGGTAACTGGCAGTTAAATACAGGCAATCGCTGCAGGGCCCTATTGGTTGCCGCTCACTAAGATTTTCTTTTATAGAAAACGTAGCCCACAACAGGTTTGTACATAATTATGTCACTATTATTGTCCAACTACAAAATCCACTCTTAATGTCGCCGGGAGTCTGCGAATGAGTACACCTCCTTGGGGTGAAAGGTTCCGGCCTTTGAATCTCAATCCAATCGTTACTGCTGCCATCGCACAAAAACTAGAAGTTAGTTCTGATCAACTCTGAATCAATCTGTGTATCAAATGTGGCAGTTAACCCATGTTATCTCAGAATATACTGGTATAGAAGCTACATGCTTAATCAGAATGAGAGACAGCGTTTGCCACAGTATTACAGAGACTAGAACAACAATAAGGAGCAACAAAGAAGTGCAGAAAATTTTTACGGACAAAATGTGATACAGGTAAAAGCAAAGAGTAATGCTGAACCAGCTGTTTCAGTAATACTTTCGATCTTACATTAATAAAACATTTCTACTTGCTTCTTAAATTACTTATTTTCTGTTTTACGTGGCATTTCTCCATGTTTTTTCACATCTTGCCACTACTAAGAGCGCTATTTCTTTCCACGCTTCGATCAGTCGCAAAATGAAAATCAAAAATTTTTTACTTCCTACATTCATCTACACCTTCTAGTTATTTATTCAGCTGGACTAGAATACAGAGCCTACTCCACGTAAACAGAGCCGACTTTTTGGTGCTTTGTTGACACCTTGGGTCCATGCGAGGTGAAAGCCACAATCGAAACCTACCATCAGCTCTATCAAAAATCGTTGAAATGGCTCTAAGCACTATGGGACTTAACATGTGAGGTCATCAATCCCCTATACTTAGAACTACTTACACCTAACTAACCTAAGGATATCACACACATCCATGCCCGAGGCAGGATTGGAACCTGCGACCGTAGCAGCAGCGCGTTCCGGACTGAAGCGCCTAGAATCGGTCGGCAACAGCGGCCGGCTCAGCTCTATCCAACTGGAATTGAGACTCATCTGGCCATGCCACTGTTCAAGCGATGCAAGCGATGTTGTGCTGTTAGCAAAGGCACTCGTAACGGTCTTTTGATGCCGTACGCCTTTTTTTAGATCACCTGTGGTCTGGTTGGTGTAGTGGCACGCCACCAATTCCTCTCCTGTGCCACCCTCATCATCCCAGAGTGCACTTGCAACCTACGTCCTCAGTTATTTGTTGGATGTATGCCAATCTCTGTCTTCGTCTGCAGTTTTTATCCCCTAAAGCTCCCTCTATTACCGTGGAAGTCAGACATTGATGTTTTAACAGATGTCCTTTCATCCTGTCTCCTCTCCGTGGCAGTATTTTCCACATATTCCTCTCCTTTCCGATACTGCGCAGAACCTTCATATTCCTTGTCTTATTAGTCCACCCACTTTTCAACATTCGCCTGTAGCACCACATCTCAAATGCTTCGATTCTCTTCTGTTCTGGGTTTCACATAGCCCATGTTTCACTACCATTCAATGCTGTGCTCCAAACGTACACTCTCAGAAATTTCTTCCTCAAATTAAGGCCTATGTATCATACTAGCATATTTCTCTTGGCCAGGAGTGCCCTTCTTGCCATCGCTAGTCGGTTTTTGGTGTCCTCCTTGCTCCGTCCGTCACTGTTTATTTTGCTGCCTAGGTACCAGAATTCCTTAACTTTATCTAATGCGTGACCATCAATCTGATGTTAGCATTCTCGCTGTTCTCATTTCTGCTACTTCTCATTACTTTCGTTTCTCTACGATTACTCACAATCCTTATTATGTACTCATTAGACTGTCCATTCCATTCAGCAGATCATGTCATTCTCGTTCACTTTCACTCGGGATAGCACAGTCATAAGCAAATCGTATCACTAATACCCTTTCACCTAGAATTTTAATTCCACTCCTGAAACCTTCTTTTGTTTCCATAATTGCTTCCTCGATGTACAGATTGATCAGTAGGAGCGAAAGACTACATCTCTGTCTTACACCCTTTTTAATGCAAGCTTTTTGTTCTTGACCCTCCACTCTTATTATTCCCTTTTGGTTCTTGCACATTCTTGGATATTACTCGTCTCTCCCTATAGCTTACCCCTATTTTTCACAGAATTTTGAACATCTTGAACATTTTACATTGTCGGACGCGTTTTCTACGTCGCCAAATCCTATGAATCTCTCTTTATTATCTTTAGTCTAGGTTTCATTATCAGCCACAACGTCAGAATTGCCTCCCTGGTGCCTTTGCCTTTCCTGAAGCCCATTTGCCATTCTTCTGTATATTATTCTTGTCAGCAGCTTGGATGCATGAACTGTTAAGCTGATTATGCGATAATTCTCGCACTGTCAGCTCTTGTAGTCTCCTTAAAAGTGGAGATGATATTTTTCTGGAGGTCGGATGGTACGTCGCCAGACTCATATATTCTACACACGAACATGAATAGTCGTTTTGCTGCCACTCCCACAATGATTTTAGAAATTCTGATGGAATGTTATCTATCTCTCCTGCCATATTTCACATTCAGTCTCCAAAAGCTCTCCTAAATTCTGATTCTAATACTGGTTCCCCTATCTCTTCTGAATCGACGCCAGTTTCTTCTTCTATCACATCAGACAAATGTTCAACCTTATGGAGATCTACTCTTTCCACCTATCAGCTCTCTCATCTGCATTTAACAATGGAAATCCGGTTGCAGTCTTAATGTTACCGCACTTGCTTTTAATTTAACCAAAGGTTAGTTTGACTTTCCTGAATGCTGAGTCAGTCCTTCCGACTATCATCTCATTTTCGATTGCTTCACAATTTTCATGCCGACGCTTTCTATTTATTTCATTCCTCAGCGAACTTGTATTTCTGTATTCCTGAATTTCCCTTTACATTTTTGTACTTCCTTCTTTCCTCGATCAGCTGAAGTATTTCTTCTGTTACCCATGGTTTCTTTGCAGTTACCTTCTTTGTACCTACGTTTTTATATTCAACTTCTGTGATTGCCCCTTTTAGAAATGTCCATTCGTCTTCAACTGTACTGTCTAGTGGAGTATTCTTTATTGCTGCATCTACAGCGTTAGAGAACTTCAAGTGCTTCTCGTCACTCCTTAGTACTTCAACATCCCATTTCTTTGCATTTTCATCCTTCCGGATTAGTCTCTTAAGCTTCAGCCTATTCTTCATCACTACTATATTTTTATCTGGGTCTCTGCTCCTGCCTGCACCTTACAATCCAGAATCTGATTTCGAAATATCTATCTGACCATGATGTAACCCAACTGAAATCTTGCCCTATCACCCGGCCTTTTCCAAGTATACCTCCTCATCTTGTGATTCTTGAGCAGAGTATTCGCTATTACTAGCTAAAATTTGTTACGGAACTCAGTCTTTCTCCTCTCTCATTCCCTGTCCGAAGCCCATGTTTTCCCGTAACAGTTCCTTCTACTCCTTCCCCTACAACTGCATTCCAGCTCCCCACGACTCTTAGATTTTCCTCTCCCATTGCGTATTGTATTATCCTTTCAATATCCTCATGTACTCTAGCTATCTCTTAATCTTTAACTTCCAACACCGGCATGTATACCTCAACTATTGTTGTTGGTGTTAATTTGCTGTCGATTCTTGTAACAATAACAGTATCACTGAAGTGTTCACAGTAACACACTCTCCGCCCTACCTTCCTATTCATACCAAATCCTACTCCCGTTATACCATTTCCTGCTGCTGTAAATATTACAGTATAACATATGACCAGAAATTCTTGTCTTAGTTCCATTTCACTTCACTGACCCCTTCTGTATCTAGATTGAACTTTTGCAGTTCCTTTTTAGACTTTGTAGCTTCCCTAACATATTCAAGCTTCTAACATTCCACGCCCCGACTCGTAGAACGTTATCCATTCATTGATTATTCAATCTTTTTATCATGATCTCCTCAGCCTTGACAGTCCCGTCCTGGAGATCCGAGTGGCAGACTATTCTGGAATCTTTGCCAATGAAGAGATCATCATAACACTTTTCAATTACAGGCCACAAGTTCAGTGGATACACGTTATATATCTTTAATGCTGTGGTTTCCATTGTCTTCTGCATCCTCATGTCGTTGATCATTGCTGATTCTTCCGCCATTTTAGGGGCAGTTTTCTACCCCAACGGCAAGAGACTGCCCTGACCCTCTGTCTGCTACTCCGCCCTCTTTAACAAAGCTGTTGGCGTAATGAGGATGACTTCTTACGCCGGCAGTCTTCACCAGCCAACGCTAATTATTAATCAAAATTTAAGCGATTGTATGTTTCGAACCGAGGTCCGAGAACGTTTTAATTATAAATCAAACACGCTACCCGTACACCACGGGTGCCAAAACTGTTTACCTTAGGTATATTTTGTTAATTAGGTTCTCGTTTAGGTTATTAAAAAGAGAAAAAGGAAAAATTGGAGTTCTCCAGGGGATTAAAGTTATTTGTAATACTGAATTCTATCTGAACGACTTATTTTTAACGTGATAATGAAGAACAACTTGTTTTCCTTCTCCAGTTTTGTAGTTTTGTCAGATCAATACAGTACAGTGCTTAGCATACAAGAGTTTGTAAATATCTTTCCCTTCTATAGCGTAAATACTTGCAATAAAAAGCTATGAACTGAGTAAGACAGGTGCAGTGTCGATGTGAGAGAGAGCTCCTGAAGCCACGGTCAATGAATCATTTGTAAATGCCAGATATCTGCTATGTCGTGAGATCTTGGATCTGTTTTGTTGGCGTGACAGTTGTGACCGGTGTGGACTATTTGGAACTATATTCCTATAAACTACTCTCCAAAACGCACGGACGATATGTACTAATATAACTTATTAACAACTAGATGTAAACGAATAAATGTGCGGAAGCGTGTTGTAAGAGCTCTGTCAGTCTTGCACAGAAAGTACTGGACGCCACAAGTGAAATATCCGTGACCATAGCGTCATCTGTACTACGTGGCAGTGGAAGAAACCGGAAAAGAGAGTTTGTGTCAGTCAACGAGCGTTTACTATGCTCTGTGGTGTTGTTCATTACAGAATGGCCAGCATATATCATTTGGATGACTACACATGGAAAGAATGATTGGGAAACAGGAAGAGGGAAAAAGTATGACGGGTGTAGCCCATGAATTTGATATTGCTCACAGTACTGTTTCACTTGCATGGGGAGAGTTTCGAAGCGTAGGCACTGTTGCCTGAAGTACGAGATGTGGTCGAATATTGTCAAATACAACTTTAGATGACCGCTACATTGTGTAACAGGTGACGAGGGACCCATGTCGAACAACGGGTGCAATTGCAACCATATTTGACAGTACTGAAAGCACGCAGTTTCACACCCCACAGTGGCACCCTGTCTGCATGCGGGGGTGGCTTTGCCCGACGACCAGTAGGTTGTGTTCCGTTGACAACCCAACTTCGGAGGTAACGTTTGTGACGGTGCCAAGAGCGTAGAACTGGACTAACGAGAAGTGGGGTTATGTGCAGTAGTCTGAGTATCGGAAGTGAATGTACCCTCATACCCTTACATGGTGAGAGGTGGGAACACTTAGTGCATCCACGATCACTGCCGAACTTGATCGTTCTGGTGGTGCAGATGTTACAGTGTGGGAAGACGTAATGGTGCATAGCCGTACCGATCTTCAAATCTTTGAACATGGGGGTATGACAATGCACGGCCGCATCGAACAGCGACTGTGGAGGATCTCTTGAAACTAGAGGACTTTCGTCTAATGAACTGGCCTGCCCCTACACTTAAATCCCGTTGATCACATGCGGGGTACTTTGGGGGGACGTATCGCAGCACGTCCACATCCACCAACGACTATGCAGCGGTTGTGAACTGTGGTGGTGTAGAAATGGAACTCCCCACCACAACAACATCTTACCGACCTGAGTTTCAGCATGGGAGCACGTTTACGAGCATTAAAAACCGTCTGTGGGTTTCAAATATCTTATTAAGACGCCTGTCCCACGTTTTGTAATGTTCGGAGTACCATCAAACATCACAGAGACTTCATTGCAGTTATTGTCTTGGAAGAAAAGTGTGATTTCTGTTCATATCATTGCCTACTTCTCTCAGTTACATTCAGAACTATACTGTAGCAGTTCTTTCTATGTATGGTTCAATTTGCATTAAGTTGTGTTATTCGGCAGTGACACTAGGTTTGCTCATCAGTCTTTATCTTTTCACTTGTTACGCAAAGCAGTTTGACTACGCATGCGCTCCTGTGCTACGAGATTTCTTATGCAGCAACACTGGGTATGACTATTTTCATCTATCCTTGGGCACTTTTCTTTGTTTTTTTTTTTTTTTTTTACATATATGCCGTTTGGATGGATGTGGATTTCAACCGAAGCCTGTAGAGTAAAAGCAACACCACTAATTGTCGCCTGGTTAAATGAAAGACCAATAAAAGCACAGAAGACATCATAATATAAACTGTCCTTGACTTGTGATTGATACCTTGTAGGAAGTAAATAGAATCAAAATGTGTTTAGCCAGAATTACCGCAGCTGGGACACATAAAGCTTTTTGTATGTAGCACAGCAACATGCTGCACTCCAATGCAGGTACGAGGAACTGACTAGTTAATACCGACATAAATCAATATTGTCATTACCCAGAAATCTACTTAGTCAGTACGTAATTATGTCCACATCGAATCCTGCTTCGGGCATGGATGTGTGTGATGTCCTTAGGTAAGTTAGGTTTAAGTAGTTCTAAGTTCTAGAGGACTGATGACCTCAGATGTTAAGTCCCATAGTACTCATAGCCATTTGAACCATTTTTGAATCATGTCCACATCGGGATGTTTGATATCCTGACAAAGAATTCACCGAAATTTCTTACCAGATCAAATTGCTTATGTCTGTGACAGTCAATGCCCCAACCATGTGGCGCGCGGTATATTATGGAGATCTCATCAGACTGCCCGTACTGTGTTCCGAAGAGATAGAGCCATGTGTCGCGATGGTCCCATTGTCTTCCACGCTGGGAATCCAAACTAGGGAAGAAAGTAAAAGATATATATAATTAATAACCCTCTCTACAGGGCCTTTCGTAATGGAGAATCCTCCAGTGTACTAATTTCCTTGATATCAATTCTATTTCGAGTTCTTTTAGTTTTCAGTTGCGGTTAAAACTCTTCAAGAATATGGCAAGAGAAAAGAGACGTTCTTCTAATTATTTCTGAAGCACATAGGAAACAAAATATGGAAAGGGATTTCGGCTGCGGTCATTTTGAGAGAAGTTGTTAATTCACTCAGAATCGCGGTAACCATTGAAACCTCTCCAACTTTTATACGGTCCCTTCTTCTTCCTCTTTTCAGACGGCTGAGACGGCCTGGTTGTGAAACTTCTGTCGGCAAAGATGGGGTTAGTTCCCTATGACGCAAGGGAAGTGCTTTGGCCTTACTACTTCACCTAAGTTGGGAACGGTCCTATTTTTTGGGGTCGCAAGTTCAGCAGAGGGAGTCGGCACTGTAGTCATAAAGAGTCCCGACCGCCGCCACACTAGACCTATTCAGTCTCATCTTTTACGCAAACCAACGGACGCAGTTCCGTCTCTACCTCGGACACGTTGCGCATTGCATTCAATAATAGCTTGTCTTGGACAGAACTCGGCAATATCGTTCGTGCACGCATGCGACTTCGCTTGCACCGCCAGTGCATTATCTAGCGCTACAACCAGAAACTTATGCCGCCATACTTGGGAGGGTCCATCATGACTTTCCCTTCGTCATCTGAATCTCTCTCTCTCTCTCTCTCTCTCTCTCACTCTCTCTCTCTATCTCTCACCCTCTCCCTCTCTCTCTTTCTCTGTCTCTGGCTTAAGCGAATTCTATCAGTTGGATCGAACACATCAACATCCTTTCTATAGCTCAGGTAACCTTGCGTTGAGCTGTGAAGATTCGATCATCTTTTATCTAAGTTTCATTTTCATGTGACGTTTAATATTTCTTAACGTTAGTGGTACTGCTCTTGACTGTAAAATGTGCACCGATAATCTCTGAACACATTCGTTCTTTGCTCGTTAAATCTGCATTTGATTTTCTTTCGAATCGTGACCTTTGACCTCCTACCCCCCTAATCTTTTTCAGTCTCATTCAAGTAGGGCCGTTTCCGATAATTTAGATGGTTGGAGACTGTATGGCTAATCTTTATGAGCATTCCGGTAGCCTGTTAATCTTTACCACCCCTGTCTGGAACTAGAAGTCGTGTTGCTGACTCTCGACCAGTGGGTCACGGGTTCGATTCCCGATCGGCTCGGGGATTTATCCAATCGTAATGGGTCTGTGTCCTCAGTATCGTCGACGTGCAAGTCATCCAAGTGCATCAAATAAAGAGACCTCCACCAGACGGATAAACATCTCAGGTGAAAGCTCCCGACCAGTAATGCCGTATGTATATTTTATTTTACCGCTCCTGCAAACTGGCGCAAGTTTCTTTCATATTAAGTGCCTCGTTTGGTAGCTCTGTTAACAGATAACGATGGTGGACATCACAGGGTGAAATATTGTCTGTGACTACTGGAATGTTATTAGACTACACACAAGCTGTTATCGGCTTATCATGGGTCAATCGAGGCGTTCAGCACAAGTAATTTACGAATATCTCAGAAAACTAAAATTAAAATCCTGGAATCGAGTCCAATTTCTTTAATTTTTGATACACCTAGTCTAGTATAAACTTTCTTTAGCGGCTCTCAGGGCCCATTCAGTTTCTTTTCGTGTGCTTATGGTTTAGATAGCCAGCCGCTGTAACCGACTTCGCTAAAAGATGACGCCTTTCTCAGACGAAAGATGTTCTTATTGTAATGTGAAGGTACTTATCGTCATCTCTATTTGAACGGCAAGTGAGGTGATGGAGTAGAGTCTATGACAGACTATCGAATAACGTAGCCAAGTTAAATCACAAACTACTTCGAAATTTGTAACGGATAGTGTCACGAGACATTTCTGATAGTAATATGTGTCAAATTTGACAAGTTACAGTAAGCAGGCTATTTGAGACTGTTCGAGAAAAATAGGTTATATTTCTTCACACACATTAATGTTATCGCTTTCCTTAGTTTGCATAATTTATTATAAAAAATATATAAAACAGTACGGTGAAAGAAAGAGAATATTAAGCTCCCACTAGTATCTTTTGAAATGAACAGTGCTGACTGTTCCACATTGCGATCTTATCCAATAGTGAGTGGATAAAGTGCCTAATAACAATGAAGATCATCGACTTCTACAAATAAAAATTAGGTACTTTGTGTGTTACGGAACCTTAATCTACAACGGAAAAGCAAACAGAAAACAAAGCCAGTCAGAGATCGCAGAGCTCAGCCAATTGTAGCTTTCTATTGATCGCCACACAAGCCGACTGACATAAGAGACGCATTTATTAGCTATTCGTGGAGTATTTAAGATCACTTTCCTGCGTCGTTTCTTTTTGAATATCCTTGGCGCATCCGTCCTTCATGGTCCGCATACATTCTAAAATGCTTCATTTGATGGGAACGGTGATATAAAGCGACGTCCTGTTACTTCGGATTTAATGCACATCGAGTTTTATCTCCGGTAGTAAAGACGGTTAAAGGCTTCTACAGTTAAAATTTGTTACCATCGATGTTTGGGAATAATTCCTTAACATCCCACTCTCATCTATCATCTCCTTTAGTCAAAATAAGTTAAGTAATAATGAGGACAGTCTTTTGAGTATCGAATCAGTGTACTAGTTCTAACTCATCTGCCTAACAAATTAATTTATTTGAGAGTAGTTACAAATGTAATTCGGAGGACGAGACAAATTTTCAGCAAATAAGATTTTACCAGTATCGCGTTTTTATACGAGGTGCATTCAAGTTCTAAGGCCTCCGATTTTTTTTCTCCGGACTGGAATACAGTGGATGATCGTACAGCAAGCACTGGCGATTCGACAACACATAGTGTCCGGCGTAGTTGGAGCTTCGTCACAGCCTGCATTTGTGACTGCTCCCCGTAGAAATGGAAATGGAAATGAGTGTTTGACGTCATTGGCCGGGAGGCCCCTTGCGGGGCAGGTCCGGCCGCCTCGGTGCAGGTCTTATTACATTCTACGCCACATTGGGCAACCTGCATGCCGGATGGGGATGAAATGATGATGAAGACAGCACAACACCCAGTCCCTGAGCGGAGTAATTCCTCGACCCTGCGCGGAATCGAACGCGGGCACGTAGGACGGCAATCCGTCACACTGACCACTCAGCTATCGGGGCGGACCCTATAGAAAAAAATCGAGAGGAGTCAAATCGGCAGAACTCGCAGGCCATTTGACAACTGAATTTCGACGTATTCAACATCCAGGAAAGCTGACATTCATTATTTGCTCTGCAACACGGGACGAGCGAGATGGATAGCAGTCGTGTTGCAGCCGCATACACTGTCGAACATCCAGTGGTACCTCTTCTAGAAGAACCGGCAGAATGTTCGCCAGAAAGTAAGCGTACGAATGTCCATTTAGAACGCTTAAGATGAAATAAGGTTCCACAGTGTAATTTCCTATGATACTGCACCATACGTTTACGCACCCCAGCCGTTGTTGTGGCACCTGACCAAGGCAGTGTGGATTTTCGGCCGCGCAGTAGTGCATCTTGTGCAAATATACGTTAGCGTGGTTGGTAACGCGCTTGTTCGGTAAAGAACACACGTTGAGAAAAAGTAGGATCGTCTCTGAGTTGCTGAGTAGCAAACCGGCAAGATCCTGTGCGGTGTTCGAAATCACGGCCGTCGAGTTCCTGACGGAGTGACAGACGAAAGCGATGGAATCTATGTCGATGCAAGATGCAAGTGCCACTCGTTTGGCTGATTCCACATTCCTTGGCAATATTTCCCGTACCACTGGGCGGATTCATTAGCTTCGCAGCCACGACAGCCTCTCCGTGTTCTGTGTCAGTTACAGTCTTCGTTCCTGTCCTCTTTTTGACGTTCAAGCAGTCCCTCCGCACTAGCATCTCAATAATTCGTGCAATTTCCTGGCGCGTCGGATATTGGCGATCCAGATAGATAGCCCTATACCGCTATAATGTTTTCACGGCATTTTTTTACATTCACCACATAAAAGTAGTATATGCAGCATCTCCTCATTGGTGTAAATGCCTGCACGCAACGAATGTGGAAGCAGAAATGAGCGGCCTGCATGCAGAAAGGTAAACAGGCAACTGTGTTGATATTCTGACACAGTGTAGCACGAGGCGTTCGACTCAGTTCCGCAATGTCGCTTGCTCCAAAATGCGCGCGATTACGGTGTGTCCGATGACATATGCGGTTGGATAGAAAGTTTTCTAACAGACAGAGAGCAGTATGTAGTCTTGAATGGGGTGAACTCAACAGAAACGTGCCAGAACCTTTCATATCAGCGTACACTCCGCTGCAAAAATAAAATCTCATTCCGGTAACATCCCCGAGGTTGTGGCTAAGCCATGTCTACGCAATCTCCTTTCTTGCAGGAGTGCTAGTTCTGCTACGTTCGCAGACGAGCTTCTGTGAAGTTTGGAAAGTAGGAGACGAGGTACTGGCAGAATTGAAGGTGGTGAAGACGGGTCGTGAGTCGTGCTTGAGTAGCTCAGATGGGCAGTCGGCTTTCAGCCGTGGTACCGTGCGGACGGGCTCGACGCGCCGGGCAGCGTTCATGTACTGCCTCATAGTACCGGGACCGACCCGCCATGGTGTTCTCATATCGACAAGCTACAATCAAACTAACGTTCAGCGCATCGTACACGAGACCGAAGGCCCATGAACGGTTTCTTCGAGAGTTGATGCACATATAACCGCAAGAACTGATAGGCATTCATTTGTCTGTTGTATCCAGCACAGTTTACCTCAAACTGATTGACGAAGCGGCCTGCGACAGACTACTCCAACCATCTGCAAACGGCATTCGCTTCTGTCACGCAGACGGTAATGTGAGTGTGGTAGGAGTTGACCATGCTGGTCTGGGGTGCGTACCGTGCGCATCTATGAACTACCGTTCGAAGTTCCTGCCAACCTTGTTGTTCATGCGCTGCGGCCATACAGCACAGTTCCGAGCCACACAGAGGAGAAATGTAACACATTCGAAACGTACCTTGTCCTTAATCGGGTACGAAAAGTACACATAGAACTTACAAAGCACGTTCCATCTTTTTTTTTCGTGGTGGCTGCCGTGCAGTTGTTATATATGATGGTCAAACCAGGACCTGTTCGGGCAGCGGCAAGGAGGCCATCTTACAACTGAGTGTCTGCAGCGCCGCCTCTTTCAGGTGCCCCGCATTCAGCTTCCCCAAGGATCAACGATGACCTCTCTCCTGCTAACATATGTGAAGGCAGCACGACATGATGTGATGGATGATCAAAACCTGCGACCTCCTCAAGCCGCTGCGAGCTCCGTTGGAGAGTCAGCGCCGTCGACGACGCCGCAGCCAAACGGTACAGATGTTCCTACAGCCTCTTACCACCGCAGCGTCGTGGACATCCAGCTGCCGTCGCTGTCGGCACCGGACACAAGGTTTCCTGGTGACCGAGACCGTGTAAGCCCCGCACTCCAGTGGATGTCGAATCTCGGACCCGCAAGCAAAATTCACCAAAGCGACAAAAGAAGAGGGCGATTTCAATTGAAGAACGGGACAGGGATGTGAAGCGGGGCAAGACATCGACTTCGTTGACTCGTCCACAGTTGATACGGACTCCAGTGGCATCATTCGCCAGAAAGCGCCTGAAGACAAGAAACACTCTCCCGCCTCTGGTATCCCAGAAAACGAGGCGCATTGCGTAGACTCCCAAAATGTGGGCTCCTGTGAAAGCGACCAGCCACCACTGACATCACAATCCTCTCTTGGTGATTGGGCAGACGATATGGAGGCCGATGATGCACAGCATACATCGACCTCCACCAGAGCCCATGGCTGACATTGAGCCCAGAGGGCTCTGCCAGTCAGGGGATCATACGGCACAGTAATGCACAGCATGCAGCTGGATGGCTGTGTGGTGTGCGAGATCACTGTGGGCTTGCACCAGCACACTGCCTCCGCCGTTTGATATGTTGCAGTCATACCGTGTGGAAACAGTCAGTGTCAATGGTGTCCGTTTCACTGTCAAGACCCGCATGTTACACGACATGATCAGAGCCGCAGACTTGGACATTGCCCTTCTCCAGGACGTCTGTCCCGAGCTCCGTTTAGACCTATATGGCTACACCACCTACAGCTGACCCTCTGGTGATGGCGCAGGAGGAACTGCCATCCCTTCTCCAAGATGGCAGAGACGCGACGGACATGACGTACCTCCCGAACGGACGAGGCATTGCTCTCACACTTGGCGCAGTCTGCCTCATTAACGTCTACGCTCTCTCCGGTAATTCCGTATTCGGAGGAGGTAGCCCGACTTTTGTGAGGAAATATGGACCGTTACATAGAGGGCGGCGATTTTAAAAGTGTTCTGCGGCCAGGGGACCAGATACAGCATTACGTCCCATGCCCTGCTCTACAAGCATTTACGTGATCTCGCGCTCCACCACGCATGGCTCTTACATCATGGGAACCATCGTGGATATACACACTTTACCAGCCACTCTGCCAGTCGCCTGGGCCGGATATACGTCTCGCGTGCACTCCGCACAGCAACCCGTTATGCAGAACTCTGGCCGACGGCCTTCACGGATCATCACGCGTATATCTGCACTTACTCCTACAACTCACAAGACGCAGCAGAGGCCCGTGGACGCTGAACGTCTCCCTCCTTCGCGAGGAAGCGTCTCGGCAAGCAGTTAGTGGCACGTGGCGTCGGTGTATCATGCGCCTGCCCATGTATGCTTCCACGTTGCCGTGGTGGCTGGGATGTGTCAAACCTGCACTCCGAAAGGCACTGATGGCCGACGGGCGTGACAAATAGAACGGGTGAGGGACAACATCGGAATTTTACTATACAGAGTTACGTGAGCTGGCGACGCAACCGCCGTCTCCCGAACGTTAGATGTCCGTACAACGCATCAAAGCTCGTCTACTTCGGATCAGAGCAGAGCAGCTAGAAGGTGTGCGCATCCATGCGCGAGTGCAAGATTGTATCCCCAACGAGACGGCATCAGTCTATCACATTGTGCGTGAATGCCGCCACCGCAAACGTCAGCCCATTACGGCGGTAAACACGGAGGAGAACGGCCACGAAGTGACGCAAACGGACATAGCGCTCAAGTTCGCCCGACACTATTGGACCATGTACATGGAAGATCCGCGAAACCTACGTGATTTTGACGAGCTTTTTTGACGAGCTGTTGCACGACTTCCCCCCTAGGGACGTGGCACTCGATGATAGTCTGCTGTTGCCCATTACATACGACGAGCTGACATCGGCCTTGGCACGTGGAGCACCGAACAAATCTCCTGGACCGGACGGTTTACCCCTGGAATTCGACCGCACTTTTTACGACCTTATGGGCGACAAGTGGCTCCAAATATTTCGAGACCTGATCCGTCCTGATTTCACTGTCCCCACAGAATTCACAGACGGTATCTCGATCCCAGTACCGAAACCGAATGTTGGTTGTGGGTGGCAGGACTTTCGCCCACTCACATTCCACAACAACTACTACAAGATTTTCGCCCTTATCCTCCGTGCGCGTCTCCACACCGTTATTTGAAAAGCCATCCACACCGATGAGACATGTTTAGGTGCTGTCAACAACATTCATACGGCATTAGGAGCACACCACGACGTAATTGCGTTGACGGCGGCCTGCAAAATACGAGGCGCTTTGTCGCCGTAGATTTTGACCACACATTTGACCGCGTCGACCACGGCATCTTACGCGCAGTTTTGCAACACATGGGCCTCTCTCCAGAGTCTGCACAGTTGGTCCTTCGACTGGTCCACGGAGCGTGCTCCCGCATGATGGTCAACGGTTATCAGTATCGTCACATTGTTTTGGACGGTCAGTGCGACAAGGGTCCCTCCTGTCGGGTATATTATTTGCGGCAGCGCTTGAACCAGCTTTACATGGTCTACGGCAGCGATTAACAGGCATTTCCATGCGGGACGTGACCTTTCGTTGTGGTGCATTTGCAAATGACGTGGTGTTCCTGGCCAGATCAGAGGATGAAATGCATATGGCGCTACAGTGGCTACGCCAGTACGGGGCGGTCGCTAGGAGCGTCATCAACTGAAGAAGACAAAATACATGGATGTCGGAGGGGGGCTTTGCCAGGCAACGGCGGTGCCCTTTGACAAGGTGCCCGTACTCAAGTGTTTAGGAGTGTAATTTTATAGTAATGTTCGCCATACTGAGGCGACTACGTACCGCCGGCTCCTCCACCAGACACGTGCTCTCCTGCAGGACAACAAATAGCGTCGCATGGATATGCTCCTCAGAACACGTTATGTCAGTACCTATCTTGTCTCCAAACTGAACTATTTTACGCATGTCCTTCCCTTGATGGCTACGATGACCGACAGATTTCAAGCAGCATATGGACATTTCATAAGCACCGGCCTTATTTATAAAGTCCGATACGCTACCCTGACACTGCCGCAGCGGGCGGGCGGTATCGGTTTAATTCAAGTATATAACCGTGCGCGATCGCTTTATCTCAACACTATGCGTCGCACGTGGACCTCTGCCCACGCCACTCTGACGGGCATCCTGATAGCAGAAGTGGCACCACACTCTCTGCATCCCCCGGTTTCTGTAGGATACATTTCACCGGCACTCGCCCACATCAGAGAGTCCTTGACTGACTTCTGCTACTTACGGTCAGAACTTCCGACGACAAGGATGCACAGCATGAAAGACTTTTATCGCCTCTATCAACAGCAGCAGCCTATAAATACGGTCGCCCACAGACATCCTGAAGCTGCCTGGAACACGTTGTGTGAGCGATACACACGCCTTTTCTACCTACGACGGTGCGTTCATTGTGGTACGGAGTTGTGAATGGGAAATTCGCTTCTCGTCAGAAGCTACATTTCATTCATCTGACGGACCGCCCCTTGTGTCCGACATGCTCAGTCATTGACTCGCATGCACACCGTCTGACTTGCGCCGCGACCAGCGAGTGCTGGCTACTGACTCAGCGCATGCTGGCATTAGTCTTGCGGCATCTGCCGGAGTCTATCTCCCCTGATAAAATAATGCGCCCCGACGGCGTCAACTTTCCATCAACCAGGACGAACGCCGTTAACTGGCTGAAAGCCAAGGCCCCTTACTACATATTTTGCGATACTGCCAAAGGCACACTCGACTTTTGGTCCCTACTGATAACGACACATGCAGCTTTCAGCCGCCACCCGAAGTACAGAACCCGTTTCGCAAATTATTTAGGTTTATTATTTGCGGATCCTCCTGTTCACTGGGGCGTTCCGGGTATGAGACGCTGAAAATGAAGAAGAATGCTCGATCATATTGATCCTCTACTGACGGAATAGGGGGAACCCCTCCTAACAGACGAGGAGACGACTCGGACGCTCGGCTACCGCAGTTGTGGGATCTTTTTTTATAATGAAACAAAATAAATCCAAAAATACAGCACACAATAAAATTAAAAAAAAATGAAAATGTTATAAAAATCATGGACCCTGCCGTTGGTGGGGAGGCTTGCAGGCCTCAGCGATACAGATGGCCGTACCGTAGGTGCAACCACAACGGAGCGGTATCTGTTGAGAGGCCAGACAAACATGCGGTTCCTGAAGACGGGCAGCAACCTTTTCAGTAGTTGCAGGGGCCACAGTCTGGATGATTGACTGATCTGGCCTTGTACCACTTACCCAAACGACCTTGCTGTGCTGGTAATGTGAACGGCTTTAAGCAATGGGAAACTACAGCCATAATTTTTCCCGAGGGCATGAAGCTTTACTATATGGTTAAATGATGATGGCTTCTTCTTGGGTAAAATATTTTGGAGGTAAAATAGTCACCCATTTGGAGCTCCGGGCGGGGACTACTCAAGAGGACGTCGTTATCAGGAAAAAGATAACTGGCGTTGTACGGATCGGAGCGTGGGTTGTCAGATCCCTTAATCGGGCAGGTAGGTTAGAAAATTTAAAAAGAGGAATGGATAGGTTAAAGATAGATATAGTGGGAATTGTTGAAGGTCAGTGGCAGGAGGAACAAGACTTTTGGTCAGGTGAATACAGGTTTATAAATACAAAATCAAATAGGGGTAATGCATGAGTAGGTTAAATAATGAATAAAAAATAGGAGTGCTGGTAAGCTACTACAAACAGCATAGTGAACGCCTTATTGTGGCCAAGATGTACACGAAGCCCATGATTACTACTGTAGTACAACTTTATATACCAACTAGCTCTGTAGATGATGAACAAATCGATGAAATGTATGACGAGATAAAAGACTTTATTCACGTAGCGAAGGGAGACGAAAATTTAATGGTCATGGGTGACTGGAATTCGAGAGTAGGAAAAGGGAGAGAAGGAAATATAGCAGAAGAATATGGATTGGAGGTAAGAAGTGAAGGAGGAAGCCGTCTGGAAGAATTTTGCACAGAGCATAACTTAATCATAGCTAACACTTGGTTCAAGAATCATATAAGAAGGTTGTATACATCGAAGAATCCTGAAGATACTGGAAGGTATCAGATAGATTATATAATGGTAAGACAGAGATTTAGGAACCAGGTTTTAAATTGTAAGACATTTCCAAGACCAGATGTGGTCTCTGACCACAATCTCCTGGTTATGAACTCTAGATTAAAACTAAAGAAACTGCAAAAAGATGGGAATTTAAGGTGATGGAAATAGGATAAACTGACTAAAACAGAGGTTCTACAGAGTTTCAGGGAGAGCATAAGGGAACAATTGACAGGAATGGGGGAAAGAAATACAGTAGGAGAAGAATAGGTAGTTCTGAGGGATGAAGTAGTGAAGGCAGCAGACGATCAAGTAGGTAAAAAGACGAGGGCCAGTAGAAATCCTAGGCTAAGAGAAGAGATAATGAATTACATTGATGAAAGACGAAAATACAAAAATGCGGTAAATGAAGGAGGCAAAAAGGAATACAAACGTCTCAAAAATGAGATCGACAGGAAGTGCAAAATGGCTAAGGAGGGATGACCAGAGCACAAATGTAAAGATGTAGAGGCTTATCTCACTATGGGTAAGATAGATACTGCCTACAGGAAACTGAAAGAGACCTTTGGAGAAAAGAGAGCCACTTATATGAATATCAAGAGCTCAGATGGTAACCCAGTTCTAAGCAAAGAAGGGAAAGCAGAGAGGTGGAAGGAGTATATAGAGAGTCTATACAAGGGCAATGTACTTGAGGACAATATTATGGAAATGGAAAAGGATGTAGATAAAGATGAAATGGGAGACACTGCGTGAAGAGTTTGACAGAGCACTGAAAGACCTGAGTTGAATCAAGGCCCCGGGAGTAGACAACATTCCATTAGAACTACTGACGGCCTTGGGAGAGCCAGTCCTGATAGAACTCTACCATCTGGTGAGCAAGATGTATGAGACAGGCAAAGTACCCACAGACTTCAAGAAGAGTATAATAATTCCAATCCCAAAAAAAGAAGGTGTTGACAGATGTGAAAATTACCGAACTATCAGTTTAGTAAGTCACAACTGCAAAATACTAACGCGAATTCTTTACAGACGAATGGAAAAACAGGTAGAAGCCAACATCGGGGAAGATCAGTTTGGATTCCGTAGAACTGTTGGAACACGTGAGGCAATACTGACCTTACGACTTATCCTAAAGATTAAGGAAAGGCAAAAGCTTTTGACAATGTCCACTGGAATACTCTCTTTCAAATTCTAAAGGTGGCAGGGGTAAAATACAGGGAGCGAAAGGCTATTTACAATTTGAAAAGAAACCAGATGGCAGTTATAAGAGTCGAGGGGCATGAAAGGGAAGCAGTGGTTGAGAAGGGACTGAGGCAGGGTTGTAGCCTCTCCCCGATATTATTCAATCTGTATACTGAGCAAGCAGTAAAGGAAACAAAAGACAAATTGGGAGTAGGTATTAAAATCCATGGAAAAGAAATAAAATCTTTGAGGTTCGCCGATGCCATTGTAATTCTGTCAGAGACAGCAAAGACTTGGAAGAGCAATGAGAACGGAATGGACAGTGTCTTGAAAGGAGGATATAAGATGAACATCAACAAAAGCAAAACGAGGATAATGGAATGTAGTCGAATTAAGTCGGGGGATGCTGAGGGAATTACATTATGAGACACTTAATGTTGTAAAGGGGCTTTGCTATTTGGGGAGCAAAATAACTGATGATGGTCGAAGTAGAGAGGATATAAAATGTAGACAGGCAATGGCAAGGAAAGCGTTTCTGAAGAAGAGAAATTTGTTGACGTCGAGTATAGATTTAAGTGTCAGGAAGTAGTATTTGTATGGAGTGTTGCCATGTATGGAAGTGAAACATGGACGATAAGAAGATTGAGAAGAAGGGAATAAAAGTTTTCGAAATGTGGTGCTACCGAGAAATGCTGAAGATTAGATGGGTAGATCATATAACTAATGAGGAGGTATTAAATGGAATTGGGGAGAAGAGGAGTTTGTGGCAGAACTTGACAAGAAGAAGGGACCGGTTGGTAGGACATGTTGTGAGGCATCAAGGGATCACAAATTTAGCATTGAAGGGCTGCGAGGATGGTAAAAATCGTAGAGGGAGACCAAGAGATGAATACACTAAGCAGTTTCAGAAGGATGTAGGTTGCAGTAAGTAGTGGGAGATGAAGAAGCTTGCACAAGGTAGAGTAGCATGGAGAGCTGCATCAAACCAGGCTCAGGACTGAAGACCACAACAACAACAACAACATATTGTGACATTACAGCCTTTATCACTGTAAAAGTTTTTTTTTCTGTATTCGCGTCAGTATGTGCGAACTTTTAACATATATCAATGAATGTTGTAACCAGATATCTTTGCCGCGCTCCTGAAAAGCGCAGAATATCACGATAGCTATAAACTGTTATACGCTGCTATCGATCAGTAAAAAAAAAAAACGATGCACCTATGTTTCAAAAAAATAACAATTGACAATATTTACTTCTGCAGGGAGCCGCGACGCTCTCTTGCTGTTCTTCTGTGAGTGTGTTGCCGAGTCGGACGCAAAAGTATTGTGCTCCATACTGATATAATCATTTTTTTTTTGTAAATTTAAGAGTTTAAGTGATTAAAAATATATGTAGCCACAAACAAGCGAGAATGTGTATCACGAAAATTCGCT
Source organism: Schistocerca cancellata (assembly GCF_023864275.1). Lineage (NCBI taxonomy): Eukaryota > Metazoa > Arthropoda > Insecta > Orthoptera > Acrididae > Schistocerca > Schistocerca cancellata. Next base: position 435,240,290 of record NC_064633.1, on the reverse strand, counting down.
CCACCGCCACAATGGGTGGCCATGTTAATGTAAGTTTCCGTTTCATAATATAATACTTAAAGCCTTGAAGTTTATTTAATTTCATAGAAAATCTCTCAACCTTATTTTCATTAATTATACTTGTGATAATCTTTTCTGTTTAAAAGATTTATGCAGCTTATGATCCAGCGTGTGTTCTGTCGGAACAGGAGGCTGTCGTGACGACATCGTTATAGTATTTATTCCAAGTTCTTTCAGTTCCGTTTATATGTTCGTACAAATCCAATTAGTTGGTCCCTTAGGTTTCTTTCATGTAACTTCCGTCTGTTTACTCCGTGCGATCTTCCTCCAAAACAAAAATTTCTGTTCATTTTTTAGTAATTTTCGATATCGCGAATGAGAAAAGACAGCCGCCTCCTGCTCCGAACGGAACACCACGGCTTTTCTAACGTCGGAGAGTACTGCACGAATTTTCCGCTAAAAGGTAATAGAATTTCTTAAAGCTGGATCAATTACACATGTTGCTGCTGTTCTCCGACAAATCTGGTGTGATTAATAGTAATTTATTGTGTCACGACAAAAAGAACCAATTTTATTTTTACCAAAGCAACAAAGCTTTCAATTAAATTACTAGAAAAAAAAATCATACCAGATCTGGCGCCCGAACAGGGACTTGACTAAAATATTGAAAGTGTCACGGTACTAATATATGATTGTCTTATTTCATGTATCGCTCTTTGGAACCCAATGCTGCATAAAATTACGGATGAGCAATAAATATACGCAGTATTGAAGGACGCGGTATTTACACAAATATCTTGGGATTTAATAAGACGCAAATTTGCAGCTTTGAAGACAACGCCGAGTAAGTACCAAATTTTCGTTTGCCATAGTTCTGTCTAAAGAGTAGCTCATTTGACCTTCAAATTCGACCTCACTCTATCCTTTCTGTAGCTTAACGTAAAAAAAAAACCACCTTTTTTTTTCTACGTAAATATTCGAAGATTTTCTGTAACCTTTTGCTTGGATTATTTGTTTTATACTGTAGCTAGTATTCTCGTGTAAGTTCAAGATGGATGCCATTTCAGTCTTTTCTGTGTAACAGCGTTGGCAATCAATTGTTTCAACGGCGTTGACTCCATCTTGTCTTTTTGCTACAGACGTGTGTCAGTTATTACCCACGTAACATTAGACATTTGACGAACGCGCCACGACTTTAACTTGCGCGGCAAGAATAATTGACAATCAGAATTTCAGTTGGCAGTACCCATTTTAAGTTGGCAATAGTTGAATTTCATTATGGCGGACGGACAATCGAGCGCGAACTCTGCAGACGAAAGCGACGGCACTGTTAACAAACATTACCGACTTCGCTCACGCGGAACGACGGCCAGGACAGACGACAGACAAGAGGTAGCTAACGTGGACGACACTCAGCAGGAAACACCCACCTCCCCGATAGCGGTATCAATTGACATTGTCAAAATGTTACAGGAATTGATACTAGACAGACAGGAGAGGGAACAACGTGAGAAAGACAGAGACAAGTTTTTATCAGAGTTGAAAACGGATATGACAACACAGATTGACTCAGTTAGGAATGACGTAAATACCACCATTGACTCAGTTAGGAATGACGTAAATACCACCATTCACTCAGTTAGGAATGACGTAAATACCACCATTGATGCGAAAGTAGGTACCCTCACTACGCAAGTAGGCTCTCTCGCAGCACAGATAGATTCGGTTAAAGGTGACGTCACGGCGCAAGTAACCACTTTGACAACACAGATAAGCACTCTGAATAACAAAATTGATAACATTGGTCAGAATCTCACAACTCAAATCGAAGCGTGTCGCAAAGAAACCGATTCGGTAAAACTTGCGTATAAAACAGTTGCACGACAGGTAGACGAGTTAGCGACAGCGGTAGCCACTGTAGAATCAAAAGTAAGTGCAATGGCGGATGACATTTCGGACCGAACTATTGAGGAAAGAGTTAACAGTAGTGTTGCTTCGCACACTAAAGCACTTTCCGAACATTACAAAGAATGGATTGATGTACAAGAGAAGCTTGTTGAGGAGAAGGTTACACGTGACTTGAAAGATGTTGTTAAATCCGCAACCTTAGACATATTATCTGCACCCGGCAGTTCAGGAGACACTGTTTGTACTGAACTAGGCCAAATTAGACGAGTGTTTACCCGGGATTTGCCGGAATGGCGGAAGCAAGTAACAGATGAGATATCCGACCTGAAACAGCAAATTCAAACACTACAGTATGATAACCAGAGTGACGGGAAACACTCACTACCTTCTGAGCCAGATGAACATCAATACCAGACAACACAACAACACTACACACCACAGTACATTCCGCGACCGAAAAATGAATTTAACGATTCACGCAACAACAACACTGAACAATTGACACTCACAACCCTCATGAAAGAGGAGAGTGTATTGAAACATAGAGTTTTTCAACCATTCCAACCGGAAAAGCGAAATATTCATCCAGTCGTTTTCCTAAAGAACTTTTCAGGAGTCTTTCCAGCTGCCTGGAATGACAAACAGAGAATACAATTCATTACCGGATACATACAAGGAGAAAGTGCTATATGGGGAACCGAGATGGTTGATAAGTGCAAAACATTTAGCGAGTTTGAGAAGAACTTTTTAAGCAAATTTTGGAGCGCAGGTGTTCAGCAACGCCTACGCAAAGAGGTCTACAACGCCGAACCTTTCCATTCGAACAGTGGCGGACTTCGCCGGTACTTTGAAAAGTACTTGAGAAAGATACAATATTGGGACACTCCCATAACAACAAAAGATGTTATTATGATTCTTAAGTCAAAACTACCCATTTCCATACGCGAAAAATTAGTGAACGTGTCAGAGGAAGATCAGGACGCATTTTTATCCGTCCTTGATTCGCTCGATCTTATACACGAAGACGCGCGTGCAAATGCTAACCGTAAGAACAACAACGCAGGCACGTATTCGAATGGAAACGGTAGTAATGGAAATGGTTCACACGAAACACAATACGGAAACAAACAGTACAATAACCGCAATAGAGGCCGAAACAATGGTTACCGTAATGGTAAACACAAAAACAAGCATTACGGCAACCAACGGTACAATCCAATATACAACACGCAACAACAGTATTACGGGAATGCCCCATACCAACCAAACAATAACGGTAGTAACTTCTACCAGAATGGGAACAAACACAAGGGTAAACGTTGCAACAATCAAAATTGCGGAGGTCAGCTACCTCCACCACAACCCTATGGGCAGCCACAACATCAGCAACAACAGCAATACACGCCTCAGCAACAACCATTCATGCAACAACAACAGTACACGCCACCACAACAGGACTTTAGATACAATAACAATAAACCAAGAAAACAATACAATCCACCGGTATATTTTACGCAGGCAAGTAATGTACCGATTTTTCAGCCTGGTAACCAAGTGCAGTACCAACAAGGGTTTGATACAAATCAACACACACAATGGGTAAAAAACCAGCGAGAATGGTCAAGTGATGTGACAGAAGAATCAAATCAGTCGCATCACAAGGAAGCGGAAAACTAAAGGCAGCACCTTTTCGCCTCCTTGGGGATGCTGCGGGACATAATGGGGGCAAACTCGACCTTGAACGACTTAACGTAATACGTTATGATCGCAACACTGACTTGAGAGACGATTTGTTGCAGGAAAATATTGAGACAGACTTGAATGACGTATGGGAAGACGAAGTACAAGCAATGACTAAAATTTACATAGCCAAAACACCAATAGATGCTATTATTGATACTGGTGCAAACGTAAATGCTTTATCACTATGTATGTTTAAGAAAGTTTCTGCAGGGATGAAAATTTTAACGTTACCAGTACAAGGTTGTTCAGTAACAGGAGCGGTAGGATCTTTGTCACAGCGAGTCAATTTGCAAGCTCAGGTACCGATAAGGATTTATTCTACTTCTTTCATGTGTGTATTTCTAGTAGTTAAGAATTTGTCAGTGTCATGCTTATTAGGAATGGAGTTCCTAAGGAAGAATAAGGCAGTGATTGATATAGAAAAGGGTATCTGTACAATCCGAGTAGGTGAACAGGAGGTAACGCTGCAATTGTTGCGCGGCAAGGTCAAAAGAGTCAACACTGAGCACAAAGTTAAGGTACGCAGACTGGTACAGCGAATGTTTTTGAACCAAGCACACATGACAAGACAGGGTAACAGTTGGACGGATTTTGATACTGATGACGGACTTCCGACTAGAGAAGAGATTTTGAATAAAGTAAGCGAATCAAGTGAACTTGATTACATACAAAGGCAAGATTTACTGCACTTACTTATGAGGTATCTTCATGTCTTTTCTTCGAAACCTGGAGTAATACGTGATTACGAATATGACATGAAGGTCGCTCCCCATTCTACTTTTTGCAAGACAACGTACTCTGTCCCGTATGCAAGGCGCGAGGCTGTGAAAAATGAAATACGTAAAATGCTTAAGTGGGAGATCATTGAACCGTCAGACTCACCTTACAGTAGTCCGTTATTGCCAGTTTTGAAGCAGGATGGTAGTGTACGTATAGTTTTGGATGCAAGAAACATAAATAAAATAATTATTCCAGTAAGAACTCGACCTGAGGCTATGGATGAACAATTACAAAGGTTTCATGGAGTAAAATTCCTCACATCGGTAGACTTGAGATCGAGCTACTGGCAGGTCAAGATGACATCACAGTCTCGAAAATATACAGCGTTTATATTTGCAGGTAGATCATACCAATTCAAAGTAGTTCCATTTGGTTTGAATGTGAGTTCAGGCGTATTCATAGCTGCACTTGATCATGTATTAGGACCTGAACTGTTGGATCGAGTAACAGTGTATGTTGATGACTTACTGATTGCTACGAAATCTTGGGAAGAACATTTAGACATAATAAGCAAAGTTTTCCAGAGGTTTGTTGACTATGGAGTCACAGCTAATCTACATAAGTCTAAATTTGGTAAAAGCGAGATTAAATTTTTAGGACATCTTGTATCATCACAGGGAATTACCCCAGATCCAGAGAAACTAGCAGCTATTAAAAACTTTCCTGTGCCCTCTTCTAAACGCCAGTTGAGAGGCTTCCTCGGAATGACTTCCTTTTTCAGAAAGTTTATTTCAGACCAGTCGATGAACAGTCAAGCATTGCATGATCTTCTAAAGAAAAATACTCACTGGCATTGGACGCCAGAGTGTCAGGCAGATTTTGATCGCATTAAACAAGCACTTCTTAACAGCAATATTTTGTTCCATCCAGACATGGATAAAGAATTCTGTATTTCGTCAGATGCTTCATTTCAGGGGCTTGGTTCTTGTTTGTTTCAAATAGAAGTAATTGATGGAAAAGAAGAGATAAGAGTTATCAGCTTTGCAAGTAGGGTTCTCACAGAATGCGAGAGGTCATACTCGGTGACAGAGTTGGAGGCTCTGGCCGTTGTATGGTCCTTTAAAAGGTTCAATTACTACATCCATGGTCGGAAAATTAAGGTCTTTTCTGATCACCAAGCTCTTAGTTTCTTGCTCTCGTGTAAACTTCTTCATCCTCGTCTTACACGATGGAGTCTCTTCTTGCAAGAGTATGATTTCGAAATAGTATACATCAAGGGTAAAAACAACATTATCGCGGATGCTTTGTCACGCATGCCGCAAGGACTTCCCGAGTCCAGTGAACTTATCGAGCAGATGTCTAACTACCGAATTCTTCTAATGAAAGACCCACTACATAGAAAGTATTTCCTTCAGCTCTGCAAGCAGATGCGTATACTCCAAGAAACAGATCCCAAATGGCGTAAGGTCAAACAACTTCTTCTAACAAAACCCGATCACCACTTGTCCAAATTTTATAAACTACACAACGATGTTTTATTCCATCGAACTTCTCTCCTCTCTGGTAGATGGTGTGTGTGTACACCACACGCATACGTTGAACACCTTATCTGGTACACACATCTTTCCTGGGGTCATTATGGACCTGAAAAATGCAAACGAAAGATTTCTGCGTATTGCTATGTACCAAACTTGCACCATCGAATCCACAAATTGTTAAGTACATGTCTTATCTGCCAGAAGGCAAAACCCTTCAACCATTCGAACCTAATTCCTCTGAATCCAATTATTACTGAGAGACCAAATCAAGTTCTGGCCCTTGATCTCGCCGGCCCCCTGCCGCAAGGGAGGGGAGGGGTGAAATACCTAGTCGCATTGTTGGATCTTTTCACAAAACATGTGAGACTTTATGCAGTGAAATCATCCAGTGCACTTCCGATCATCTGTCGAATCGAACAAGACTATTTTCCTCGATTTGGCAAGCCGGAGGCCATTCTATCAGATAATGCATCGAATTTCACTGGCAGACAATGACGCAATTTTCTTGCCAGACATGGCATCAAACAAATACTTATATCTCGTTTCAGACCGCAATCTAATCCCACCGAACGTATCTTCAAAGAGTTCAATAGATTCATTCGAACCTACATACCTAATCGACAAACCCGTTGGATTGACTTTGTATCTTCATTCGAGCAGATTGTCAACAATCTTCCACACTTCTCAACTGGATTTACACCTGCGGAATTAATGACGAGTCATCGGGAAAGAAATGAATGGTTAGATCCCATACCTAAAATTGTAGAACCAGAATTAGATTTAGATGCAAAACTTAGGCAAGCATTGGTATCCTTAGCTGTACAGGCGAATCTACGCAAGAAGTCTTACGACAAGAAGGTATCTAAGGCTCTTACATATGATATTAATGAAAAGGTGCTTTTACGGACACATTTTAAGCCATCGAAGTTGCTGAAAAGAAATCGGAAATGGAGGCTATTGTACGACGGACCATTTGTAGTAATTAGAAAACCACATACAGGATGTTATCTAATAGCAGATCCAGCATCTGGCAGAATTAAAGGATTGTATCACCACCAGGATCTCAAGAAGTATAACGAGGCAAAGTAACAAGCAAAGGAACATTAGCCTAAGGTTTAACCTGTGAAACACTTCGGTATTCAAACACACCAATACGAGTACTCACGCTTTGGCGAAAAAACTGAGGTAATTGAAGATTTGATTTATTATGGCGTACGAAAAAGAAAGCACATTCCATTTGAGAGGACAGATTTTCAGTTAGTTTTAAGTTAGTCATAGGTGTAAGCAGTCCAAGTTGGCTGTTGGCATTGAGGAATGCCGTTATTGGTGAAAGGAGATACGGAAGGAAGTAGCAGATTGCCACCTTCCAACTCCAATGAATATATATATGTATGTGAAATATTAGGTTAAGCAATTTCTTTTTCAGCCCTCAAGATGGAATGTTAGGCTTTAAGTGTACAGAGTACAGCCTATTGCGTGTAAACTGTGCGTTATTGTAACACCGCCATGAACTATACCTTTTGTTAACGCGATCTTTAGAATTAAACAGATTTGTGTAGCCAAGTGTTTGAACTGTCAAAAGCTGTAAATAACAGAGAGAGAGAGAGTATCACGTAGTATTTGATAGTTTTCAGGAGATTCAATCTCAGATTCAAAGTACCATCTACGAACAGTAAGCCTCATAAGATTTAATAGCTAAGCAACAAAGCATTTCCTTTATTCTGTTTTACAACAGCTGTTAGGTCATGTAGTCGAGAGTGCCACTACATGTAAACATATACGTCGTACTGACAAGTCTGAAGTATTCCTGATGGTAAACGTTTCTTCTTTAAACATGTAAGATGCACTAAAGTAATTAGCTATTTCACAGCCAAGCCCGACAATCGCCCAGAAGGAAGCGTGAGAAACTAGAAAGCTGTCACCAGATATGACTCACATTATAATAATAAAACTAAGATCTGATATTAGATTAAAGAACAGCCACTTGAAGGCACACGTGACGCATGTCATGCATCTAAAGTCACAAAAAAAAAAAAAAAAAAAAATATCCTGGTGTAGTTGTGCTAGAATTTGTATATGTATATAGTGTATTTATGTTCATATTTGATCCTCTCCTCTTCCACTTCCCCATCCTATCCCATTAAAAAAAAAAGTGAGGATTAGAATTTGACAGGCTCATCTGAGTGCTCTTTAGACGGTTGAAGTGGGAACGAAATTTGTGGGAGAGATCCGTTAGCGAAAGTTTTGTTCTAATCGCGTATCGCGAGTAGCAATGTTGAGAGATTATAATACATTCCGCGAGTAGTACTTGCAGCCAGTAACTTTATGAAGCATGAATCTTCCGGAGAGAAATGCATGAGTATGCTCGACCAGTAGAGACAGAATTTGTTCAATCTGTGCTCTACATAAACAGTGACACTAAATTTTGAAGAGAAACGAAATAACAAGCTACTTAAAAGATTTGTTTTAAGAAAAATTTTACCTTTGTAAAAGGGAGAGAGAATAAACGAAATAATCGTGCCTTGATGCACAAGTAGTGGTATTCAATACGCTAATCCGGCGTGGCGTGACTGAAAAGGTTAACAGAATTTTGTGACTGTAAGCAAACTTAAGAAATGTATGTATGTATGTAATTTATAGACATTGTTAATCTTGTAATGTATTTACCTGTGAGTAACTTGAACTGTGAACTTTGAAATCGCAATGTGAGATGGGAGATGTGAATTTGCAGACACTTTAAGACGTTCTGAACAAAATGCGAATGGTAAAGTGTACAAAATACGTGTGCAGTGACATGTGTACACGCAAGTGCAGGTAGTGACAGCGATCACAGCAAAGCATTTTGCAAACTATATGTAAAACGTTGGCTTCACTGACCTGTGTGTAAGCAGCATGGCAGGTCGCAGGGACTGTCGTGTGAAATCCTCGAAACAGACGTTGGTATTTTCTACCCAAGTTTTCGATACGCCGATCGACGATGGAGAAAGGACACTAGACGTGTGTTTTCCACGTGTTCTCATTTTAGCAGAGCGCGAGTGACACACGTTAAACTTCCTACGAGCATACACGAGCGCGTGTTGCACTGAACTAGTAACCGGCAACAGCGCGGAGCTGCTTGCAGTTGGACTCAACAATTAACATTTGAAACACAACCGACGCGCGCGCTGTGGAGGCGTGTCATTGACCTTAGAATGTTTTCCGTCTCACAACTACGCAAGAGACATTGCTAAAGCTATCACAGTGAAACTTAATTATGAACTTTATTTATTCTGCAAAAAGAGAAGTCTTAGCTTCAAATTAATTTCCATTTAATCAGTCACGTCGGATACTTTGCGATAGATAATTAAATAAAGACAAGGCATTACTGAGCACTGAAACGTTAACTGGAAGGGAAGGTTACCAATCCTGTCCAGAATCCTATAAAACCTTTACCTGTAAGTCTACATTATAGCACGAACCTAACACAGGTTTCTTTTTGTTTATTTGCATGTAAACGACCTGACGCTTGATGCGAGACACTAGAGAGGCAACACGAGCGAACACAAAAAAGACGCTACCCAGGGTCGTGACCTCTCGGACGACGCCGCTCACCGAACGAGAATAGACGTTCCAGACTCCGGTTAAGTGAGCGCGTGACAAAAGTGTACAGTGTAGTGTCAAGTGCAACGTCCTGATTAACAATGACATTCTAAAAGAATCTAATGAAACGGATAAAAAACATTACGAGACCAAACAGGTCACGGACAATTTTAGAGGACTGTTTAAGTAATTATTTCAATGTATCTGTGTATGTTTGTCTACTGACATGTTTTGTTTTCTATATAGAGTATTATTCATTTATCTTTGTGTGTGTTAGACTTAAGATTGTTTTTTGTCATATGTTGTTTCACAGTAACAGCAATTAAGATAACAGTGCAAGGACACCTTACAATGAACTGAGAGAAGTGCCAAAGTGCACAAAAGACACTGAAAGACTTTATTTGTTTTCATAACTGTACTGGAAGCATAAAATAACTAGATGACAAACTCATTCCAATTTTATGTTAGAACGAAGGTAAACAGATGATAAAACACAGTAATGTCTTGAAACTACATGTGAGTCCTGATGATCCTCCGGAATCATCATGCCTCACATGGGAGGCATTGTGACATTACAGCCTTTATCACTGTAAAAGTTTTTTTTTCTGTATTCGCGTCAGTATGTGCGAACTTTTAACATATATCAATGAATGTTGTAACCAGATATCTTTGCCGCGCTCCTGAAAAGCGCAGAATATCACGATAGCTATAAACTGTTATACGCTGCTATCGATCAGTAAAAAAAAAACGATGCACCTATGTTTCAAAAAAATAACAATTGACAATTTTTACTTCTGCAGGGAGCCGCGACGCTCTCTTGCTGTTCTTCTGTGAGTGTGTTGCCGAGTCGGACGCAAAAGTATTGTGCTCCATACTGATATAATCATTTTTTTTGTAAATTTAAGAGTTTAAGTGATTAAAAATATATGTAGCCACAAACAAGCGAGAATGTGTATCACGAAAATTCGCTCCACCGCCACAATGGGTGGCCATGTTAATGTAAGTTTCCGTTTCATAATATAATACTTAAAGCCTTGAAGTTTATTTAATTTCATAGAAAATCTCTCAACCTTATTTTCATTAATTATACTTGTGATAATCTTTTCTGTTTAAAAGATTTATGCAGCTTATGATCCAGCGTGTGTTCTGTCGGAACAGGAGGCTGTCGTGACGACATCGTTATAGTATTTATTCCAAGTTCTTTCAGTTCCGTTTATATGTTCGTACAAATCCAATTAGTTGGTCCCTTAGGTTTCTTTCACGTAACTTCCGTCTGTTTTCTCCGCGCGATCTTCCTCCAAAACCAAAATTTCTGTTCATTTTTTAGTAATTTTCGATATCGCGAATGAGAAAAGACAGCCGCCTCCTGCTCCGAACGGAACACCACGGCTTTTCTAACGTCGGAGAGTACTGCACGAATTTTCCGCTAAAAGGTAATAGAATTTCTTAAAGCTGGATCAATTACACATGTTGCTGCTGTTCTCCGACAAATCTGGTGTGATTAATAGTAATTTATTGTGTCACGACAAAAAGAACCAATTTTATTTTTACCAAAGCAACAAAGCTTTCAATTAAATTACTAGAGAAAAAAATCATACCAGAATATAAAAATTAAAAAAATAAATAAATAAAACAACGTAGACAAACCCACTACACCCTCTTCCTGATCCTTCGATCGTCGAACACGTTGCTTGGGCGTGGCGGCGGGATGGCCAGGCTTCGGGTGTCGACCCCTGCGCTAGCCGTCGTCGTGCTCCTGCAGCGGTTCCTTTAAAAAAATAAAATAAAAATTTTAAAAAAATAATAGAGCACTTGCCCGCGAAAGGGGCAAAGGCCCGAGTTCGAGTCTCGGTCCGGCACACAGTTTTAAGTTGTTGTTGTTGTTGTGGTCTTCAGTCCTGAGACTGGTTTGATGCAGCTCTCCATGCTACTCTATCCTGTGCAAGCTTCTTCATCTCCCAGTACCTACTGCAACCTACATCTTTCTGAATCTGCTTAGTGTATTCATCTCTTGGTCTCCCCCTACGATTTTTACCCTCCACGCTGCCCTCCAATACTAAATTGGTGATCCCTTGATGCCTCAGAACATGTCCTACCAAGCGATCCCTTCTTCTGGTCAAGTTGTGCCACAAACTTCTCTTCTCCCCAATCCTATTCAATACTTCCTCATTAGTTATGTGATCTACCCATCTAATCTTCAGCATCCTTCTGTAGCACCACATTTCGAAAGCTTCTATTCTCTTCTTGTCCAAACTATTTACCGTCCATGTTTCGCTTCCATACATGGCTACACTCCATACAAATACTTTCAGAAATGACTTCCTGACACTTAAATCTATACTTGATGTTAACAAATTTCTCTTCTTCAGAAACGCTTTCCTTGCCATTGCCAGTCTACATTTTATATCCTCTCTACTTCGACCATCATCAGTTATTTTGCTCCCCAAATAGCAAAACTCCTTTACTACTTTAAGTGTCTCATTTCCTAATCTAATACCCTCAACATCACCCGACTTAATTCGACTACATTCCATTATCCTCGTTTTGCTTTTGTTGATGTTCATCTTATATCCTCCCTTCAAGACACTATCCATTCCGTTCAACTGCTCTTCCAAGTCCTTTGCTGTCTCTGACACAATTACAATGTCATCGGCGAACCTCAACGTTTTTATTTCTTCTCCGTGGATTTTAATACCTACTCCGAATTTTTCTTTTGTTTCCTTTACTGCTTGCTCAATATACAGATTGAATAGCATCGGGGAGAGGCTACAACCCTGTCTTACTCCCTTCCCAACCACTGCTTCTCTTTCATGCCCCTCGACTCTTATAACTGCCATCTGGTTTCTATACAAATTGTACATAGCCTTTCGCTCCCTGTATTTTACCCCTGCCACCTTTAGAATTTGAAAAAGAGTATTCCAGTCAACATTGTCAAAAGCTTTCTCTAAGTCTACAAATGCCAGGAACGTAGGTTTGCCTTTCCTTAATCTTTCTTCTAAGATAAGTCTTAAGGTCAGTATTGCCTCACGTGTTCCAGTATTTCTACGGAATCCAAACTGATCTTCCCCGAGGTCGGCTTCTACTAGTTTTTCCATTCGTCTGTAAAGAATTCGTGTTAGTATTTTGCAGCTGTGGCTTATTAAACTGATTGTTCGGTAATTTTCACATCTGTCCACACCTGCTTTCTTTGGGATTGGTATTATTATATTCTTCTTGAAGTCTGAGGGTATTTCGCCTGTTTCATACATCTTGCTCACCAGATGGTAGAGTTTTGTCAGGACTGGCTCTCCCAAGGCCGTCAGTAGTTCCAATGGAATGTTGTCTACTCCGGGGGCCTTGTTTCGACTCAGGTCTTTCAGTACTCTGTCAAACTCTTCACGCAGTATCGTATCTCCCATTTCATCTTCATCTACATCCCCTTCCATTTCCATAATATTGTCCTCAAGTGCATCGCCCTTGTATAGACCCTCTATATACTTCTTCCACCTTTCTGCTTTCCCTTCTTTGCTTAGAACTGGGTTTCCTTCTGAGCTCTTGATGTTCATACAAGTGGTTCTCTTATCTCCAAAGGTCTCTTTAATTTTCCTGTAGGCAGTATCTATCTTACCCATAGTGAGATAAGCCTCCACATCCTTACATTTGTCCTCTAGCCATGCCTGCTTAGCAATTTTGCACTTCCTGTCGATCTCATTTTTGAGACGTTTGTATTCCTTTTTGCCTGCTTCACTTACTGCATTTTTATATTTTCTCCTTTCATCAATTAAATTCAATATTTCTTCTGTTACCCAAGGATTTCTACTAGCCCTCTTCTTTTTACCTACTTGATCCTCTGCTGCCTTCACTACTTCATCCCTCAAAGCTACTCATTCTTCTTCTACTGTATTTCTATCCCCCATTCCTGTCAATTGTTCCCTTATGCTCTCCCTGAAACTCTCTACAACCTCTGGATCTTTCAGTTTATCCAGGTCCCATCTCCTTAAATTCCCACCTTTTTGCAGTTTCTTCAGTTTTAATCTACAGGTCATAACCAATAAATTGTGGTCAGAGTCCACATCTGCCCCTGGAAATGACTTACAATTTAAAACCTGGTTCCTAAATCTCTGTCTTACCATTATATAATCTATCTGATACCTTTTAGTATCTCCAGGGTTCTTCCATGTATACAACCTTTTATCATGATTCTTAAACCAAGTGTTAGCTATGATTAAGTTGTGCTCTGTGCAAAATTCTATCAAGCGGCTTCCTCTTTCATTTCTTAGCCCCAATCCATACTCACCTACTACGTTTCCTTCTCTCCCTTTTCCTACACTCGAATTCCAGTCACCCATGACTATTAAATTTTCGTCTCCCTTCACTATCTGAATAATTTCTTATATTTCATCATACATTTCTTCAATTTCTTCGTCATCTGCAGAGCTAGTTGGCATATAAACTTGTACTACTGTAGTAGGTTTGGGCTTCTTATCTATCTTGGCCACAATAATGCGTTCACTATGCTGTTTGTAGTAGCTTACCCGCATTCCTATTTTCCTATTCATTATTAAACCTACTCCTGCATTACCCCTATTTGACTTTGTGTTTATAACCCTGTAGTCACCTGACCACAAGTCTTGTTCCTCCTGCCACCGAACTTCACTAATTCCCACTATATCTAACTTTAACCTATCCATTTCCCTTTTTAAATTTTCTAACCTACCTGCCCGATTAAGGGATCTGACATTCCACGCTCCGATCCGTAGAACGCCAGTTTTCTTTCTCCTGATAACGACATCCTCTTGAGTAGTCCCCGCCCGGAGATCCGAATGGGGGACTATTTTACCTCCGGAATATTTTACCCAAGAGGACGCCATCATCATTTAATCATACAGTAAAGCTGCATGCCCTCGGGAAAAATTACGGCCGTAGTTTCCCCTTGCTTTCAGCCGTTCGCAGTACCAGCACAGCAAGGCCGTTTTGGTTATTGTTACAAGGCCACATCAGTCAATGATCCAGACTGTTGCCCTTGCAACTACTGAAAAGGCTGCTGCCCCTCTTCAGGAACCACACGTTTGTCTGGCCTCTCAACAGATACCCCTCCGTTGTGGTTGTACCTACGGTACGGCTATCTGTATCGCTGAGGCACACAAGCCTCCTCACCAACGGCAAGGTCCATGGTTCATGGGGGGGGAGTTTTAAGTTAATCTACAATAAAGTTTCAGCAAGGCATTGCTTAAGATGGTAAAGGAATGGGAAGCCACTAGTGGTTAAGTACTTTCTGAAGCAGGACAGACTAAAACTGTGTTGACTAGACTCACCCCTTCCACTGCTAAACTGCTGCTAAGCTAAACTTATGGTGTCGTTTTCGGTAAAGTCAACAGAGGATGTATCTGCTTTTATTGTTGGCGTGAAGTCTGTCTCCGAATTCGGTATATGGTCGGAGCAAACGACTTTGATTATAGCTAAACTGACTACGTGACACGTAAACTTACATTGAATATGTACCGAGTCACCATCGTAAGGTGAACTGTTATAGATGTGAGCGTATGAGCAACACTAGGAAGCAATGCCTTCAACCGGAATACTATGCTTGTCGGGAGATAGGTTACAAAGGCGCGAGTTTGTCAGAAGAAAACATGGGCAGGCAACGTCCGAATATTTTAAACCGTAATGTGGTTGCCTCATACGTCGGACGGTTTCCCCAGTAGAATATACGACTGCTGCTTGTTAGGCAAGATGGACGGTGAAGAACCAAAATTTCTAGTGGGGCTTTTGTTAGCAGTCAGTCTGCATCTCTTCGGTAAAAAGAGAAGGATGATTATCAATATTAATGAAATCCTCCAACAGTCGTGTTATTGAGATACTATTTTATTCTATTTTGAAGGCTACTTATTTTGTTATTCCTCTATGCCATCTTCAGGCCCAATATGCATTTCTCCAAATAAAAGATAATCTCACGTAGTTCCATAAATCCCCCGATGTCGTGAATTCATTCGTTTCACTAGCGCTTGCTATCGATGAATAGTCACAATTCAGTTGCGTTTCAAGCTGAAATTCCCAAATCTTCATTAAACCACGTACGTTGTGGCAGTTCATAAATTCATCATCATTTCAGAAGTATTGCAGAAACGCAGTTTCTCTTAATCGGAAGTACCATACCTTAGATCCTTTTTCAAATAAGTTCCTCGAGCGTAGTCTTGATGCTAACAGCTGTGAAACTTTTCTAGATAATCCCAAATCTTGTGCCAAATTATACCATTGCACACGGGAAAATGATTTTAATTCATCCTCGAAGGCGCAGCACACGGTTCCCAGTTTGCTCTATATTAGTTACTGTCTTTCCAAGGTTCACATTTATGAGATGCTTTTATTAATTTGAAATATTTTATACGCACCTCACTCTGTATTAATTAGTGTCTTTCTGTAGTTGCTGTTGGAGAGGTGCTCATATTAATTTCATTATGTAATTTATACGAGACTTTTGTCTCTAGAATCAATCCACAAGTGGTACCATCTCGTCAACTTCCATCGGTTTCACTACACCGATCCTGTCACTCGTTTGTCCAGTTTCGACAGTCAAAAACAGGCTCTGTTTTAGCAAAGATGCATATAGATGAATTGATTTATTTATTCCCAGATAGACGTAATTACATTTTTTATTGGTTTGATGCTGCTAGCCATGAATTCCTCTCCGGCACTAACCTCTTGATCACAGAGTAGCTTTTGCAATTTACATCCTGAGTTGTTAGTTGGATGTATTCTAATGTCTGTCTTCGCCTACACTTTTGACCCTCTGCAACTCGCTCTAGTACCATAGATATAATTCCCCGATATCATAACACATTTCCTAAAATCCTGCCCTTCTTCCTGTCTGCGTTACCTATGTGTTCCTTTCTTAGCAGATTCCACAGAAAACTCCTCTTAGTTTACGTTATCAGTCCACCTAATTTTCTATATTCTTCTGTGGCAGCACGTCTCGTATTCTCCGATTCCCTTTTTTTCCCCTCGTTTCCCAACTGTCCATGGTTCACTAGGATACAATGCTATGCTCCCAACGTACATTTTCAGAAATTTATACCCGCAACAAGGAACCCCTTGAATGCGAGGTCGCAGAAAGCGAATGATATTTTCGGTATACGACGCCCCATTTTCTACCATTCACTCACAATATTGACTGCTAATGGCATGAGGGGTGGGGTTGGAAGTATCCATTGGTGAGCACAGGATAAGGCTACGGAGCATAGCTCAACTGCTAAGTCGGCAAGTAACTCACAACAATATTACAGTGCTATTAGTGTTGATATACTGGAGGGCGATGGCAACGATAAACAAAACAAATATTGCAACAAATATGCAACACCAGTAGCCGAAATTGAATTTTATTCTGAAAGGAACCCAAGGAATTTCGCAGAGTGAGAAAGAAGTGGCAGGCGAAATATTACCGTTTCTTTCGTTTCTGCAATGTGATTCAGTTACGTGTGTGGTGTCGTATACGCTTGATTGTGCTGACAGACGACATGAGGAGTGCAATGATGACTGTACGTGCTTAATAAGTGAAAGTGATATTGAAACAGTTGTCGAGCCATGAAATTCGTCATCCGTGATGGACAGGGAGCTACAACCCCGCCTCGGGTGAAATGTGGTAAAGCACACTAGTTGTCCAAGAAGCAGGTACTAAACATAATTATGTACATGGAAGATCATACTCAGCATAGTAAAAAAAAAATGAAGAGCTTTCAAATACGCCCGCTGCATAATAACCGTGTAGTGCATAAGAAAAACTACGGATATTCAAGGGAAGACAAGGAGAACTTGTTAGAAAAAACACTTTTTGAAGGGAAACAGTGGATGGTTGTATAACTTCAGTACTACAGAATTGGAAGTTGTAAGATAACGAAATTTCAAACAAAGCATGACTTCACGATGGTCAGCGAACTGTATCACTGGCCACAAGATTTGTAGTTGAGATAAGTAAACTGACCCCATCGTTCATTAAGGAATTTTTTCAGCTCTGACCAATCGGGATTTGAAGAGGAAGTACACATGAAAAGCACCTTGGAAAGTAGAGGTACCAAAGGAGTTGAGTCAATACCGCATACGGTGTGTCATTAAACACTTAAATGTCGTTTTTGCTATCACCAAATGAGCCTTACTAAAGATTGAAGTTGTGACCTCGCACTCAAGAGATTCGTAGTAAGTAAAGCCAATTCATGGTAGCAAGTCTTCTCTTGGCCTGGTGTGCCCTGTTTGCTTTTTGTGTCCTCCTTGATTCGTCCGTAGTGGGCTATTAAGCTACCAGAGTAGGAGACCAGCTTAACATCGTAAAAATTTTGTGATGTTACGTTTCACGCTAATGTTATTTCTGCTATATCTCATCACCATAGTATTTTTCGGTTTACTGTCAGTACATATTGTGTTCTCGTTAGACTGTTCATTTCATCCAACAGATCCTCTAACTTTCCTACAGATTCATGGAGGATAACAATGTCGCCAACGAATTTCAACACTCATATACTTTCATCCTGAATTTTAATCCTACTCTTGAATTTTATTTCCGTCATTTCTTCTGATGAGAACAGATTGAACAGTAAGGCCGAAAGACTGCGTCCAGGCCTTACGTTATTCTACGTCTTCAAATCTCATGATCCTCCCTTAGTTTTTGGATATCTGTAAACTTTTTTTCCCAGAACTTCGATGACCTTGCACTATTTTACTCTATCGATCGCTTTTTCTTGGTCGTCGAATCCTATGTTTTGATTTCCCTCCAGCTTTGCTTCCATTTACAAACGCATCATGAGAACCGCCTCTCTGCTGTATTTACCTGTACTAAAGCCAAACTTACCGTCATCTAATTGACTTTCAGTCTTCGTTTTCATTCTTCTGTGCTGTTCTGTTTGTTCCCCGAAGTCGGACTCAATATCTTAACTGTTATTTTCCAGCGCAAACTATCCTGCAAAAAGTTTACTAGCTTTTCAGGCTGTTACTGAACACCCTGTATTTACTTCAAAACAGAATTAAAATGACACTTATTCGAAATTCGGCGACTGTCTTTCATTGTGACGCAGATGTTTGAAAGGCGGCTCAAAGATACCAACAGCCTTCCGCTGTGTCTCTGGAACCTCACCCTTGGCTTCGGCGACTCTTCAAAAAGCAAGGTGTTAACAAATGCGAAAAAGAAGCCAGAGTTCAGCAGTTCATTTCAGAAATGAAGTGGGTTAATGGTGTCACATTGACACCAAGTTTCTGTGTAATTCTGCTCAACCCCACCGTCGACTTGTCCAACGATAGGTGGGTCGTCGTACCTTCCCTTTCCCAAATCTCACCTCTTGACGCGTCTGCAATGGAGGTCAGAACCGCGACGACTGCCGTCCTGATCACGTGGTTTTCTTCCTTCAGCCACATCGTTGATCAGAATGAACACCAAATGGCCTCAGCAGGTGTCATAAAGAGCGTCAGTGAAACCATCCCTTCGCACAGAGCGTTCATTTACACACATTTCGCTGTAGGAAACGACACTTTGCAATGTGACGTGCTATAGGATGATGTGCTTGACAACCTTTAACAATGCTAACACCCACGGCGACAGGATCCTTCGATAAGGATATTGTGACGCAAGAATTTTTAACATTGTGCAGCCGGATCAGCAACTGTGATAACTGAAAGTGTAACACGTCAGCCTCAGTTGCAAATAGAAACCAATTTTACCCAGGTTTCAGCCAACACAATTTGGCCTTCTTCAGAAGCCAGTAACATTACACTATGGCATGCCAAAGTTTGGCCATGTGAAGTATAAAACTGTAGCACCGTAGTAACCAGTCAGAAATCTACATTACTTGGGCTGTTTATATTGTGATGCTGCAGCCCCATTGAAGTGACATGGTTCCTTTAGAGTTTAATGCGGCAGCTACTTCTCAAGTGCTTTGCAGGATGGAATATGCCTATAGTTTTAATTATTTACCTTGAAATCGATTACTTGAACTACCAAAGAGCCAGGCTGACAGTTTTACTGTGGCCTGCCTGTAGGTGCACGACCGTCTGTTCGTAAGCAAATCTGTATGGGATATAGTACCTTCCTAGAGGTCTTTTTGCTAGTGTCAAGAAAATGGAAAATTCTAGTGACACTGAATCTGAGAATGCGGAGTATGGCCAAACATCTTTAGAAAGTCTCACTGTCTTACTGGCAAAGATTTAGAACAAATTGTACCTACCGGATACATAGAGGAGGCAATGATACTCGATCGGATCAAATAGGACACATATTTTTTGTTTGTGTCCAGTTTCCCTTTTAATGGGTAAAACACGCCCCAAAGGGTAGCCTGACGTTTTAGGTTTAGAGGGAGTATCTTTTAAACGATGGTATATGAAAATGATTTTCAAATAAAAGTTGGTATATAATTAATGTCTTTGAAAATTGTATAGTCATCTTTTGTGATAGTCTAAAATTTTGCATACTAGCCTCCCAGCATCACGCATTAGATGTATTCGCAACTGCGAAAAGGACAACCATCAGCTGTAGAATGGAATGACGACGATATAATATACTACCACGATTAATTATCTTTGGAAACTGAATACTTTTGTTAGAACGTAAATAAAAAAGCTTTTCAAAATACATACAACTATGTACAATAAAGTTGGTTTCTGAATAGTCATTTTTGGAAACTAAGCTGTACACAACGCCCCGTCAGGATACTTTCAGCATGCCTATTTAAAATATCCCGTTACTTGTATTCTTTTAAATTGTTAATTTACATTTTGTATTCATGGTTTTTGTTTCGTTTTTTAGTTGAGCGTTTAAGCATATGAATTTTATTAATTGAAAGTAATGAGTAACTTATTACTGCGATAGAAAATAGTTGCAAAAATGATAATCTGTTGGGAAACGCTTAAAATATAACGTGCTTTTACACCATGCACATAAAATAAGTGAAATTTCTTCACGGTATATACACGTCGTAGAAGACATCATAAAACAAAATTCAGCTGTGTTTCTGACTGTCACGGGGATCCTCTAAAGATCATGAATTGTATTATCTATATTTGAGTACACTGGTGAGCCTAGGTGAATAGAATTCATTATGTACTATGGACTGCCGCTTGGTTGTACTATTTCTCAAACGGAGATTGACGTCTTAATTATTCAAGAAAATTGCATCTGGAAGTCTTCTCAAAAAGTTCTCCCAACACTGAAAATTTTTTACGTACCACTTCTGCAACTGTGAACGAGCTTTCAGGGATCGCCAGATGCATCTTGTCCTCGAATACGGCGCTCAGAGCGGTTTCTCTCAGACTGGCCACTTGCGTTTCCATCGTTTTAAAAGAAACTTACAGTGAGTTTGGATCGAAAATCCTAGAAGCTATTTTTAAATGAATAAAATTATTGACAGCCGACCATTTAGTAAGGACTAATTTAAAATTGTTACCTTCTGAAGAAGACAATTTATATTTGTCGAAACCTAGGTAAAATACACTCCTGGAAATTGAAATAAGAACACCGTGAATTCATTGTCCCAGGAAGGGGAAACTTTATTGACACATTCCTGGGGTCAGATACATCACATGATCACACTGACAGAGCCACAGGCACATAGACACAGGCAACAGAGCATGCACAATGTCGGCACTAGTACAGTGTATATCCACCTTTCGCAGCAATGCAGGCTGCTATTCTCGCATGGAGACGATCGTAGAGATGCTGGATGTAGTCCTGTGGAACGGCTTGCCATGCCATTTCCACCTGGCGCCTCAGTTGGACCAGCGTTCGTGCTGGACGTGCAGACCGCGTGAGACGACGCTTCATCCAGTCCCAAACATGCTCAATGGGGGACAGATCCGGAGATCTTGCTGGCCAGGGTAGTTGACTCACATCTTCTAGAGCACGTTGGGTGGCACGGGACACATGCGGACGTGCATTGTCCTGTTGGAACAGCAAGTTCCATTGCCGGTCTAGGAATGGTAGAACGATGGGTTCGATGACGGTTTGGATGTACCGTGCACGATTCAATGTCCCCTCGACGATCACCAGTGGTGTACGGCCAGTGTAAGAGATTGCTCCCCACACCATGATGCCGGGTGTTGGCCCTGTGTGCCTCGGTCGTATGCAGTCCTGATTGTGGCGCTCACCTGCACGGCGCCAAACACGCATACGACCATCATTGGCACCAAGGCAGAAGCGACTCTCATCGCTGACGACGACACGTCTCCATTCGTCCTTCCATTCACGCCTGTCGCGACACCACTGGAGGCGGGCTGCACGATGTTGGGGCGTGAGCGGAAGACGGCCTAACGGTGTGCGGGACCGTATCCCAGCTTCATGGAGACGGTTGCGAATGGTCCTCGCCGATACCCCAGGAGCAACAGTGTCCCTAATTTGCTGGGAAGTGGCGGTGCGGTCCCCTACGGCACTGCGTAGGATCCTACGGTCTTGGCGTGCATCCGTGCGTCGCTGCGGTCCGGTCCCAGGTCGACGGGCACGTGCACCTTCCGCCGACCACTGGCGACAACATCGATGTACTGTGGAGACCTCACGCCCCACGTGTTGAGCAATTCGGCGGTACGTCCACCCGGCCTCCCGCATGCCCACTATACGCCCTCGCTCAAAGTCCGTCAACTGCACATACGGTTCACGTCCGCGCTGTCGCGGCATGCTACCAGTGTTAAAGACTGCGATGGAGCTCCGTATGCCACGGCAAACTGGCTGACACTGACGGCGGCGGTGCACAAATGCTGCGCAGCTAGCGCCATTCGACGGCCAACACCGCGGTTCCTGGTGTGTCCACTGGGCCGTGCGTGTGATCATTGCTTGTACAGCCCTCTCGCAGTGTCCGGAGCAAGTATGGTTGGTCTGACACACCGGTGTCAATGTGTTCTTTTTTCCATTTCCAGGAGTGTATTTCTTATCCATTGCAACTGGTCGGCTGTTTATAATTTTATTACGTGAAACCGCTGCTGTTGTGCAGCTAAGTTTAAAATATCTTTTTAAATGTCCAAATGTCCTTGTAACACCATCGAAATCTGGTAGGTAAACAAACGGCTGACCAGGTCTTGTAAAGAAACGTCTTACCAGGTCAAGATATATATCCCACAGCAGGAGAAATACCTGTATTGTTGTCAGATTCATGTTGTGGTCAATGTGAAATAACCGTTAACATCACGGATAATAGATCTGAATTAACAAACATTTCGAAAAAACCCATAACATCTCTGGAAGGAAACTTAGACCCTCTGTGATGCCTCTAGATACGTTGTTAGAGCGCTGTACTGATTATCATACACACACAGTATCTTTGATAGACTGCATCAGAATTTAGTTTTCATTACATTTCTATATCCAATGGTAAAATTATGATATCACTCAATGAAGTTATTTATTGGCTTGGCAAGGGTTTACCGATCAATTGTCATGTGGTATTGCTTATAGAAACAGTTTCTCTGGCTGGAGTTCGGTAAAAACTGCGGTGTTTAAAAAATTTCCTATGATTTCATTGTTTCTACCAGTAGGGGAATCTCGTTCCTTTCTAACATATACACCATGATGTCACAGACAAACACACACTCTGGTGATGAAGTACTGGTTTTGCAGTGATTAAAATATATCGGACACATGCTGCACTGTGATTGGCAGAGAGTATCATGACGTCGAGACGTCGTGACGTGAAATTGACATGACATAGCTGCCAGGTAAAGTTGACAAGATGTCGAGAGCAGTAGAATGGAAGTTATAAAACTGGATAAAAATGTGGTAAAAGTAAGAAAAATATGGAAAAGTACATAAAATTTTGGAAAGTACGGAAATATACGAGAAATGTGGAGAAATGCGTAAAATTCTGAATAATACGAAAAGTATGGGAAGGTACGAAAAATGGTTGAAAAATACGTTAAAATGGGAGAAATATATATGAGTGAGAGTAATTACATATCTGTCTAGGTGTCCTCTACCTGTATCTCTAATAACAAAAACTGTTATAAATAAATAGTCCTAGAGTGACATGTATTAACGTAATAAAATTTATTTTTTACATACAAACAGACACCATCTGATCCTCTTCCTATGTTGTCCAGCTCCAGAGTGATTCGAACCCACTTAGGTGTGACAGTTATAACAAATGAAGACAGAGACAGTGTGGTTCATTCACCCTCAATCCACGAGGAAGAGGAGCAAGGAGAGGTTGACGGGGGGTTGTCCTTCATCAATTAACACGGTTCCCCAAGGAGAGTGGAGGGCGGTAGCTTGAAAATAAGTGGCCTAATTTTATAACAAGACAAAGTAAGTCCTTATACTTTCCTTGTGGTCCTTAAACAGGCATTGATAACGTATGCCAGTTTGCTTTCAGGTAAGGGGGTCATGAAATCTACATGTCGTGAGACATGGCAGTTTTGTTTGAAATCTTCGCCATTTTGAGCGTATTTGGATTCCTGAAAACATGAATGGTATGTTACTCTTTGGATATCAGAGATTGTATTAGGAGTAGACAACAGAGATGGTGACTCAGTTGCGAGAAAGAGGAGCTTAGATGACGGACTTGCTGAATAGAGAATGAATATTATCAAAGTGCTCGCTGGTGAGACTGAAGATAGGCTACGATTTTGAGATGATTTCGTAGACAGACGTCACATTTGAAGAAAGGTAACGTAATAAAAGTTCTTTGGTGCAAACACTAGTGAGTAATTATTGCAGTGTAAATATTCAATTTACTTCAACAGTATCTACGTTCTGACATCCAGGGCGAATTATGGGTCATATGTTCAGAATCCTAATTATTATTCACAATCTTCCACTTTTAGCTAAGATCATTTAGTAGAGAAACCAAAGAGGAAATTTGTAACTTAAATACTGCTTGCCTGTAACAGTGATCATTCAGTATGACAATGTAAGAGACGACATAGTTTCATGCCCATATGAGACGGTTATGTGCTATTAAAAGTATCTCTCTTTAATTTTATTGAACCTTTTTAATTAATTTGCAAATATTTCACTAAAGATTTTCCTCACAGACTGATAGCAAGTCATAACGCTACTGCACTGTCTCATCTTGAACTATTGCACGGAAAGCCAGTAGAATTTTTGTAAAGGTAGCACAATTCTCGTTTGGCAACACAGCCAAAAGTAAGTGGTAACGTAGTTTGTCGTGTAGTTATTTATTTCAGGTATATGCAGTTCAACATTTTACATTACGCAGTTAAAGAGAGAGAGCACAGCTAAGTTGTCTGTTGCTGGTAAGAAATAAGCAGTGGCGGCTGCTGTGTAAGAATACATGATCACCCTAACTTTCGACAGATTGTGGACTTGTTGGTTGTTTTTCTTTGAATTCTGTTACATGAAACGTAGATGTGGTAATCTCTACCGTGCTACTGCTTCTCGAGACTCCGTGAGACTTGGCACTAGGGTTACGAGCACATCTTCAGTTGTGCACGTGTTAAGGAGCTTCTGCGCATTTTCAGCTTGAATGATGTAATTGCCTTATTCGACAAATACATGCCGATTTGTTAAACAAGGTGCAGTAAACAACGTGCACGCTTCACGATGTGCACAGCAAGCTCTTGCCACTCAATTAGTAGTTTAAACCAGCGCCACCAGGTGATAGCACACTGTGGCACACTTTTATCCCCATTCGCTCGGCATAAATCCTGCTAGATGATAGCACACACCTAGATATGCTAATTTACTCACTACAAAGTTTAATAAAATTAAATCAGACGTCTGTATATATTAACGATGTGCTGGCAGTAAAGATATTTTGTTGGTTTCTGAATGAGTTACAGTATATTAATCTATGAATATTATCATACTGTAATTCATTTGAGGTTCTGAGAAACATAACAGACTGAAATACATCACCATCGATTGTGAAATTATAGCATTTATTAATGCTTCTGAACTCTGTTGATCTTATGGAGACCCAGGTTTTTCTGTGCTATAGGCACACTTTGTATGTATGGACACTCACGAAAGCTGTGCCACGGGTTTCTCTCATCTTCTCTTAAATGTAGGATCGACGGCGATGTACTTTACGCCCTTATGGATCTCAGCGCCTCATTTATATTCTAGTCAAGTGACACTGTCTGTAGACATTACTACTTGAGTGTAATCATTTACGCAAACGGCACTTTGTGTTTGGAGCTAGCTTTTTTTGTGCGGGAATCGGCTTTCGTATGCAGTGTGAACTTCAACATTGTTGAATCTGTTGTAAATGCCAGCATAAAAGTAAAGCTATGAGGACGGCTCGTGAGTCATGCTTGGGTGGCTCAGTCGGTAGAGCACTCGCCCATGAAAGACAAAATTCCCTAGTTCGAGTCCCGGTCCGGCACAGCGCTTTAACTTGACAGGAAGTTTCATATCAGCGCACACTCCGCTGCTGAGTGAAAATCTTATTCTGGAAACAGAAAATTAAATTACCCGGAAAAGTTAGCCGCAAAGGAACTAGAACCTCCGACAAGAGATCCTTGGATTGAGAGAGTAACGAAATCAAATAAGTGTGAATATACGCGAATATTTAACAAGGAAGTGTACAGTTAGCACAAGTTGTTGTGTGGGTGCAGCGTAAGAATATCTAATTTGCATCCCTAAAGTAAATTTGTGAACCAATACATCCGTTAGGGATCTCGTACATTTGTCCAAAACAATGGAGAAGCACGAAAACTCTCACTTACACAAAAATGCGCAAAGGAGGAGTTCAGAAATCTTGCACATTATTTTGCTGTTGTCCTAAACTCTACTTAATTACGAACAAAACAACAAAATTAAACAAAAACAATTGTTTCTTCTGTCAGATAAGTTATGCACCTTATTTATATTATTATTATTTCTTTCTTTCCTTTCACAGAGCATATGTCTGGTTAAAAGTGGTGTATGTGATGTATTCTATATTTGTGGCATTGTGATCATGTAAGTGTATTGAGTGCTTCTGGGTCTGTGTTACTCCAGTTCACTACTCCAAATGAGTAGGTCAATATTGGTATAGCATTAGTATTTACAGCTTTGGTCTTGTTTCTTGCTGTCAATTTTGTTTTCAGTATTTTTGTTAGTCTTTGTCTATATTTTTCTTTTAGCTCTTCTTTAATATTTGTATTATCTATTCCTATTTTTTGTCTGTATCTTAGATATTTATAGGCATCTGATTTTTCCATCGCTTCTATGCAGTCGCTGTGGTTATCAAATATGTAATCTTCTTGTTTAGTGTGTTTTCCCTTGACTATGCTATTTTTCTTACATTAGTCTATTCCAAATTGCTGAATACTTCTGTTATCTTTAGTAATTGGTTGAGTTGTTGATTTGTTGCTGCCAGTAGTTTTAGATCATCCATGTATAGCAAGTGTGCTCCCTGCCGCCGTTGGATAAGCAGCTGCAGCAGCAAGTCGTATACTCCTAGCTCACTCATTTGTTACATAGTTTAATTCTTAATTTCTTTGCGTGTTTTTGGTACTTGCATTGTTTAATTCATAAATTTCGGGCGTATTATAGTATTTGAGAGTTGTAGCATCGCGTTTTAGTACCTGAATAGTGTAAATTCGCGTAGTCGTCTGTCAACTGTTTTTGTTTTGAACGGCCAGTGTCGGTTGGTCACAGTCAGTGTGCTCCCTGCCGCCGTTGGATAAGCAGCTGCAGCAGCAAGTCGTATACTCCTAGCTCACTCATTTGTTACATAGTTTAATTCTTAATTTCTTTGCGTGTTTTTGGTACTTGCATTGTTTAATTCATAAATTTCGGGCGTATTATAGTATTTGAGAGTTGTAGCATCACGTTTTAGTACTCGAATAGTGTTAAATCGCGTAGTCTCCTTCCGCCGCCGAGCAGTGTGTCAGCAGTGCACAAGTGGCAGCATTACTGCATTTACTAGGCAATCTTGTATTTTAATAACCGCTTCAATTTTGTGTCGTTTTGTTTGCGCTCTCTGTAGATTAGTTCAGACGTTCTTTGCACAGTTTTTAGCATGGATAGGGACTGCAACTGCTGTGTTCGGATGCAGGCTGAGTTGGCATCCCTTCGCTCCCAGCTTCAGGCAGTGTTGGCTTCGGTCACACAGCTTGAGGCTGTTGCCAATGGGCATCACTGTGGGGGTCCGGATGGGGGTTTGTCGGGGACGGCCAGCTCGTCCCACGCATCCCCCGATCGGACTACGACTGTGGTTGCCCGGGATACTGCCCGCATTGAGGCTGATCCCTCACCTGTGGTAGAGTGGGAGGTCGTCTCAAGGTGTGGCAGGGGGCGAAAGACATTCCGGAGGGCTGAACGGAAGGCCTCTCCAGTTTGTCTGACGAACCGGTTTCAGGCTCTGTCTCAGGCTGATACTGATCTTCAGCCTGACATGGCTGCTTGTCCTGTTCCAGAGGTTGCCCCTCAGTCTGCAAGATCCGGGCAGTCGCAGAGGGTGGGCTTACTGGTAGTTGGGAGCTCCAACGTCAGGCGCGTAATGGGGCCCCTTAGGGATATGGCAGCAAGGGAGGGGAAGAAAACCAAAGTGCACTCCGTGTGCATACCGGGGGGAGTCATTCCAGATGTGGAAAGGGTCCTTCCGGATGCCATGAAGGGTACAGGGTGCACCCATCTGCAGGTGGTCGCTCATGTCGGCACCAATGATGTGTGTCGCTATGGATCGGAGGAAATCCTCTCTGGCTTCCGGCGGCTATCTGATTTGGTGAAGACTGCCAGTCTCGCTAGCGGGATGAAAGCAGAGCTCACCATCTGCAGCATCGTCGACAGGACTGACTGCGGACCTTTGGTACAGAGCCGAGTGGAGGGTCTGAATCAGAGGTTGAGACGGTTCTGCGACCATGTGGGCTGCAGATTCCTCGACTTGCGCCATAGGGTGGTGGGGTTTCGGGTTCCGCTGGATAGGTCAGGAGTCCACTACACGCAACAAGCGGCTACACGGGTAGCAGGGGTTGTGTGGCGTGGGCTGGGCGGTTTTTTAGGTTAGATGGCCTCGGGCAAGTGCAGAAAGGGCAACAGCCTCAACGGGTGCGGGGCAAAGTCAGGACATGCGGGGACCAAGCAGCAATCGGTATTGTAATTGTAAACTGTCGAAGCTGCGTTGGTAAAGTACCGGAACTTCAAGCGCTGATAGAAAGCACCGAAGCTGAAATCGTTATAGGTACAGAAAGCTGGCTGAAGCCAGAGATAAATTCTGCCGAAATTTTTACAAAGGCACAGACGGTGTTTAGAAAGGATAGATTGCATGCAACCGGTGGCGGAGTGTTCGTCGCTGTTAGTAGTAGTTTATCCTGTAGTGAAGTAGAAGTGGATAGTTCCTGTGAATTATTATGGGTGGAGGTTACACTCAACAACCGAGCAAGGTTAATAATTGGCTCCTTTTACCGACCCCCCGACTCAGCAGCATTAGTGGCAGAACAACTGAGAGAAAATTTGGAATACATTTCACATAAATTTTCTCAGCATGTTATGGTCTTAGGTGGAGATTTCAATTTACCAGATATAGACTGGGACACTCAGATGTTTAGGACGGGTGGTAGGGACAGAGCATCGAGTGACATTATACTGAGTGCACTATCCGAAAATTACCTCGAGCAATTAAACAGAGAACCGACTCGTGGAGATAACATCTTGGACCTACTGATAACAAACAGACCCGAACTTTTCGACTCTGTAAGTGCAGAACAGGGAATCAGTGATCATAAGGCCGTTGCAGCATCCCTGAATATGGAAGTTAATAGGAATATAAAAAAAGGGAGGAAGGTTTATCTGTTTAGCAAGAGTAATAGAAGGCAGATTTCAGACTACCTAACAGATCAAAACGAAAATTTCTGTTCCGACACTGACAATGTTGAGTGTTTATGGAAAAAGTTCAAGGCAACCGTTAAATGCGTTTTAGACAGGTACGTGCCGAGCAAAACTGTGAGGGACGGGAAAAACCCACCGTGATACAACAACAAAGTTAGGAAACTACTGCGAAAGCAAAGAGAGCTTCACTCCAAGTTTAAACACAGCCAAAACCTCTCAGACAAACAGAAGCTAAACGATGTCAAAGTTAGCGTAAGGAGGGCTATGCGTGAAGCGTTCAGTGAATTCGAAAGTAAAATACTAGGTACCGACTTGACAGAAAATCCTAGGAAGTTCTGGTCTTACGTTAAATCAGTAAGTGGCTCGAAACATCATGTCCAGACACTCTGGGATGATGATGGCATTGAAACAGAGGATGACAAGCGTAAAGCTGAAATACTAAACACCTTTTTCCAAAGCTGTTTCACAGAGGAAGACCGCACTGCAGTTCCTTCTCTAAATCCTCGCACCAACGAAAAAATGGCTGACATTGAAATAAGTGTCCAAGGAATAGAAAAGCAACTGGAATCACTCAACAGAGGAAAGTCCACTGGACCTGACGGGATACCAATTCGATTCTACACAGAGTACGCGAAAGAACTTGCCCCCCTTCTAACAGCCGTGTACCGCAAGTCTCTAGAGGAACAGAAGGTTCCAAATGATTGGAAAAGAGCACAGGTAGTCCCAGTCTTCAAGAAGGGTCGTCGAGCAGATGCGCAAAACTATAGACCTATCTCTCTGACGTCGATCTGTTGTAGAATTTTAGAACATGTCTTTTGCTCGAGTATCATGTCGTTTTTGGAAACTCAGAATCTACTATGTAGGAATCAACATGGATTCCGGAAACAGCGATCGTGTGAAACCCAACTCGCATTATTTGTTCATGAAACCCAGAAAATATTAGATACAGGCTCCCAGGTAGATGCCATTTTCCTTGACTTCCGGAAGGCGTTCGATACAGTTCCGCACTGTCGTCTGATAAACAAAGTAAGAGCCTACGGAATATCAGACCAGCTGTGTGGCTGGATTGAAGAGTTTTTAGCAAACAGAACACAGCATGTTGTTCTCAATGGAGAGACACCTACAGACGTTAAAGTAACCTCTGGCGTGCCACAGGGGAGTGTTATGGGACCATTGCTTTTCACAATATATATAAATGACCTAGTAGATAGTGTCGGAAGTTCCATGCGGCTTTTCGCGGATGATGCTGTAGTATACAGAGAAGTTGCAGCATTAGAAAATTGTAGCGAAATGCAGGAAGATCTGCAGCGGATAGGCACTTGGTGCAGGGAGTGGCAACTGACCCTTAACATAGACAAATGTAATGTATTGCGAATACATAGAAAGAAGGATCCTTTATTGTATGATTATATGATAGCGGAACAAACACTGGTAGCAGTTACTTCTGTAAAATATCTGGGAGTATGCGTGCGGAACGATTTGAAGTGGAATGATCATATAAAATTAATTGTTGGTAAGGCGGGTACCAGGTTGAGATTCATTGGGAGAGTCCTTAGAAAATGTAGTCCATCAACAAAGGAGGTGGCTTACAAAACACTCGTTCGACCTATACTTGAGTATTGCTCATCAGTGTGGGATCCGTACCAGATCGGGTTGACGGAGGAGATAGAGAAGATCCAAAGAAGAGCGGCGCGTTTCGTCACAGGGTTATTTGGTAACCGTGATAGCGTTTCGGAGATGTTTAACAAACTCAAGTGGCAGACTCTGCAAGAGAGGCGCTCTGCATCGCGGTGTAGCTTGCTCGCCAGGTTTCGAGAGGGTGCGTTTCTGGATGAGGTATCGAATATATTGCTTCCCCCTACTTATACCTCCCGAGGAGATCACGAATGTAAAATTAGAGAGATTAGAGCGCGCACAGAGGCTTTCAGACAGTCGTTCTTCCCGCGAACCATACGCGACTGGAACAGGAAAGGGAGATAATGACAGTGGCACGTAAAGTGCCCTCCGCCACACACCGTTGGGTGGCTTGCGGAGTATAAATGTAGATGTAGATGTAGATGTAGATGTGTGATTTTGTGTTCGTATGTGCCAGCAATATTATATCCATAATTTGTATTATTTGGCATGTTGGATAGTGGATTCAGAGCAAGGCAGAACCAGAAAGGACTTAATGCGTCTCCTTGGTATATTCCACACTTAATCCTTATTGGCTGTGATGTGAAATTATTTGAATTTGTATGGATATTAAGTGTGGTTTCCCAATTTCTTATTAGTATGTTTAGGAACTGTATCAATTTAGGATCTACTTTGCATATTTCCAATATTTGTAGTAACCATGAGTGGGGTACACTATGAAAAGCTTTTAGGTAATCAATGTATGCGTAGTGTAGCGACCTTCGTTTAGTTTTAGCTTGATATGTCACCTCTACATCTATTAGCAGTTTCTCTTTACATCCTCATGCTCCTTTGCTGCAGCCTTTTGGTTCTTCATTTATAATTTTGCTCTGTGTTGTATGTGTCATTAATTTCTGTGTAATGGCTGAAGTTAATAATTTGTATATTGTTGGTAGGCATGATATGGGGCCATATTTTGCTGGGTTGGCTGTGTCTGCTTGATCTTTAGGTTTGAGATAAGTTATTCCTTGTGTAAGTATATCAGGGAATGTGTATGGGTCTGCAGTGTAACTGTTAAATAATTTAGTTAGAAGTGAATGAGTTGAGGTGAACTTCTTTAGCCAGAAATCTGCTATTTTACCTTTTCCAGGGCCTTTCCAATTGTGCATAGAATTAATTGGTTGGGTGACTTCATGTTGCAAAATTATCACTTCAGGCATTTGCGGTATCAACTTGTATGTTTCTGTTTCTGCTTGTATCCACCGTGCATGTCTGTTATGTTGTACAGCGTTTGACCATATGTTGCTCCAAAAGTGTTCCATGTGTATTACGTTTGGTGGATTGTATATTTTAATGTGTGTGTTATCTATTGTCTGGTAAAATTTCTTTTGGTTTGAGTTGAATGTTTGGTTTGTTTCCTTCTATTTTCATATTTTTTTGTATGTTCCAAGTCGTTTGGCCAATGCTTATAATTTCTGCTTCTTCTCATCTAATTGCTCTATCACTTCTTGTGAGATTTTAACTAACCTTGTTCTTTTCTTGTCTGATATTTCATTTCTTATAAATTGTGATAGCTGTCTGATGTCTTTTCTCAGTTTTTCTATTCTGATGTGTTGCCTGTATTACCACGCTGGTTTTGTGGGTTTCTTCTGCGTGTTGGTTGGATCTAATCTTTGCCTAGTGTGTATATTTAGTGTAGTGAGTGTTCCTATATAAACTAGCAGTTGTAGCTCTTCAATAGTTATCTTTTAATTTATTTTGTTGTGTTTGAATGTGTTGATAGTTGTTACTATTTTTTCGACTTGTGGGTTATTTGGTGGTCTATGCAAGAATGTTCCAATGTCTGTATTTGTGTCTTTGTATTCTATACATGTCACCTGAAATTTTTGTTCTGTATCTAATATGTGTGTCACTTCGTATTCTATTTTTGCTTGTTCTGGTGGCTGTCTTGAGATTTCGTTTTCCTGTAATTGTTTAATTGATGTGTGTTCTTTGTTTGTTTGCTCTGGGATATTTGAGTCCATTACTGTATTTTCTTCTTGTTCTGATTGCACATTATTTTGTACCAGTATTTGTTGTTCTTGTTGTTTGATGCTTTCTAATTCTGACTGTGGTATCCTGTTATTTTTGATTATGACATGGATCTGATTAGCTAGTCGTTGTTCTGTTAAAAATTTTAATTCTGGGTATCTGGTAATAAATGTTGTTTATACTTGCGGTCTGTATCCAGTTGTGTTGGTTCCTAAGTTTGTTGCTTGATAAAAACAAAACATGAGGTGTCGGTTGAC
This sequence comes from Schistocerca cancellata, assembly GCF_023864275.1. Taxonomy (NCBI): domain Eukaryota; kingdom Metazoa; phylum Arthropoda; class Insecta; order Orthoptera; family Acrididae; genus Schistocerca; species Schistocerca cancellata. The sequence continues at coordinate 435,207,186 of NC_064633.1, read as the reverse complement.
TTTATCTGACCATCTCATTCTCTGTCTTTGTTTTTCTTCTAGAGTGGTTACAGGAAGCTATCTGGATTTAAATCATTTTCCGTGTGGCTAGCAGTGTCGTTACCATTGTGGACGGACGTAAGGTTCAAGTGTCGTCCCCGATCATGACAGCACTTGTCTGAGGCTTATTATTATTATTATTATTATTACTATTATTACTGTTATTATGACTATTGTTGGCAGTGGCGGTAGTTGTATAAACTTGTTGATGAGGGTTGTAAGACATCGTGGTCTCCTGACCTTCATTTGTTCCATATTCTGCCCTCACAATCATATTCCACACATCAATACGCTTCATTCGAGCCGAAACTCGATGAGATAAAGTCAAGGTTGTGTGAATTCATGTAAAGGGTATGCAAATAACAAGTAAATCGTAATTGTGCACCGAGATTGAAATACTTGAGGCTGGCGTACACATACACATTCAAGACACGATGATCACAAAAGCTTTTAGTTCGAGAGAGCAGACAGGGTTTGCCCGAGTGAAAGGTAGAACGACCCCATGTTCGGCTTAAAAGGAAATTCCGCAACATTGTGTGGGAGTGCCCAGCCTATGCATTCTTTACAAACATAGCACGCAGTTTCAGAGGTTTTCACAGGGAGACAGCAAACGACAAAGGCCGATGCTACAGATTTCTGGATTGGTCGCCTTAAACGAAATGTCGTTCTCCCGTTTAAGAAGTGCAATGCTGATTGGCAGACAATATTCCTGACGCCTTGAGGTGAAGGAGTAATGGAAGAGACCAAAAGATATACCCCTTCACATCTGGCATGGAGAGGTGCTGTTCTGTTGTCACTCTTGGAGCGAGAGCACGTAACGAGAGCGTGTGCGCTCATACATGTTATCAAAGAGCAAGGAGCAAGACTCTCCTCAGTACTTCACTGGGAGAGCACCTATGTCGAGAGCAAATTGGAGTGCGACTCTGTATTGAGTCCTTGCGATGAAGCGTTGTTCACTGTGTTGGCCACCACACTTACTGTGTGGTGTGAACAGACAGAGTTATAATTAGACGCCTACAAGCGAATTTATGAGTACCCAAGTACCCAAGTATCCCACTAGTTATGTAAGAAATTTTGTGGATTTTGGTGTCATTTCCTTACAGCAGACGACTCTAGAAGATATGTAATGCTGAAAGTTTATCAAGCATTTCTCTTTAGAACGTTAGGAGCGTCTGTCTGACTCTGTAGTAGTGTGGGAGTGGAAATTGCACCTTGCAGGAGCCACAGGGTAAAGGGTACATCTCAGATTAATACGTTGTGCAGAATGGCAGAATAGCACCCACACGTTCGCTCACAGAAAATGGCAACCTGCCAGGATAGGTAAAATAGGTAAGCTACCAAGATAGTAAAGTGTCAGGATAGTTAGATACGGCAGGTCACAGCAGTAGCACTTTGAAGAACTTTCTTTCAAGCATGAAATAGCTATTTGCAAAGATTGGGATCCGAATAGATACAGATAGTGAAGAAAGCAGGATTGTAGGGAAAAGGGCGTGTGTTATTGTGTTGGAAAATTCAGCATTTTTTTACGATTTTTGTGTAGCTGTTACGGCCTAGGATTTTCACTTGATAGGCACAGACGAAGGGTGACTCAGAGACACAGTGTGACGCAGCGTCATATAAGTTAGACTTATGAAATAACATTTTTCTCCTTTTGCAAGCGCACAGGTAGAGATTGGAGACTGTAGCAGAGCAGACAGACCATTAGCCGAGAAGTCACGACGTTGTTGTTGTTGTTGTTGTTGTTTTTTCAACTAACTAGTAAGTGGTCATACAGTTTTGTAGATAGGGTTGTGGTGTGTTGAAAGAATTTCCATGTAACGACAGCACAAGCCAAAAGCTTATGTGAGAGACAGAAAGTAGACAAGATAGGGGAGAATGAACCAGATAGACAGCAAGTAAACGAGGTTATTGAGAAGAGGACAGAAGGAGAACCTGAGAATAGGACAGACGGTGAATCATAGAATAGGACAGTCGGGGAGCTGCAGAATCAGCAGGCTCAGTTAGACTGGGATAAAATTGAGAAAGATCACACAGATGGGAATCAAAGGGACGAGAACATCGAATTTGCAGAAAATGAAATTCCAGGTAGGGCACTTTCTGAGCCAGAAATAGACAGCCCAAGTATGAAATTGCAAAGATTAGAAGCGAAACGAGCACAGGAAACGCGTTTGTTTGCCGCATATTCAGGGAAAAAATACGCGTCAATGAACTGCCAGTTAGCTAACGTTCAAAGAGAAATAGACAGTGAGGAAGAGGGGGAACATTTAGAATACGTCGAACCTATCGTACACATTCTAAATATGCCCCAACAACAGACACAGAATTTTGCGGAGTTACGAGCGCCACGAAAAGGTTCCATAACAGACGCAACTTTACCTGCAAACACAAGACATGTACAACAGAGAGGACAGAATGCGGAGTGGTTTGCGCCACGTAATGGTTCAATGATAAACCGAGTAGAAAACATTAGATGGAGACTACATAGTTCAGCAAAAGGTAGTGTTACAAGACAGAACGCGATCATGGAGATGTTACAAAATATGAACGCTAGTACGACGAAACAGAATCAGGATATTAATACACAATTGACAAAACAGTATTAGGAATTGAAACAGGATAATCAGGCTATTAAGACACAGATCCAACAGGTTAAAATCGAGATGGAAGAAGGGATCGCCAGAATTGATAGTCAGATCACTCAGATAAACAAAGACGCGAAACAATCTAGACAAAGAATTCAGGTACTAACACAAGATCAGTAGCAATTACGCACTGACGTGGACAAGGTCCAATTGGACATCGTAAACGTTGACAAAAAGTTGGAACGTTTTACGAAAATAGCCACTCGAACAGCAATACAAATTTCGGAAGAACAAGCAATTCAAAGCAAGGTCGCAAAGGTTGCACTGAAAAAATATGATCAGCAGATCAATAAAATAGAACTTAAAAACGATGATCAGTTTGAAAAGCTTCGAACAGAGTTGGTACAAACTATTAAAGAAAAGATCGAGACCGATTACACCTGTAGCGAAACCACTGACACGTTAAGCATTAATTCAGTACACGAACACGCGCCGTCTAAGAAAGTTCAAGTAGATCCAAGGCTAGACGTAACACTCGCGCAGAAATCGAAACAGAAAACCCCGATAAAAGTAATACATGACATGCCACAGGACCAGACACAGTTTCTAGAAAAACAGAACACATACATTCAGCCGATACCAATCGAAAGACAGGCAGCTGAACCACTAAATCCAATAACACAATAGCAGCACAGTTAATATACCGCGAACGACGAGAGTAGAAACACACGAACAACACTTTTGTTCACCAATGATAAGATAAGACGCGGATATGAGTCAGGAAATTGAGAATAGGCAGACAGGCAGTAGACTACCAGAGAATAAGCCAGACGACACAAGCGGTGGGAGATTATTTGAGTCCATGAATCAGCCACAAACCGGATTTATGAGTAGATATGATGCAGACCACTTCCTTAAAGTTAGAAAATGTCAACATTTGAAGGAAGAAGGCGGTAGCTTGCATGCACGCACATTCATCGATCAGTTTTAAGTAGGCTTACCAAACCACTGGAGCGTAGCTCACAAACTTGACTTCATTTGTGCACACATGTCAGGGACAGTAGCAGAGGTGATGCAAAAGATCACGGCTACCTGTACGTCTTACCTTCAGTTCAGAACAGCATTTCTCGAAAGATATTGGTCTAAGGAGGCGCAAAACAAAATTAAATACGAGTTACTTAAGATGACACCATATGAAAACTCAGGAGGGAAAAGCTTGGTAAAATTCTTTGATGCTATGGACAAAAAGGATCAATGCCGAGACAGACCATACAGTAACAGAGAGCTGATACGTCTACGTAGAATGGAACTACCGGTAAAGTATCAACAAGAGACATTAGGAAGAAATGAAAATACCGAAGAATTCAAAGTGGTTTTAAGGGAACTTCAATTTATGTTTAAAGAGGACGAGGTGAAAGAAGAAAGAAAGCAAAGGGAACGGCAAAAGGATAGGACTAGGAACGATTATTCCAATAATAATAATTAATTTAATAATAATTAATTTCAGGCAATCTAACAGACAAGGATAGTGGCAAAATGGATACAATTGGCATAGAAACGATAACCAGAATAATTGGTACCGAAATAGGAACGGTAATGGACACTCATACAGTGGCGGATATGGGTTTAGGAATCAAAATTCCAACGGTCAAGGGTACTTTGAAAAAGGTCACGATGTTAGAAACAGCAACTGGCTAGACCAGGGCGCGAATAATTACCGAGGAAATTATGGTCCACAAAGACAAGAACAACACAGCAAGGGGAAACCAGAAATAGAAATTAGGCCACCAAATCCAGAAAAACGTAAAGATAGACGGTAAAATCCGGAGTAGGTTAGGCGAACTGACGTCCATTCATTAAAACAATCAAAAAAGGACATTCATGTTTTGGAAGTAGCTAGATAAAAATTAGAAAAAAACTGAAAATAGCCAAAATTCAGACAAACAGGGACTTACAAAAATTTCGGATAAAGAGTCAGCACCAGATAAACGTGAATTACGCTACATAGCCTGGGAAAACAGCATAGAATGGGAAAATTCTGAAAGCGAAGATGAACTGCCACCACTTCCGTGTATTAAAGAATTAAGCGATTAAGAATTGTTAACCGTACCTAGCACAGACGCCACGAACACAGGAGACGTATAATGTATACAACACGGGTGACTATGAGGAGATAGAGAGATAGTACATTCGGGAATGTTTGGAAATGAAGGAAAAGGAGAGACAGGAGCTCGAAAACAGACGAAAAGAGGTAGATAGGTCACAAACGGTTTTGCTCACCAAAGCAAACACAAACACAAAGGGAAGGTACAATTATACACAGGTTAAGCTATGAATCTATAGCAGAGGATTTCATGCAAGAAGAGGAAATCGTAACATCCACAATTACACAACCCATATTAAAGGTAAACATTGGTGAAATCACGACACAAGCAATCATAGATAGTGGGAGTCAAGTGACGGCTATGTCAGAAAGACTATTTGAAAGGTGCAATAGAGAGAAAGAATTACCGATTTTAAGGACAAAAAGGATAAGTGTTTTTGGAGTCTTAGGAAAAAATACAACACAGGTGAAATACGAAACACGTCTTTCAAACAATTGCCAAGATTACGAGTTTGAAAACAATTTTATAATCATACCAAAACTTACGGCTGATATGATAATCGGTGTAAATTTCATTAATGAGCGTAAGGTTCATATTTGCATACCACAAGTCTTCGTGACAATAGATGTAATACTTTATTTTGCTCAAACTTTGAACGATGAAAAAGAACAGGTAAAAGTATTTGCATCTACCACGTGAGCCAACTAAAGGAATGTGAATGAAAGAAATGGTAAAAGAGAAGAAAGAGAAAGAGACAGAGGGGCAATCGCAAATCGTGTACTAACCACTTAGTCAAAAAATAAATTAAGAATCAACAAAACAACACATTAATTGAAAGAAAAAGAGACTCAATACACACTAACAATCTCTTGTATTATCAAGTACACTACAGCATGCACACAAACAATAAATGGTACACAACAATGAAAAGAATGAAGAAGTGGTAGGCTATAAAAATGATAGATATATGCTTTAATTAAAGTATCATATGAGAAATAAACAATAATTTTCTTCATTTTTATAAACATTGTATTGTACAGAGTCAAAATCTCTAGTTGTTTGTGTGGAACAAAACATAGTAATAAATTTCTCTACACGAAAAAAGGGACATCGCCACCAACACCAATCACCAGCTCCCTTAACACCAGATGCTTCGAGATAGCGACGGAAGGGGTACCGATGTGTTGAGAAAGCACTTAAGGCAATAACAACAACATGAAGACCAACAACACATTCGAAATGCAGGTTGCAACCAGGTTCGACTTCAGGAGGACAATGCACAGCACGTACATTTAATATGTCACAACACTGCTACACAACGGAAGAGTGTGGGGAGAATCATAATATGACCAGACGACAATGAAGGTACAAAAAATTACTAAGATCTACAAACTCATCAAGTAACATTTGGAAAGGCAGTCACATCCTACAAATCCTCTATCACTCCTACACTAAAATTCACATATTCCTAGCCCAAGAAGAACAGACGAATGCAAGAAAGAAGAGAAGAACAGAAGATGCAAGATGAAGAAAGGCAGAAGACAGCAAGATACCTTTCTCTCCTATCCTACAAAGCAAATTGGTACAAACGTCTCTCCATGAACTTTGAGGCATGGCAACTACCACAACCACCTCTCCAAAAATTAACCTTGAATCGTCAAACAAATACAGGTGAATGGCAAACGGAATATTAAGTAGTACCAATCAACATTATCTAGAAACAGATTCAGCAAAATGAACAGTATTCTCCCTGCCACATCATCAAACGCCATACCGAACCAGGTGTGAATTACCAAGACTTCACAGCACAATAATGGTTGACGATCGTCGGTAGTCAACTACAATTATCGAACAGCCATACCGTCCCAGGTGTGACAGCAAAGGAGTACCAAGACTTCACTGTTCATGCAGCAAACCAGAGTCATCATCATCGGTAAAAAGTACCACTCCATGATGACAATGTCAACATGTAAGACCCGGAATCGCAAGTTAGAGTGCTTCTCTCATGATTTGTGACTCCCATACAAATGAGTCGACGCCTTCCAGTATTTCAGTGTGGATCGTTAAACACAGAAACTGCCGCAGCACAAAACGAAAAGACTGATAAAATACAAATGTAGAGTTAAGATAATGATATATTTGTAAAAATATATTTTCCTTTTTTGTACAAGTAATCATTTTATCATATATGTAAAGCCCATAATGTAATAGAGACCTTAAAATATTATGTATGTTGTTGTTGTGGTCTTCAGTCCTGAGACTGGTTTGATGCAGCTCTCCATGCTACTCTATCCTGTGCAGGCTTCTTCATCTCCCAGTACCTACTGCAACCTACATCCTTCTGAATCTGCTTAATGTATTGATCTCTTGGTCTCCCTCTACGATTTTTACCCTGCCCTCCAATGCTAAATTTGTGATCCCTCGATGCCTCAGAACATGTCCTACCAACCGATCCCTTCTTCTAGTCAAGTTGTGCCACAAACTTCTCTTCTCCCCAATCCTATTCAATACCTCCTCATTAGTTACGTGATCTACCCACCTTATCTTCAGCATTCTTCTGTAGCACCACATTTCGAAAGCTTCTATTCTCTTCTCGTCAAAACTAGTTATCGTCCATGTCTCACTTCCATACATGGCTACACTCCATACAAATACTTTTAGAAACGACTTCCTGACACCTAAATCTATATTCGATGTTAACAAATTTCTCTTCTTGAGAAACGCTTTCCTTGCCATTGCCAGTCTACATTTTATATCCTCTCTACTTCGACCATCATCGGTTATTTTACTCCCTAAATAGCAACACTCCTTTACTACTTTAAGTGTCTCATTTCCTAATCTAATTCCCTCAGCATCACCTGACTTAATTCGACTACATTCCATTATCCTCGTTTTGCTTTTGTTGATATTCATCTTATATCCTCCTTTCAAGACACTGTCCATTCCGTTCAACTGCTCTTCCAAGTCCTTTGCTGTCTCTGACAGAATTACAATGTCATCGGCGAACCTCAAAGTTTTTACTTCTTCTCCATGAGTTTTAATACCTACTCCGAATTTTTCTTTTGTTTCCTTTACTGCTTGCTCAATATACAGATTGAATAACATCGGGGAGAGGCTACAACCCTGTCTCACTCCTTTCCCAACCACTGCTTCCCTTTCATGCCCCTCGACTCTTATAACTGCCATCTGGTTTCTGTACAAATTGTACATAGCCTTTCGCTCCCTGTATTTTACCCCTGCCACCTTCAGAATTTGAAAGAGAGTATTCCAGTCAACATTGTCAAAAGCTTTCTCTAAGTCTACAAATGCTAGAAACGTAGGTTTGCCTTTTCTTAATCTTTCTTCCAAGATAAGTCGTAAGGTCAGTATTGCCTCACGTGTTCCAACATTTCCACGGAATCCAAACTCATCTTCCCCGAGGTCGGCTTCTACCTGTTTTTCCATTCGCCTGTAAAGAATTCGCGTTAGAATTTTGCAGTTGTGACTTACTAAAGTGATAGTTCGGTAATTTTCACATCTGTCAACACCTTCTTTCTTTGGGATTGGAATTATTATACTCTTCTTGAAGTCTGAGGGTATTTCGCCTGTCTCATACATCGTGCTCACCAGATGGTAGAGTTTTTTCATGACTGGCTCTCCCGAGGCCATCAGTAGTTCTAATGGAATGTTGTCTACTCCCGGGGCCTTGTTTCGACTCAGGTGTTTCAGTGCTCTGTCAAACTCTTCACGCAGTATCTTATCTCCCATTTCATCTTCATCTACGTCCTCTTCCATTTCCATAATATTGTCCTCAAGTACATCGATCCATTCTTCTTCTACTGTATTTCTTTCCCCCATTCCTGTCAATTGTTCCCTTATGCTCTCCCTGAAACTCTCTACAACCTCTGGTTCTTTCAGTTTATCCAGGTCCCATCTCCTTAAATTCCTACCTTTTTGCAGTTTTTTCAGTTTCAATCTGCAGTTCATAACCAATAGATTGTGGTCAGAATCTACATCTGCCCTAGGAAATGTCTTACAATTTAAAACCTCGTTCGTAAATCTCTGTCATACCATTATATAATCTATCTGAAACCTGTCAGTATCTCCAGGCTTCTTCCATGTATACAGCCTCCTTTCATGATTCTTGAACCAAGTGTTAGCTATGATTAAGTTATGCTCTGTGCAAAATTCTACAAGGCGGCTTCCTCTTTCGTTCCTTCCCCCCAAACCATATTCACCTACTATGTTTCCTTCTCTCCCTTTTCCTACTGACGAATTCCAGTCACCCATGACTATTAAATTTTCGTCTCCCTTCACTACCTGAATAATTTCTTTTATCTCGTCATACATTTCATCTATTTCTTCATCATCTGCAGAGCTAGTTGGCATATAAACTTGTACTACTGTAGTAGGCATGGGCTTTGTGTCTATCTTGGCCACAATAATGCGTTCACTATGCTGTTTGTAGTAGCTAACCCGCACTCCTATTTTTTTTATTCATTATTAAACCTACTCCTGCATTATCCCTATTTGATTTTGTATTTATAACCCTGTAATCACCTGACCAAAAGTCTTGTTCCTCCTGCCACCGAACTTCACTAATTCCCACTATATCTAGCTTTAACCTATCCATCTCCCTTTTTAAATTTTCTAACCTACCTGCCCGATTAAGTGATCTGACATTCCACGCCCCGATCCGTAGAACGCCAGTTTTCTTTCTCCTGATAACGACGTCCTCTTGAGTAGTCCCCGCCCGGAGATCCGAATGGGGGACTATTTTACCTCCGGAATATTTTACCCAAGAGGACGCCATCATCATTTAATCATACAGTAGAGCTGCATGTCCTCGGGAAAAATTACAGCTGTAGTTTCCCCTTGCTTTCAGCCGTTCGCAGTACCAGCACAGCAAGGCCGTTTTGGTTAATGTTACAAGGCCAGATCAGTCAATCATCCAGACTGTTGCCCCTGCAACTACTGAAAAGGCTGCTGCCCCTCTTCAGGAACCACATGTTTGTCTGGCCTCTCAACATTATGTAAAGAAAATTATTTAGTTTACGTAGATAATCTCAAAAATCCCTGTAAAGCCAAGTTACTTTTATATATAAAAATTTTTTGGTTAATCGTGGGTTGAAAGAGGATAGAATACAGAAAAAACACTTCTTCACTCTTAAAACAGTAACACAAATAATGCCTAAATAAATAAAACAAAGTCACACAACAGAGCTTTAGCGAACATTTACGCGAAGCTTAACTAAAGGAAAGATATAACCACACTAAAACATCATACACTGTACCCTAACGAGTTTAGAAAAGATAAAACTGTAAAAACAATTTTTTGAAATGAAAAAGAAAAGCAGAGGCATGTACTGGCAACGACAAAGAATAACAACCTTTGAAAGTCTATATTTACCTAACAACAAAACACAAATCGTAGAACTAAAAAATAGAAACAATGGCTATAAAGAAATAATTAGAAAAAATTGTTAAGAATGGCCAAGAAAAGTTTATTGGAAAATCTAAAAGAAAAATATTTTCCTGACTTTGTCAGTGTTTTCCTCGGCATTGACAAAGCCCAGACAAAAATTCTGACAGAAGGAGGGAGGTATGTAAGACGTTGTGGTCTCCTGACCTTCATTGCTTACATATTCCGCCCTCACAATCATATTCTGCACATCAAGACGCTTCATTCGAACCCAAACTCAATGAAGTAAAGTCAATGTTGTATGAATTCATGTAAACGAATTCCAAATAACAAGTAAATAGCAAGTGCGCACCGTGATTAATATACTTGTGGCTGCCAATCACACATACACATTCAAGACACAATGGTCACAAAAAGCTTTTAGTTTGGGAGAGGCAAACTGCCCGCCAGGAGGCCGGTCCCTTCAGAGGACGAGTCAACCTATCTACGTCGGCCGGCGACCACCTGTAGAGCAGACAGCGTTTGCCCAAGTGAAAGGGAGAACGACCCCATGTTCGGCTTAAAAGCAAATTCCGCATTTTCAGAGGCTTTCACAGGCAGACAGCAAACGCCATATGCCGATGCTACAGATTTCCAGATTGGTCGCCTTAAACGGAACGTCATTCTCCCGTTTTAGAAAAGCAATGGTGATTGGCAGACGATATTCCTGACGCCGTTGAGCTGAAGGAGTAATGGAAGTGACCGAAAGATATACCCCTTCACGTCCTGCATGGAGAGGGGCCGTTCCATTGTCGCTCTTGGAGCGAGAACACGTAACGAGAGTGTGTGCACTTGTACGTGTACTCAAAGGGCGAGGAGCAAGTCTCTCCTCAGTACTTCTCTGGAGAGGAGCTCTGTCGAGAGCGAATTGGAGTGCGACTCTATATTGTGTCCTTGTGATTAAGCATTATTCACTGTGTTGGCCGACACACTTATTGTGCAGTGTGAATGGACAGAGATATACTTAAACATTTGCGAGCGAATTTTTGAGTGGCATCATGGTGGACTGATTATCTGACCAGTGTACCATGCCAATAGTTAGACTTGGGGTGAATAGGTGTCCTTGACTTCATCAAGGCATAGGGAGAGTTTGATTGGCGAAGGTCAATCCAGATAGGAAGGGAATTATCTTATTTGTCAGCAGAGAGTGGCACAGACAGCAGTCATCGCAGCTTACGGTATTGTGCGCTACAGCTCTTGCGAGCTGTACAACAGTACACTTCACTGCATTTCACATGCAACAGCCTTGATCGTACTAGCAACATTCTAACGGATAATTATTCAAGTTGAGTAGGTGCGGCTCTCAGCCATTCTGCCAAATCAATAACAATCTTAAACTTTGTATAGAAATTTCATTAGCGAATTCTATCCTTAAGAGGTAACTTCACATTTCGAAAGAACCCGGAAACAACTTGTTCAGTTCATAACTAAAAGAGCCATAGTGATTTCTCAGAATTTTTGCAAAAAAATTATAAATTTCGTTAGTTTCTTGTTTTTCTTACACAAAGTCGCACAACTCCAGTCCCAAGTATCCCAATAGTTACATAAGAAATTTTGTGAATTTTTGTGTCATTTCCTTACAGCGGACGACTCCAGAAGGTATGTACTCCTGAAAGTTTTTCAGGCATTTCTCTTTAGAACGTTAGGAGCGTTTGTCTGACTTCTGTAGTAGTGTGGGGGTGGAAATTGCATCTTGTAGGAGCCACACGTTAAAGGGTACATCTCAGACTTTGAACACCTACAATCAATTTCCACGAGCCTACACTGTAGAGTTGTGCTTACACGAATCTTATGAGATAGAATTAGAAAAATACATACATTTGTAAAATTTTCATTTAATTCAGTAGGTGCACTTCTGTAACGGGACACAGTTTCCAACACATGATAATTGCCTGAGGCCCTGTAGTTGTTTGATGAGTTACCCATTCTGTGTAATGTTGACAGACATTCTCAGTATTTGACTTCGTCAGAATTTAGGCAGATTCAATTTGGAGTTATTGATGTCACACAATCGAAAAGTAATTTTACAATTAATGTTCATATTAGGATAGCGAAAGCTATTCTGGAGGAGAAAACATGTCCGAGTCTGAAGTCGCAGATTAAAAGTTACATCTTCTCATATTAAAAATTTTTAGATAACAAGTCCATCTGTCGACCTTTGTACTCGGGATACGATATTATTGGTACCTTCTGGCTCAGCAGCTCGACGAAATGTTCTGCTGTGTAGCTGCATTTATTACAAAAGATCACTGATGCTCCTTCACTTTTTAAACATGTATTTAAGGTGTTATTAATAGCATAAATGTTTGTGTGCTGCATAGTATTGCAATTGAGAAAAATAGTTTTATAGAACAGTATGATACAAGTGTTCTTTAGTTTAACTGATGTTTTTGAGAAGGAGTTGTGTTTTAAGATTTTTTTTTCCACCGAACATAGCTGTTGGCTTGTAGCGATACATAGGCATTGATGTATTGTGGAGGTTATAGTGAATACTTCTTCTTGTTATATTGCCATTTAATAGAATACATTAGCAATTTACTGGAAGTTACGTTTCAAGACAACCGTATTGTTAACATGTTTCTGTCTACTTCTTCGTTATTGGATTTGTTGTGAAGTTATGTGAAATTACCTTGGGTAAAGTTTTTGTTTCTGTTCTCGTTAGTATACTACTTATTTGCTTCTTGCTAGATGGGTGAGACTCCTAGGTCCCATATGGAATAACTCAGTTTGTGCACATTTTGTGAGATGTATCGTACTACAGAAATTTGGAAGGCTAATAGTCTAGAGAAGCGTGGATTGATAATTACAGCTGAAGAGTTGCTAAGATGGTGGAAACCAGATCACGAGTCATATATCAAATACCAGATTTTCATTGATAACTGGAGACAAAGGCTTAGTGTATAGAACTGGAGTATCTAACTGATAGTGAGATTCAACAGAAATGAGATTAGAGTATAGTTATCAGGTAGTAAATATAGATAAATAAGAAATCACTCCAGTTGAACTTGACATTGTCGAAATTTTTGATACAGATATAGCCTAAGATTTAGTATCTAATGAGAACACTGACCAGAATTGTAAGCTAATGAACATGAACAAATTAGAAACTTTTCCTGTATAAAGTGAAGGGTTTGACACGGTAATACGTCTGAAGTTTGTACCCAGTGCGAATACTGAGAACAGTTGTCAGGTAATGGTGCTAAATCAGTTTGTAGCATGTATCATATATGAGTGATTTGGTGCATTTACTTCAGATACAAAGAGAGTAGTGAAAGAATGTGTTGTTTCAGCGTTTGCAACTGAGCCGATTATGTATATATATATATATATATATATATATATATATATATACTATTGAAGCTTTCATAATGGGTACTCTTTCTCGATTATTTTGTCACATGGATAATTTGAAAAATGTATTAAAAATCAGAATGTTCCTCAGGATATCATTTTGTCATTACTTAAGTTAACACTGTAGAAGGTATGATTTAAACTGCCATTGAGGTGAAGGTCACACTACAGTCACACAATTAAGGTATAGACAGTAAAGCCTCTTTTGGCTATTATAACATGATACCATATTTGAGCAGTAAGATAGAAGAAAATTTTGAATTAAGAATATGCACTTGACTGATGACTGACTTACTTCCCATCGTGGCTATAATGTATGTACTAGTGGTGTAGACACATAGATGAACCAAAGCCATGGTGACTACCTTTTCATCCCAATAACGTAACATTACATATGTGGTCGTTTGATATTGTAGTTCAGTATCTCTACGTAGGTAGGTGCACTGAATAGAGGGGTACTCTGTAGATTTCCTCTTTTCCCCTCTTATGATTATTTATTAACTTAGAGCTCAATATAATACAAATAACATATTAGCACATGTTTTGTTACACTTACGCAGTGTTCATGTCATTTAACACCCATACTTTACAACTTAACTAAAAACTCATGATGTTATTGTGCCAGGAACAGTTTATTAAACACGGATACAATGTTCATGTTATTTCATATTTACATTATAAGTACTAAACTTGGGATTACATGGAATAAATACGCCATGGTATTACAAACGTATTTAGCATATTGAAGCTCCTTATTCCCTGTATATGTAATTCAATACATTTATCCGATCAATCTCCTACTCCAGCTTGGAATACAGTGTATCTGACTTAAATGTCTGATTTCTATTCACTCGAGTTCCATCTATTCTGGACAAGCAAAGCAGTCACTCAGTACTATTATGGTATGTACGCACACATTACCTTGACAGGAGCTCTTACATGGATGGAATGAACATTGTAGCTTGATGACCAGTTTTCATTCATTTAATAGAGAACCAGAGACGCTTGGCTAGGCGCTATATCAAGTACAAGCATTACCGCAACACTGGTTCACCATTCCACTCAAGTGCCTGGAGTTGTCACCGAAAATTGAATTTATGCTACAGCTGACAGTAAATGAAGGAAGAGACTACTCTGCTATTATTATAACTACAATAAACCAGAAAAATCTCACCTTTTATCATCCCTGAGTCTGACCTTAGCCGTGTAACTGTTGTTTCGTCAGGATCTTTAGGTTATTAGTCGAGAAACTTGAAAGACGCCGGGTCCTGATAGCTTATCTTCTTTCGTTTTTAATTAATATAAAGGATGAATTTGGGTACATTTAATGCACTATTACCTAAATAGGGAGGCACTAGGTCATTTATGACGTTTAATAAAGTTGATTGGCTGTGACTGCATAAGTATCTAATTACACTTGGTAGTTAGAGATGATTGGTCACTCTTTCTACTGACTAAAATCTTCTGATCTGTTTGTGTTAACGCTGTGTGAGGAGGGACACGCATACCACAGGGTCACCTTAGTCGGTCGCATTTACAGAAAGGCAGAATCACCCGCCTGCAGATGGAATGGCAGGTATTGTATGGGGGCCGATCGCCGTTTTCACGTCATAGGAGTGGCACTGAGGGAGCTCCCAGCAACAGCCAGTGTCCTGCTGTGAACGCACTCTGCAGTGCATTGTTGTCAGTCTTTGCTATATGGTTTTATAGCATTATGGGTCGGCGTTCTAGAAATTGTTCCCTGTCGGGGTGGTAATTTTATTTTAAGAGAATCGCATTTATTAGGATCGCAAAATATTTCTTTTCCATGTGGCCCTGGTCCACAGGGTTTTTGAAATCCTGCCACATACCGCGGAAGGCGCTGCTGTCGAAATGACGTTCTCTGCGGCGTTTTTCACGGTCTGAGGAACACAGCTGCCAGAGACCAGGTCTTCTCTCGAGTGACATGTAGCAGTTGCAAACTAACTAGCAGTATCGACCGCTCTTCCGTTTGTGGTGATAGTCTTTCCTCATTGAGTCGATGAGGAGCAAAGTCATGTATTTAGAAGTGGTTGTGAGCGCCTTTCTGTTACGTCGTCATAGCCAGCACCGTGGAGATGCATACCGTTTAGCATTTTTCCGTGTAGCTGCGTTGGTTTTGTCATATTGTTTGATCATTTTTAAGTTGACATCTCCATAGTTTTCGGTGAATATAGTGTGGGTTTGTGTGTTTAGTCTACCATGAATTACGTTTTAGGAAATATATTGGCTCCGCTGAGCAGTTTAGTAAATGACGCATGGTTAGTTTAAGGAATACGTGTTATGTTAGTTTGGCGAGCTAACCACGTGTGAGTATGGTTTTTAATTTGGTGTCGGTCTCGTGTTTTGCACTAGTGAGCATGTGTGTTTCCAGCAGGGCTTGGCACCACATCTAGTGATGTTGTTTTCATCGCTTGACGAAGTTCCGAGCGTGACATGCCGTCTATAAAGGGGTATTTCAGTTTGACATGTATGCGAAACGTTCGCAGGTTTAGTTTCAGAAAGTTTATTCTCGAAGACCAGTACTGCTATTTGTACACTGAGATCAGTTCTGTGCAGTCCGACTGAAGTTCTGTATTCGAGTTCTGTAATTTTGCTTACAGCAGTCGTCTAGTGCTATGAAAACGGAACAATGTTAGATTCTACAGTACGGCCTGAAACTGGGAGTGTTCTGATTTCTATTACCCGTTGTCACAATGCTTGTTAAAGTACTTAGAATGTGAAAGTACTGGCTAGCTTCGGTCATGTTCTATCAGCGCCAGGTTAGGGTTTAATTCCTGCGGCAGACACCGACAAGCTGTTGTCAGAATGAGTTTGTAGTTAGATTGGTTGGCGTGTATGTTCCTGGTCTGTCATGCATTAATGCATTCGGTAGTTGGTTATAGCTTCGATGTGAGTAGTTCTACTACGACGTGAGATCGGCGAGTAGGCGCACGTGTGTCACTTTTCGTTTGGTAGCCCCAATACACAATGTGATCAAAAGTATACGCACACCCCAAAAACATACGTTTTTCATACTAGATGCATTGTGCTGCCACCTACTGACAGATACTCCATATCAACGACCTCAGTTGTCATTAGACATCGTGAGAGAGCGGAATGGGGCATTCCGCAGAACTCAAGGACTTGGAACATGGTCAGGTGATTGAGTGTCACTCGTGTCATACGCCTGTACGCGAGATTTCCACACTCCTAAATACTGTTCCGATGTGATAGTGAAGTAGAAACGTGAAGGGATACGTACAGCACAAAATCATACAAGTCGACGTCGTCTGTTCACTGATAGAGACCGCCGAGAGTTGAAGAGAGTTGTAATGTGTTATATTCAGACATCTATCCAGACCATTACAGAGAAAATCTACAGTGCTTCTGGATCCACTGCAAGTGCTATGACAGTTAGGCGGGAGGTGAGAAAACTGGGATTTTATGGTCGAATGGCTGCTCATAAGCCACACATTACGCCAGTAAATGCCAAACGACGCCTCGCTTGGTGTAAGGACCGTTAACTTTGGACGATAGAACAGTGGAAAAACTTTGTGTGCAGTGACGAATCATGGTACACAATGTGGCGATCCAATGGCAGGGCGTGGGTAGGGCGAATGCTCAGTCAACGTCATCTGCCAGCGTGTGTGGTACTAATAGTAAAATTTGGAGGCGGCGGTGTTATGGTTTGGTAGTGTTTTTCATGGAGGGGCTTGTACCCCATGTTGTTTTGCGTGACACTATCACAGCGCAGACACACATTGATGTTTCAAGCACCTTCTTGAATCACAGTGTTAAAGAGGAATTCTGGGATGGCGATTGCATCTTTCAACACGATCGAGCACCTGTTCATAATGCACGGCCTGTGGCGGAGTGGTTGCACGACAATAAGATCCCTGTAATGGACTGGCGTGCACAGAGTCTTGATCTGAGTCACATAGAAAACCTTTGGGATGTTTTGTAACGCCGATTCCTTGCCAGGCCTCACCGACCGACATCGATTCCTCTCGTCAGTGCAGTACTTCATCAAGAATGGCCTGCCATTCCCCAGGAAACCTTCCAGCACCAGATCGAACGTATGCCTGTGAGAGTGGAAGCTGTCTACAGGGGTAAGGGTTGGTCAAGACCATATTGATTTCCAGCATTACCGATGGAGGTCGCCACGAACTTGTAAGTCATTTTCAGTCGGGTGTCCGTATACTTTTGATCACATAGAGTTCGTGAAAGAGTAGTGCCTCATAGTTGGTCCGTCTTGTGTCCTGTGTTAGCTAAAGTGTTTTGAGATCCGTGTGGCATCTGCTAGCAATCTGGTTCCGTAAGTAACAGGTATGATACGAGTAACGAATTTGTTGAGAGAAATTCATTAGAGAGGAATTAACAGAAATACTCACAAGTGTACTGTGAGGGATACTGAGCAACAAAATTAAGGCTGTATACTTTACTGTGTTGTTCAATGACACGTGGTTTGCGACAGCTGTAACCCACACGATATTAAACAAGCTACGCTTTATTACGAATTTCTCATCATGATGTTAACTATTCATTTAATGGATAAACTTGTTGCACTGAGGTATATCGTCTACTTGTATTGCTCTTTGTTTGTTTTGATTATTTTCGTTGTGTTTTTGATATTACTTGTGTGGTTAACACCTGCCCGCTCCTTTATGTTAAGACGATGATAGGTACTGATCAAAGTGTAGCTTGATAACTGCCTTGGTCTGTTTCATCTGGTTCTAAGGAACAAAGTCGTTGTTGGCTGTGAACTTTCGGTATTCCGGTCCATGCTGCTTATGTTACAGATGTGTATATATTTATTCAGTCATACACTTGCATTGTCTTACAAGGGAACTTCCCCATCGCACCCCCCTCAGATTTAGTTATAAGTTGGCACTGTGGATAGGCCTTGTAAAACTGAACACAGATCAGTCGAGAAAACAGAAAGAAGTTGTGTGGAACTATGAAAAAATATACAAACTGAGTAGCCCATGTCAACGATAGGCAACATCAAGGACATTTTGAGCGCAGGAGCGCCGTGGTCCCGTGGTTAGCGTGAGTAGCTACGGAACGAGAGGTACTTGGTTCAAATCTTCTCTCAAGTGAAATATTTATTTTCTTTATTTTCGCAAAGTTATGATCCGTCCGTTCGTTCATTGACGTCTCTGTTCACTGTAATAAGTTTAGTGTCTGTGTTTTGCGACCGCACCGCAAAACCGTGCGATTAGTAGACGAAAGGACGTGTGTCTCCAATGGGAACCGAAACCATTCGATCACTAGATCATAGGTCAACCGATTCCTCAAGGAAAACACGTCTGATATATTGTATACGACACTGGTGACGGCATGTGCTTCACATGACAGGAATATGTTGTCGACCCACCTAACGTGATCACCTGGCGAATGGGTAAAAAGATTCTTCTACCTTGCCCGATTTAGGTTTTCTTGTCGATGTGATAATCACTACCAAAAAAGTGATGAAAACATAAGAGTCTGTCACATAAACTGCAACAAATGAATGCAACAGTTTCACAGTCGCACAGTGTCCCCTGTGCTCTGTCAGTACATATGTTTTTAACGTTTTCAAATTTTTCCGTGTGTAGACCGTCAAATCCTGCATATGTCCAAGCAAATCTGAACATGTCCTGGAACTTTGGAGAGCGAAGTTGATTATACAAAAATTAAAGTTTTCACACAAGGGTGGACTTGAACCATGGACCTCTCATTTAGCCGTCGCTCACGCTAACCACGGGACCACGGCGTTCCCCAACTGGTACGTTCCTTGATGTTTATATCTTGCGCATGGACTACTCAGTTTGTATATTTTGCTTAGTTTTTTCATAGTTCCACACAACTTCTTCCTGTTTTCTCGATTGATCTGTGTTCAGTTTCTCAAGGCCTGTCCACTGTGCCAACTTATAACTAAATCTGAGGGGGGTGCAATGGGGAGGTTCCCTTGTTAGAAACAACAGTCGTGTGCTCACTACCACGGTCGTTCTCTCTTCTTAGTGACTCACTTGAACTCTCATCTGCAAAGTTCTACAGCGGAAACTGTTCTAATTCCTTGTTGTTGTTTTCGTCTTCAGTCCTGAGACTGGTTTGATGCAGCTCTCCATGCTACTCTATCCTGTGCAAGCTTCTTCATCTCCCAGTACCTACTGCAACCTACATCCTTCTGAATCTGCTTAATGTATTCATCTCTTGGCCTCCCCCTACTATTTTTACCCTCCACACTGCCCTCCAATACTAAATTGGTGATCCCTTGATACCTCAGAACATGTGCTACCAACCGATCCCTTCTTCCGGTCAAGTTGTGCCACAAACGTCTCTTCTCCCCAATTCTATTCAATACTTGTTCATTAGTTATGTGTTCTACCCATCTAATCTTCAGCATTCTTCTGTAGCACCACATTTCGAAAGCTTCTATTCTCTTCTTGTCCAAACTATTTACAGTCCATGTTTCACTTCCATACATGGCTACACTCCATACAAATACTTTCAGAAATGACTTCCTGACACTTATATCTATACTCTATGTTAACAAATTTCTCTTCTTCAGAAATGCTTTCCTTGCCATTGCCAGTCTACATTTTATATCCTCTCTACTTCGACCATCATCAGTTATTTTGCTCCCCAAATAGCAAAACTCCTTTACTACTTTAAGTGTCTCATTTCCTAATCTAATACCCTCAACATCACCCGACTTAATTCGACTACATTCCATTATCCTCGTTTTGCTTTTGTTGATGTTCATCTTATATCCTCCCTTCAAGACACCATCCATTCCGTTCAACTGCTCTTCCAAGTCCTCTTCCAATTCCTTAGTGATAAATTAATCTAGAGCGCTGATTACCACTAAAGCTATTACCGTATGCTGGCATTTACCGCTAGCGTTGAACTACTAAAGCTACTGCCGTATGATGGCAGCGTTAATCAGGCTAGTTCCTGTTTAGTTAGTTAAGTTCAGTGATGTAATTAAGTCAGTGCTCCAGTTTAAGTACCTGCGGGTATGGTTTGGAGAGTGGCCGCTAGTCTGTCCATATCAAATGCAACTAATTGGGCATGTGAAACAATCTCAAGTATGTAACTTCTTGATTGTGAATGCCGATTTTTGAACCATTGTATATATTTCTTTAATGGCTAAGGCTTATTTGATGCCATCCAGATTAAGCTTTGGGACAATATACAAAACATTCTCGGACTTGCCCAACCGACTGTTTTGGAGAGATTTTAAGTGTCGTCAGCCAGTGGTGTGTTGCTTGAAGTGAGGTCAAGTTGCTTACACATATCTCTCTTTCAGAGTAAGAATGCTTCTGTTTTCCATTCATGCTATACTCGCAGTAGTTGAGAGGTGCACGTCGTGGTTGTTGCTGGCGCCATGCCGGTCGGGATGGGCTGGTTCTCACATCTGGTACCGTTCTGATTCCAAGGACCTCGGCCGCGCTGTTTGAAGCGCCATGTCACGGATTGCGCGACCCTTCCCGCTGGAGGTTCGAGTCCTCCCTCGGTCAGGGGTCTGTGTGTGGTTCTTAGCCTAAGTCAGTTTAAGTACTGTGTAAGTTTAGGGACCGATGTCCTCAGCACTTTGGTCCCCTAGCAGTTCACACACATTTGAACATTTGAACAAGGACATCGGGGTTGTAACTTGGCGGTGGATATGAAATGTTTGTTTAAATGACATTTTAGTTGGATAAATTAAGTAAAGGATAAAACATAAATGTTGTAGTGTAGAAAGTTATTACCAGGTAACATTCAATGCAGTATGGCACGCAGCCGTGTAGCGCGGTGGCTTCAGGATGGCTATGTTTCTTCTTCGCTCTGACTCACAGCGCAGCTGACGCTACCGGATATGAGAAAGGTCTCAAGTAACATTCAGTCGGTACGCAAATTCATACCCCCTACGAATCTAAATATACCATAGCAATTGCCATCCGATATTTTTCAAACTTGGTACACAATCTTTCGTTATTAATGAAAGAATGCAGTTAAACATTCAGATTTTTTTAATCTATTATAGTTACGGAGATAGAGAAAATTACCTAAATGTCCTAAAACTGACACTTATGTTTCAAAACTCAGTTAAGAACAATAACCAAATGTCTTTTATTATCGTCGGAAGTCATAACAAATCTCACAGTATATAAAATCTCTTAACTGGAATTTTCTTTTCAAAACTTTAATTACTCTACGTTATGCAGTATTAAAAAATAAAAAAAAATTTTTTTTGGTTATTATTCTTTGTGTGAATACATGGGAATGAATGAGAGAATCTATGCACGACATTTAATTTTATGTAAAACCGTATAAAATTGAACTGTGGGAAAACTGTGTTGCAATCACGATGCTGACGACGTATGTCGATGTGCGCTTGCGTTTGTAAGAGAGCAGCCAGAATGAAAGTCTGAAGCAGAAAAATTTTCTATATTAATTTAAAGAATATTTTGCATTTCGTTCTATTTCATTAAACAGTATATTAGAAACTGAAATTGTAATGACGTAAATGACTATCTGGTTAGTTGTTGGCTAAGGCAAGTTTTGCCATGAGAACGATGTGGAATGATCATTCTGATTGGTCATTCAGATCAATAGCCAATCAGAATTAAGTGGTTCCCGTGCAAAGATAGTTAGATAGGTAGAGAGGAGAGGAACATCGGGAGAGTCGCTCGCTAATGTGCTTCAGGGTAGCCAATGCTAGATGTCTCCGTGAATATAGTATGTAAAATGTAGAACTCGGGAGTTCATTACGTTTAGAACGTTTCTTGATTAAAGCGGTTTAAGTTATGAACATTTGAGGAAAGTGTTAGGTTTCAGAACTAATTAGTTGAAGTGTGATCTTTGGTTGTAGAGACATTTCCTAGGCACATATTCTGTGTTCTTGATGGAATACTTTGGCGAGCACTTCTGACATAGAAGACCACTGAAACGACCGAATGTTCAACTCGCTAATAGTGGTGGGCAGTGACTGTTAGATCACAAATTTAACCAGTTCCGACTTGCAGGAATTCTGGTTGCTTGTACGTGTGAAATATGTTGGATAAACAGTGAACCTGGGATGATAAAGCATTAGCATTTTTAAACATGGACTTGATAGCTATTTCATGTGCTTCCTTATGAATAAAAAAGACGTTAATACAATTTTAAAATGCTTATTGCAATTAAACTGCATTCTCCTACCACCCGAAATTTGTGAAAATGAACATGCAGGAACTAATTTGCAACTTGAGTTACCCATCCTCTGTGTGATAGGTACTAGGTAATGGTTTCATCAACGGTGCTTTACACTGCCTAGCGTGTGTCTACTACTCCAGAGTGAAGGGACGTCAGATGGAAGATATATAGAGTTAGAGGAACTGTTCGATGAAAGTGACTGAGTGAGAATAAGGAGTCGAAAGAGCGATGGAACGACCCCGCCCCGCCGCAATGTGCGTCAGTGTAACCATTCTGTCACAAACAATCCGGCGCTCCACCTCACACCACATTCCGGGCCATTTGAGTTCCTTCTTAGCGTCTCAGTGTGTGAAATAGCCTCGCCCCACTAGGTGCTTGAAAATGTATTGCCAGCATAGCCGATGCTTTTTTCTGAGAAGTGTGAGTTCCCATACAAAGAGATTTCCTGCATGCGCTGACAATAAGGTCACGATTGGGAATCAGACAGTGATGCCAGAAGACATTTGAAGGGGGACTGTACGCTGATGTTTCACTACGCCACTGGCGTGGTGAAATTCTGCCGCATGCACATTGCAATGATAATTTTATAATTTTTTTGGAGGACGAGGTTTTGGGGAGGATTTGGAGAGTTGGTCCGGTGACGGCATAGAGTGAAGAATGAAGTGTCAATATTTATGCGATTCCGATTTATGTAAGTGTTTTAAACGGATATCTGCCCTTTGTTATTGTCACTGAATGTCATACTTCTTGCATTTTGGTTTGCAATTAATCTATCATCACAATGAATATCCTTTCTCATTTCAGTGGACAGTATACCCTGTTTACTTGATAGTTTTGGTATTTTTCTGAGGGATATTTAATCTCATTTATTGTTTTATTATGAATTAGGGGTGGCGTGCGAGGTAGAGACCCACGTTCGAGTCTGTATGAGATTGTGCTGGTAGTGGACTTGCAGGTTTGCAGCTCCGGTTATGGGGTTTGTGCATCATGTAGCTGTTGAGCACTTTTGCAGCTGTGGCCAATTATGAATTTTCCATTGTACTTTACACCCTGTGCAGTGTGTTCCTTTCTTCGACAACAGCAATCGTTCAAGTACTGCCTATAGCAATGTCTTATACTTTACTGGTTCACAACCACTGTCACTGAGCATACAATCCATTATATTGCGTTAACGTTGATAATCAAAGAGGGAGAATATCGTGTAGAAAATTCCACCTCCACCTGCCAGCTCAGTAACAGTGTCAATATTTATGCGATTCAGATTTATGTAAGTGTTTTAAATGGATATCTGCCCTTTGTTATTATCACTGAACGTCATACTTTTCGCATTTTGGTTTGCAATTAATCTATCATGACAATGAATATCCTTTCTCATTTCATTGGACAGTATACCCTGTTTACTTGATAGTTTTGGTATTTTTCTGAGGGATATTTAATCTCATTTATTGTTTTATTACGAATTATTAACTCACGGTTCACTTCATTATTAATATGTGTTTAGCTATCCCCGTGCAGACAGTTTATAATGATGTATCTTAATCGTGGTTTTGTCTCAGAAGTCATTCTGGTGCAAAAATTAACACAGATGAGGCTTATTTGTTTCTTGTTTATATTTTAATGAAAAATTTGATCAGTCACTTAATTGTAATAAGAGCAACGTTATATAATAGTTTACACTTTTTTTTTCAGTTGTTTTGTAAACGTCCGCAGCTCGTGGTCGTGCTGTAGCTTTCTTTCTTCCCGCGCCCGGGTTCCCGGGTTCGATTCCCGGCGGGGTCGGGGATTTTCTCTGCCTCGTGATGACTGGGTGTTGTGTGATGTCCTTAGGTTAGTTAGATTTAAGCAGTTCTAAGCTCTAGGGGACTGATGACCATAGATGTTAAGTCCCATAGTGCTCAGAGCCATTTGAACCATTTTTGTTTTGTAAAATACCCTAACCTTCTGAAAGGACTTCAGCTCTCCATACAGCCACATAATACACTGTCACTATTTAAGCGTCCAGGCAACGGTCTTGCCGCAGTGGCTACACTGGTTCCCGTGAGATCACCGAAGTTACGCGCAGTCGGGCGTGATCGGCACTTGGATGGGTGACCATCCTGGCCGCCATGCCGTTTTTCGGGGTGCACTCAACTTCGTGATGCCAATTGAGGAGCTACTCAACCGAATAGTAGTGGCTTCGGTCAAGAATACCATCATAACGACCGGAAGAGAGCGGTGTGCTGA
This sequence comes from Schistocerca cancellata, assembly GCF_023864275.1. Classification (NCBI taxonomy): domain Eukaryota; kingdom Metazoa; phylum Arthropoda; class Insecta; order Orthoptera; family Acrididae; genus Schistocerca; species Schistocerca cancellata. The sequence goes on along the minus strand of NC_064633.1, from coordinate 435,182,284 downwards.
CCCCACGCCCTTCCTATCTGCTTCTTCCACTGAGGATGAAACGGCGGTCGGATGGTCTCCGTAGGCCACTCATGGCCAGACGACGGAGTGCTTTTTTTAAGCGTCCAGTCAATACTGTCTTACTATTTCGTATGCAACAGTATGAAACAAACATGAAATGGTGCACTACATGTAATACACTGTACTGTAGATTTTTCATGTCATTGGTGACAGTGACTATCTCGAAACATGATCTAGTGGCTAGTCTGTGGCATAATATTCCAGCTTCTCATATCTGAATCAAGTTTTGCAGTTTTAGATAGTCTTCCACTCTGCTTAGCAACACACCAATTTCATTCCAGGATTGCAGTGACAATTCATCGACAAAAACGTCATTAGATCAAATATATGACCAACCTCCCCATAGAGCTGCCATGTTCTGTGGTCGGCTACGTTGACGAAAAGTGCAATAATGGGGGTGAACCATTTCTTAAGATAGTCTGCAAAGTGAAATATTTCGGACAGTTCGATAAATTCTATCAGAAAATTTGTTGTAGTGGTAAATGACTCTTGGTTGTTAAATTGCTATCCATCTTTTCTGCTGAGGTAAATATCGTGTTACTGTGTTGGTTGTCTATCTGAATGGGACTATCTAAATGCCTATTATTAATGCGTGGCGCTGGAAGTGGATCGTAAGATCGTAATTCATAATAAAACAATAAATGAAATCAAATATCCCGCAGAGAAAGAGCAAAATTATCAAGCGAACAAGGTATACTATCCACTAAAATGTGAAAAGTCATTCATTGTGATAATGGATTAATTGCAAACCAACATGTAGGAAGTATGGCGTTCAGCGACAATAAAACAGACATACACTTAAAACACGTATATAAATAAGAGTTTACTGCCACAGCCACGCCGCTGTTGTCATTCCATGAAACCACTACTATACTTGCAGAACTGTCAGATCTGAAGTCAGATGTCCTCCTAGGTTTATTTTTCAATTCATCTCCATTCTCTAGATTACAGTTTTTACCGGTTCTGTTGGCTCTTATTGTCCTAAATATATATTAGATACATGACACACAAAAGATGAAATTAATTTAAGTTATAACAAAATAAAAGTCGCAGAAAACATTCTATATGATTGTTGAATGTAATAAGCTGATGTCCTTTTAAAAGTATGTGCTTAGACCGACAATCAATGAAGTTATATTGGGCATGCAGGTACTCATATTTTACTTTATTAAGAATAAATTCTGGGAGAACATGTAAGCAGTTATAACTCTAATACAAATTTCCACGATGAAGCCATAAATAGACATTAACTTGGAGCTCAGGCAGATGAACCATTTTCAACTAACCAGTTTTCTCAAATATTCAGAATAATGCAGACTCAATAATGAAAGCTAAATTTTGTTTGAAAGAATGGCATGGGTCAGTTGGAAGAAGTGTATACTAACGCCATCTGTTGGATGGTAGAATAAAGAAGAAGAATAACAAGTGTTAAGAGCATCCGCAAAAATCCTTCACGAAGCGCGACGGCTGTATGTGGGTTTCAAGGTAATCCCACATTACCATACCACCGTGTCATTTCGTAAACTGACCACTTCACTACCCCTCAGGGTCTGCTTTTCTCCATAAATATTGATCTTTCTAACCAACTGTGCCTATATGAAGCAGTTAATAGCCTCCTCTACAAAACAAAGTGTGTTATATGTGTCAATTGCCATTTGCTTAACCTCCCAGTGCATTCTGTTTTCCACTAGGTACTTTATCTCTCAGTTTAGCAGAACTTTACGTGTTCCTAAAGAGATTAGATATTTTATTATCAACCGTTAGGAAACGCAGGCAAAAATACGATCTTACATTTTTATTACTTTTTCTCAAAATTAATGCCACAAATTGAACACCGAAACACTTATAGATTGGAGATCAGGAATGTACCACTAGGAAAACGAAAAACTGCGAATTTTGGTTAAGATTTTTTAATGATATTTCTCATAAAGAAATTTCCATTTCGTGCCTCAGTACACATTCCGTTAATCTTATTCATCAGATATCAATGTGCTTAAGAACATGTATGACATACTTTTCAAACGTAAGCTGTAAAAATCCTTCAATGAAAATGTAAATTAGTTTTAAAAGCATCCTGGAATTACTGTACACTGAAAATGTTAATTTCATGTTGTATAATTAGGTGCATTTCTCAAAATATGTCAAAATAAATAACTCTGGGGTTCACATTCTCCTATATAACAACTTACATAACTTTGCTTTTAGTTTTTATGTGTACCTAAAGCTGTAAAAATTATTTTTCTGAAAAATCACTTTAATGTTAAATGCAGTGTTCACATATACACTCCTGGAAATTGAAATAAGAACACCGTGAATTCATTGTCCCAGGAAGGGGAAACTTTATTGACACATTCCTGGGGTCAGATACATCACATGATCACACTGACAGAACCACAGGCACATAGACACAGGCAACAGAGCATGCACAATGTCGGCACTAGTACAGTGTATATCCACCTCTCGCAGCAATGCAGGCTGCTATTCTCCCATGGAGGCGATCGTAGAGATGCTGGATGTAGTCCTGTGGAACGGCTTGCTATGCCATTTCCACCTGGCGCCTCAGTTGGACCAGCGTTCGTGCTGGACGTGCAGACCGCGTGAGACGACGCTTCATCCGGTCCCAAACATGCTCAATGGGGGACAGATCCGGAGATCTTGCTGGCGAGGGTAGTTGACTTACACCTTGTAGAGCACGTTGGGTGGCACGGGATACATGCGGACGTGCATTGTCCTGTTGGAACAGCAAGTTCCCTTGCCGGTCTAGGAATGGTAGAACGATGGGTTCGATGACGGTTTGGATGTACCGTGCACTATTCAGTGTCCCCTCGACGATCACCAGTGGTGTACGGCCAGTGTAGGAGATCGCTCCCCACACCATGATGCCGGGTGTTGGCCCTGTGTGCCTCGGTCGTATGCAGTCCTGATTGTGGCGCTCACCTGCACGGCGCCAAACACGCATACGACCATCATTGGCACCAAGGCAGAAGCGACTCTCATCGCTGAAGACGACACGTCTCCATTCGTCCCTCCATTCACGCCTGTCGCGACACCACTGGAGGCGGGCTGCACGATGTTGGGGCGTGAGCGGATGACGGCCTAACGGTGTGCGGGACCGTAGCCGAACTTCATGGAGACGGTTTCGAATGGTCCTCGCCGATACCCCAGGATCAACAGTGTCCCTAATTTGCTGGGAAGTGGCGGTGCGGTCCCCTACGGCACTGCGTAGGATCCTACGGTCTTGGCGTGCATCCGTGCGTCGCTGCGGTCCGGTCCCAGGTCGACGGGCACGTGCACCTTCCGCCGACCACTGGCGACAACATCGATGTAGTGTGGAGACCTCACGCCCCACGTGTTGAGCAATTCGGCGGTACGTCCACCCGGCCTCCCGCATGCCCACTATACGCCCTCGCACAAAGTCCGTCAACTGCACATACGGTTCACGTCCACGCTGTCGCGGCATGCTACCAGTGTTAAAGACTGCGATGGAGCTTCGTATGCCACGGCAAACTTGCTGACACTGACGGCGGCGGTGCACAAATGCTACGCAGCTAGCGCCATTCGACGGCCAACACCGCGGTTCCTGGTGTGTCCGCTGTGCCGTGCGTGTGATCATTGCTTGTACAGCCCTCTCCCAGTGTCCGGAGCAAGTATGGTGGGTCTGACACAACGGTGTCAATGTGTTCTTTTTTCCATTTCCAGGAGTGTAGCTAAATTGCTTCATGCTCATAATTGCCTGTTCTGATTCTCATCCTGATTCACCTTATTATTTACTCGTCGTGATTCATCGTCTTAGTTACTGTTTTTGACGTTCTTGCTAGTTTAAATACTTGCAGAATGTGCCTTTCAGATCTTAACGACACTTTCTCAGTCAATGAACAGCAATGCAGAAGGGCAGTTGTTTCCTCTTTTTATGCCCATTCTACCCACAAAAAAATGTCCTGGCTTCAGCTCCATCACTGGAGCAAATACCAGCGTCAGGCACACCAAATTTATATTTATTTCCACCCAAAATACTTTTTGACAGCCTTTCCTAAACACACTGCTTGTAGATTTCATTCGTTTACTGTGTACAATATAAGCACTCAGAGAGTGATGTTTCACTTGCCAGGTCTCTACGTACGTGTTTTATTGCATTCTTCACAGATGCTGGTAAGGGATTATTGTGTTGGTTCTTATCTTTTCCAGAAATCTGTCTCTGATATCCACACTAGGGATCTAAACTATTTGGACACAATGCATGTACTGGCCCTCCCCTGTAGACAATGTATGGAAATAAGTGACTCGCATTGCCTCCTTCATCTAAGATTTATAGCCTTAGCTCTCATGTCCATGCCATAATCCGTCTGAAGCTTGCCTGTTTCACCATCTGTTGGCCTTCCCTTTTCTTCAATGGTTTTCCCATTTGACAGTTTATTCCCTGATAGCCCTTGTCGCAGTTTTCACAGTCAAGTTCCCAGTGTTTTTTGCACATGGGCTAAGCATTCAAGTATTTCAATTTGCACTGTGTCCATAGGCTCTAGTTCCTCTTACTTGCAGAGAATCGTTTATATCACCAATTCCTGGATATTTTGTGCTCTGAAGGCCATGTGACTCACGTGACCGCATAAATATGTTCACTACTCCAGTACCTTCCATGCCTCCACTACTGCCACCATAGCTTTTAGTACACCTATGACATGCACTTACATTCACTCAACCATGGCAATGTTTTGCATGTATATAGACATCTATCATTTTACCTGTATCCTCTTTTCTGCTGCATACTATCAAAAGCACCAAGTATGGCTTTACACATGTCATCATAAAAATGCACTTCTTTGGAGCTTTTAGCTTGGAATCTTCAGAAACATATTTCAGAGCCTATAAGATTGTGCTGCTATACTGATAGAATTTTGAGGACGCGCTGGCAGATCACCGAAGCAGCAAATGTTCTAGCTCGTCTATGACTCTTTCCTATGCACATCATAGCATATGTTAACCAGAGATTAACTTTAAAAACCTTCTTTCCTGGATTGAATTTTGAAGTCAAGCAAGAGTTGCTCTTTTGGCAGAGTCTACACATCAGATATAGCTTAGCTGCAAAATCTCTTTTCATATTTGAATCCTCTCTAATTTGCACTCAGTTTTCACTGTCATTGTATTGGCATTTCATACTACTCATAATAAGATTACCCAGTACATTTAAATCCAACAAAACACTCACATTATAACTATCACGACTACTGATATGGCGTAGTTCCATTGCTTTTTTTCGATGCACTGAGGACAGATGATATTTACGAACTGTTGGTGAATGAGGTTGATTAGTCTGATGTTCTGGTGAAAATGTTGAACGTTTTGCGGTGTACATAATGCCAGAACGGAGTTGCTTGCGACTGAATAAGCGGGCATACCGTTTGATAGAAAATGAAAAACACGGGGAGAAAGTTATAAACTGCTTCCCAACCTCAGATACACCGGAAATGTACAACAGTAAACAAGTAAGCAGAACAGAGGAAAGACAATTACTAAATAGACAAGTGAGAGCCCATTCTGTAGTAACAGCACTGCACTGCTATGCATTGCTGCCAACGTGGAAATTTGGAGAAATGAAAAACGTAAAAATTAGTCTTTCTCACGGCGTGGTAATATTTGAACAGGACGTGGTTACAGTGCAAGGTCTTACTTCAAACATTTCATTACACATCATTCGATTCACAAAACCATTCTCTTCAACACATACTCTAAAGTTAAAAATCCATATTTTCTCTCATTTTCATCTCCTTACCCCCTTAAATACTACACTGAAGCACCAGATAATCTGGTGTAGGCATGCGTATTGAAATACAGATATATATTAACAGGTAGAATATGGTGCTGCGGTCGGCAACGGCTATATGGAACAACAAGTGTATGGCAAAGTTGTTAGATCGGTTACTCCTGCTTCAATGGCAGACTATCAAGATTTAAGTGCGTCTGAACGTCGTGTTACTGTCGGCGCACGAGCGGTGGGACAGTGCATGTCCGAGGAAGCGATGAAGTGGGGATTTTCCCGTACGACCGTTTCACGATTCTACCGTGAGTCAGGTAATAAATCAAATCTCCGAAATCGCTGCGGCCGGAAAAAGATTCTGCAAGAACGTGCCAAAGACGATTGAAGAGAATCGTTCAACGTGACAGAAGTGCAAGCCTTCCGCAAATTGCTGCAGATTTCAATGCTGGGCCATCAACAAATATCAGCGTGCGAACGATTCAACGGAAAATCTTCGATATGGGCTTTTGGAGCCGAAGACCCACTGATTTATTCTTGATAATTGCACTACACAAAGCCTTACGCCTCGCCGGAGTCCGTCAGCACCGACATTGGACTGTTGATGAAGCATGTTGTCTGGTCAGATGAGTATCGTTTCAGATTGTATCGAGTGGATGGACGTGTACGGATATGGAGACAACCTCATGAATCCATCATGGACCGTGGATGTCCGCAGGGAACTTTTCAAGCTGTTGTGGGATGTGTGCAGCTGGAGTGGTATGAGACCCTTGATACGTATAGATACGATTCTGAACGGCGACACGTACTTAAGCATCCTTTCTGATCAGCTGCATCCATTCATGTCGATTGTGCACTCCAACGGACTGGGGCAATTCCCGCACGACAATGCGACACCCCACAAATCACGAATAGCTACAGAGTGGCTTCTGGAACTCTCTTCTGAGTTTAAACATGTACACTGGCCACCAAACGTCCCAGAAAAGAATATTATTGAGCATGTCTGGGATTCCTAGCAACGTGCTGTTCAGAAAAGGTTTACACTGCTCTGCGTGCTCGTGGGGGCCCTATATGATATCAGGCTATTGTACGACTTTCTTTGGCTCTTCAGTGTATATGTCTGTGTCAGTTTTCATTGTGTATGACAGTGCAAGAGAAGATCATTTTTTCAAGTTAATAGCAGTCACTTCTCCCTCATTAAAAGGATCTCAATATAGTTTCTGTTCAACCGTTTTCATTTTCTTGCAGACATTTATGTTTACCCTGAAACTTTGATTTCAAATGGTAACATTACAGCATTTTCACTGTTGGCAGTATTGTCTGTACAGTTAGCTGCAGTTTTGGAAAGATACCAAAATTCTCATTTAGCGAAGCAGACTAAGATATATGATAAATCAGTTAGTCAGCCAGTGATCTGTTTCAATTACATGCAGTTTGAAATTTTCTATTATGTAGTTAAAGAGACAGAGCAGAGATGAGTTATTCTTTGCAGGTAAGAAAAAAATTGTAGTGCCTAAACGAAACTTATCATGTGCAATTATAAAAGTGTATTCATTTGTAAGATTTTCACATCATTCAGAAGAAGCTTTTCTCCAACACGGTAGGGTTTTCAGTAGATGAAAATTAGCTGTTGTGTTGTGTTGTTTGTTGAGGAACATACACTCCTGGAAATTGAAATAAGAACACCGTGAATTCATTGTCCCAGGAAGGGGAAACTTTATTGACACATTCCTGGGGTCACATACATCACATGATCACACTGACAGAACCACAGGCACATAGACACAGGCAACAGAGCATGCACAATGTCGGCACTAGTACAGTGTATATCCACCTTTCGCAGCTATGCAGGCTGCTATTCTCCCATGGAGACGATCGTAGAGATGCTGGATGTAGTCCTGTGGAACGGCTTGCCATGCCATTTCCACCTGGCGCCTCAGTTGCACCAGCGTTCGTGCTGGACGTGCAGACCGCGTGAGACGACGCTTCATCCAGTCCCAAACATGCTCAATGGGGGACAGATCCGGAGATCTTGCTGGCCAGGGTAGTTGACTTACACCTTCTAGAGCACGTTGGGTGGCACGGGATACATGCGGACGTGCATTGTCCTGTTGGAACAGCAAGTTCCCTTGCCGGTCTAGGAACGGTAGAACGATGGGTTCGATGACGGTTTGGATGTACCGTGCACTATTCAGTGTCCCCTCGCCGATCACCAGTGGTGTACGGCCAGTGTAGGAGATCGCTCCCCACACCATGATGCTGAGTGTTGGCCCTGTGTGCCTCGGTCGTATGCAGTCCTGATTGTGGCGCTCACCTGCACGGCGCCAAACACGCATACGACCATCATTGGCACCAAGGCAGAAGCGACTCTCATCGCTGACGACGACACGTCTCCATTCGTCCCTCCATTCACGCCTGTCGCGACACCACTGGAGGCGGGCTGCACGATGTTGGGGCGTGAGCGGAAGACGGCCTAACGGTGTGCGGGACCGTAGCCCAGCTTCATGGAGACGGTTGCGAATGGTCTCGCCGATACCCCAGGAGCAACAGTGTCCCTAATTTGCTGGGAAGTGGCGGTGCGGTCCCCTACGGCACTGCGTAGGATCCTAAGGTCTTGGCGTGCATCCGTGCGTCGCTGCGGTCCGGTCCCAGGTCGACGGGCACGTGCACCATCCGCCGACAACATCGATGTACTGTGGAGACCTCACGCCCCACGTGTTGAGCAATTCGGCGGTACGTCCACCCGGCCTCCCGCATGCCCACTATTCGCCCTCGCTCAAAGTCCGTCAACTGCACATACGGTTCACGTCCACGCTGTCGCGGCATGCTACCAGTGTTAAAGACTGCGATGGAGCTCCGTATGCCACGGCAAACTGGCTGACACTGACGGCGGCGGTGCACAAATGCTGCGCAGCTAGCGCCATTCGACGGCCAACACCGCGGTTCCTGGTGTGTCCGCTGTGCCGTGCGTGTGATCATTGCTTGTACAGCCCTCTCGCAGTGTCCGGAGCAAGTATGGTGGGTCTGACACACCGGTGTCAATGTGTTCTTTTTTCCATTTCCAGTAGTGTATTCTGTGTAATGTTGATTGACATTCATTGTATTTAATTCCATTTACTGATAATCTTATTCAGTTTAGAGCAATTCTGACCACACATATCGAAAGTAAGTTACACAGTTGATATCTCTATTCGAATACGATAATGTAACGGAAATTTTCGTCCACATTGCTAGTAATATATTGTTACAATGTATTCTTGGAGAAACATTAAAACACAAGTTCATACTACTCCGAACCATAGAAGGAATACAGTAATGGCAACGAGAAACATTCTGAAATAAGAGGTTCTGTTACACCGAGTTACCAATATTCAGCTGATTAATTTCAACTTCACTGTAGATGTATTGTGTAAGACGATCCAAGCAATAGACATTTAATAAAAACACACACAATTCCAGTGTTGACTGACTTTATGGAAGTATTTGATAACATACCGTGGTCCGGTTTATTTGCTCTAATGAGGTATCTGCAGTCACATTAGAGTCTATATTACATCTTCAGTACTGTAGGGGTAGAGTTGATAAAAAGTCAGGCAGTACACAGGAAGTAGTAAAAAATAGTAGAAAGGGAGGTCACAGGGGTCGGCTGTCGGACCAGTATTTTGGGATTTACCAAATTAACTTTCCTTGTGGGAACTGGAGGAAGACTATCAATTCAGTCAAGTGGTGGAGTATGGTAACGATGTATTGGCTGTAGTTTAAATAGCTGAGCTGGAGGGAAAGACAAATGGTGTTCTCGCTCGGATGCAGCAATAGTGCGTAGACAACAAATTAACAATTGCTCCACAAAAAACTACATATATACTCATAACAGGTCATCTTTCATGTCGTCAAAATCTCACGGTCAAGTCTGTTAACATTGCTGTGACCGGACGCGTAACATGGCACAAAACATTCAAACAATCGCACGCATTGCCAGCAACATTATGCTCAGACTTGCCCCCGTTTCAGCAGCTAACTGCAAGATACCGCTGAATGAAGTGAGAACCTATCACGATGCCATTTTCACGTCCATCACAGCTTTTGCAGAAAATGTCTAGGTGCACAGAAACGGATCTGGCAAATATTGCGACCTGCACAGAGGGATATGCACTTCAGACTCAGAAGAACCATTGACACCACACCAAACAATGGTTTACGAGGTGGCCCTCAGAACCTACCCACTAGACTAAACATTACACTAAGATGTCATACAACGTCCTCAAGGTTAGGTAAAGGTGATGTGATAAAAGTCCAACAAATCTTAAGTCAAAGGCTAACAAGTAAAGACCAACTCTGACACGTGGGAAGTAAGTACATGGCAGAACGACTAGGGCAAGAGTGAAACAGGCTGAAGAGTCCACCAGCTTATCCCGTGCATTCACGAAGCCTTGAAGCCCTAGTTCTTAGCCATGTAAAGCTCAGTCAGGCAGTGTTACATTACCTAATGCGACATGGCCAATATTCAGGTTACTTGTACAGTTACAATAGGAAAGACGATAATATCTGTCAGTGTGGTTATGCAGTAACATCAGATCCCATTACCCGTAACTGTGACACATGTAATGGATATAGGGAACCAGTAGAGACTAAACGTCCACTATAAGAACTTTTCAGTAAGTACGGTTGGTGGACAGCTGTATCACACAATGTCCCTAGCACCAATTTCTGGCATGAAGAAAATAAATTTTAGATCGTATGCCAATTACGAATTCCCTGTGATCCAGCATAGCACCACCATATGAGTGTGAAAGTGAATAAGCAAGTTTTAACGAGTGCATACGTGTGGTGAAAACGGTGTATGCGAATTCTCGTTATAAAATGTGTGTATACTTCTAAGATCACGTCGGTACAACATTCAGTTCAACCTCGGCGACGGTGACGTGGAGGTGGGCTGGATGTGTAACACATGAAATGGAACACGGCTCTATAAAAATTCTCCGTGTTTCTGGGAGATTGTTTTCAAATGGTAAAAAGTGATTGTTACGACCAAGGAGGGACGGTAAGATGTCTGAGGCCATGTGTGCGTGCATGTGTGTGTGTGTGTATGTGTGCGTGTATGTGTGCTATGTATACACACTTGTATCTTAATCAAGTTGTTGTATTCACGCTATCTACCCATATCCCTTTTATTAAGGATCAAACGTAAAACTGTTGTTATTATTAAACATTCGCTCAGTTTATAGCTAGTACTTAGACAAGCTCATTTTCTGTCACCTGCTATTGTTTCTGATACATAACATATTTAACATGTGCTTAAGAATAATAATTTAAATTTTTTTTATCATGAGTATTTCTGCTATTTCTATTCTCACACACATCTTTTTTGTCAGTTACAACTTGATGCAACCTCTGGTAATGTCAAAAACTAGACCAATTACATAAATACAGTTTTGAAGACGCTGTACTGGTCTGACCAGAAGCTCTGTCCTTCCTGCCAACGCAGTTCACTAATTCACTACTATACCTAACTTCTAGATGTCTCTGTTGACTTTTTACTATGTCTTCTCGATGAAGGGATCTAATATTCCACGCCCTGTCCCACTGGAGACCGGTTTTATCTCTCCCTGCCCGAAGAGATCCTAATGTGTTGTTCCTCTCGAATATTTTATAGAAAGGGATCCAGCATAACTAGACCAGATAATAGAACTGCGTGCACTCGGAAAAGTTATCTGGTTTCCAGTTGGATGACGTTTCCATGAATTTCATTCTTATCACCTTCCTGAAAAAGTGAGGGGTACGACACCCATTTAAACGCCACAGTGTCTTAACGCTACCACATGGTTGGAATGCAGGGAAATTTTCAGCAGGTGTATAGTTCAGGAAATTCTACATTCGCACATAATTCAGTTTCCATAACTTTCTGCTCTTCACTTTGGTTTGTTGGTTATTGTTACAGAGACAGACAAAGTAATCATACATATTGTATGCCCTGCAACTTCGGTAATGGGAAGACCGCTGCCTCTCATCAGGAACAACAGTTTTGTCCGGTATCTCCACAGTTACCCCTGGTTGTGGTTTGCCGCTATGGTGCGGCTGCCTGTAGCGTCGACACAGGGAAGCTAACTCAACCTGGCAAGGTCAACGTTTCATGTGGAATGACGGGGTAGAGTGCAACGTGATAATAAACTGAGAAAATTATTAACATATCGATAGTTACTATACAGATAAGACGTGTCACTAGCGATAAAATAGTTTTTTTCTGAAGATCTTGAAGGGATCGCTGGGTTCCACGCCTTAAGCAGTCGAGAGTCGTCACCATGATTAATAAGATCTTCGGCCAAATGTATTTCCATAGATTCCATAATAACTGAATCCTTGAAGTACCCCGTTGGGGCCGACATGCACATGGCAAAGTAATCAATAAAATGTGCTGTGGAGACACGATGCTCAGCGTTGAGTGACTTACGGCACTGTGAAAGGCGACTCTGACCATAATGTTTATAACATCTTTCACGTACTGCTTGTGTGGTATGATCAATGTCGGCATTACGTAGTCGAAACTAGACAAAATCTTAATGGGAGACGTAAGGCAAGTGGGCTTCAAAAATTCGATTTTTAGATTTTACAATATTTAAAATGCCCTATGTTTCCTGGGTGAAACAGTTTCTGTTTTACATAAATGCGAAAATATTTTCGAGAGTTATGATGGTGTTCCTGACGCTCTGTGCAATCATGCATTTAAATGCCACGCCGTTCTTTTTGCGCCATGCAGAGATAATGCACAGCTTTCTTTAACTACTTGTATATTATTTCATACTTCTATTGTTTTATCGCTTCAGTGTTTCCTACCCTGTATCTACTATCGATACTCATTTCTCCGATCGTGTTTGTTATTGTTTTCGAGCGTTACTGGTTGTACTTAGAGAAGTTTTTTGTGAGTGAAGTACGTGTTGATTTGTATTTTCTTTGGTTCTGCCTGTTTTCATAAAAATGCCGCGAATAAAGATATTCTCGACTAAGTTCAAATTCATAGAAAATAAATACATGAAGGTAAATGCGGTTAGTGGGTCAAAAGACCCAAGAATGTTAGACAATAAAATCAATTAGAAAATAAGCACATCAAAAAAATAAACTGCACTTTCTTCAAGGCATTTCCTCCCAGTCAGCTTCTGGAGATGAACGTTCGTTTGGAAATATTATGGTGAACCTTAGCATGTTCTGGGATTTCATTTCCAAAAATACTGTGTGCAAAATATGTGGTGGTGACGTATTTCTGGGTGAGAATCAGCGTCTTCGTAAAGGGATTGTGTCAAACCTGACATTGAGTTGTACAAAATGTGGTGCAGTTGCTACAACAATTACATGGAGAATAGCAAATAATAATTTATATGAGAACAACATAAGGCTAGTTTATGATCTCAGATCTATTGGTAAAGGGATGGAGTCAAGCAAACTCTTATTTGTATTACTTGACATTCCAAATCCTCCTATAAATTTATGTCTTACAGTAATGTTATTGGTACTGCTGTTGCTGAAGTTCGTAACATCTCAATGAACGAAACAGCTGAAGAACCACTGAAGGAAAGTGATGACAGTGAAAGTGGTGATATTTGTCCATGTTTTGATGGCAGCTAGCCGAAACGTGGGCACACTTCACTAACTTGTGTCGTGATACCTGCATCATTTGGCATCGGCAAGGTAATTGATTGTACAGATTCTAAGCAAATACTGTAAAACTTGAGACAGTGGAACTGAGAAAGAGCATGAAAATAACTGTCAGATGCAATATACTGGTCCAACTGGTGGGATGGAAGTTGCAGGACTTCTCAGGATTTTTAATTGTTCAGTGGCAAACAGAGGAGTCAGATACACACAGTAGTTATGGGATGGTGACAGCAAGGCTTATGACCGGGTATGTACAGAACTACCCTATGGTACTGATTTCACAATTTCTAAACTAGACTGCATTGGGTATGTCCAGAATGGAATGGGGTCCGGGTTGAGAAGATTAATGAAAGAAAAGTAAAAAAATAATATTAGAAGATGGTAAGAAGATAGGTGGTAAAGGTCGCCTGACAAATGTTGAAATTGATAGATTACAGAATTATTATCGCTTGGCCATAAGAAGAAATGTAGAGAATCAAGAAAAAATAAAAAAAGCGGTATGGGCTATCTTTTTCCATAATATTTCCACAAATGAAAATCCAGAGCATGATCTTTGCCTGAATGATTCTGACACTTGGTGTAAATACAAGGGAAGTGCCAGATATGAGCACAAACATTCTTTACCTGCATCAGTAATGAATGAAATTAAACCCATATTTGGAGACCTTTGTAAAGATAACTTGTTGAGGAAATGTCTCCATGGAAAAACCCGAAATTTAAACGAATTTATGATTTTTGTTATTTGGAACGGGTTACTGAAAACTGTATTTGTTCAGCTTGAAACCCCTCAAATTTGGTGTTTATGATGCTAGTTCATGCTTAAATGGTGGTGTAATTAGAGAACAGAACGTTTTGGAATATTGGATATAAGGTCTAGTGGATTTAGTGCAAAATTCTTGGTGCAAATAGATAAAGAGAGAATCCACAAAGTGCATGTTGCAAATTTAAATGCACAAAAGAAGCCAGACAGAAAAGAAGAGGAACCACGAGAAAAAAAGAAGATTAGTATGATTCAGATGATGCTTAGTATGGTGCAGGAAAATACTAGTGGTAAGTAATCCTCATCAATAACCATACTAGAATTGCAATATTAAACTTCATATGGACTTATCTCAAAACTACATGTTTTTACTTTCAGGTACCATTATTTGATAAACTAATGGGGTTAGAAACATGAAATTTGGTCAATTTATACTGAAGATTATAGTAAGTTATTATAAGTAAATTGAGAACCACCAAACAATCAGAAACTGTTTTACAATAATTAATGTCCAAAATTAGTTACATTTTACAAGTGAAAGAATAAAAATTTCTTTCTTCGAAACCATTATAGGTATGATGTTTATTTTATTTTTAAGTCGAGGCATTTATATGTTATATATACGCAGTAAAAATTTCATTATTTAGTCAATTACAGTTCTTTTGAAAAGTGTACCTATTCAAAGGGTAAAATAGCATTGGCAGAATAGGGATAAAAATTGCGTTCCATCTCCCCTTGTTGTTTGTTGTTGTTGTGGTCTTCAGTCCTGAGACTGGTTTGATGCAGCTCTCCATGCTACTCTATCCTGTGCAAGCTTCTTCATCTCCCAGTCCCTACTGCAACCTACATCCTTCTGTATCTGTTTGGTGTATTCATCTCTTGGTCTCCCTCTACGATTTTTACCCTCCACGCTGCCCTCCGATACCAAATTGGTGATCCCTTGATGCCTCAGAAGATGTCCTACCAACATATCCCTTCTTCTAGTCAAGTTGTGCCACAAACTTCTCTTCTCCCCAAACCTATTCAGTACTTCTTCATTAGTTACGTGCTCTAACCATCTAATCTTCAGCATGCTTCTGTAGCACCACATTTCGAAAGCTTCTATTCTCTTCTTGTCCAAAGTATTTATCGTCCATGTTTCACTTCCATACATGGCTCCACTCCATACAAATACTTTCAGAAACGACTTCCTGACACTTAAATCTATACTCGATGTTAACAAATTTCTCTTCTTCAGAAATGCTTTCCTTGCCATTGCCAGTCTACATTTTATATCCTCTCTACTTCGACCATCATCAGTTATTTTGCTCCCCAAATAGCAAAACTCCTTTTCTACTTTAAGTGTCTTATTTCCTACTCTAATTCCCTCAGAATCACCCGACTTAATTTGGCTGCATTCCATTATCCTCGTTTTGCTTTTGTTGATGTTCATCTTATACCCTCCTTTCAAGACAGTGTCCATTCAGTTCAGCTGCTCTTCCAAGCCCTTTGCTGTCTCTGACAGAATTACAATGTCATCGACGAACCTCAAAGTTTTTATTTCTTCTCCATGGGTTTTAATACCTACTCCGAATTTTTCTTTTGATTCCTTCACTGCTTGCTCAATATAGAGATTGAATAACACCGGGGAGAGGCTAAAACCCGGTCTCACTCCCTTCCCAACCACTGCTTCCCTTTCATCTCCCTCGACTCTCATAATTGCCATCTGGTTTCTGTACAAATTGTAAATAGCCTTTCGCTCCCTTTATTTTACCCCTGCCACCTTCCGAATTTGGAAGAGAGTATTCCAGTCAACATTGTCAAAAGCTTTCTCTAAGTCTACAAACGCTAGAAACGTAGGTTTACCTTTTCTTAATCTAGCTTCTAAGATAAGTCGTAGGTTCAGTATTTCCTCACGTGTTCCCATATTTCTACGGAATCCAAACTGATCTTCCCCGAGGTCTGCTTCTACTAGTTTTTCCATTTGTCTGTAAAGAACTCGCGTTAGTATTTTTCAGACGTGACTTATTAAACTGATAGTTCGGTAATTTTCACATCTTTCAACACCTGCTATCTTTGGAATTGGAATTATTGTATTCTTCTTGAAGTCTAAGGGTATTTCGCCTGTCTCATACATCTTGCTCACCAGATGGTAGAGTTTTGTCAGGACTGGCTCTCCCAAGGCTGTCAGTAGTTCTAATGGAATTTTGTCTACTCCTCGGGCCTTGTATTGACTCAGGTCTTTCAGTGCTCTGTCAAACTCTTCATGCAGTATCATATCTCCCATTTCGTCTTCATCTACAACCCCTTCCATTTCCATAATATTGACCTCAAGCACATCGCCCTTGTATAGACCCTCTATATACTACTTCCACCTTTCAGCTTTCACTTCTTTGCTTAGAACTGGGTTTCCATGTGAGCTCTTGATATTCATACAAGTGGTTCCCATTTCTCCAAAAGTCTCTATAATTTTCCTGTAGGCAGTATCTATCTTACCCCTAGTAAGGTAAGCCTTAACATCCTTACATTTGTCCTCTAGCCATCCCTGCTTAGCCATTTTGCACTGCCTGTTGATCTCATTTTTGAGACGTTTGTGTACCTTTTTGCCTGCTTCATTAACTGCATTTTTATATTTTCTCCTTTCATCAATTAAATTCAATATTTCTTCTGTTACCCAAGGATTTCTACTAGGCCTCATCTTTTTACCAACTTGATCCTCTGCTGCCTTCACTACTTCATCCCTGAAAGCTACCCATTCCTCTTCCACTGTATTTCTTTCCCCCATTCCTGTCAATTGTTCCCTTATGCTCTCCCTGAAACTGTGTACAACCTCTGGTTTAGTCAGTTTATCTAGGTCCCATCTCCTTAAATTATCACCTTAAGCAAATATTATGTTAAAGTAATCTTCCGGAGACGTACAAGAGCTTGTGCTCATCACGATTCGGTAAAGAGTGATTGGGATCACGGAACACTTGACTCTACGGAATTCCTTGCAAATGTGGCAAAGTCGCATAAATTTTAGTGCCTGATTCCATTCGTCGTATCTAAAACAAAGCTGATACATATAAGCAATCTATGAAAGCAAAGGAGCGTACTCGTAAACAAAAGAACGTGGCATGCGATAAAATTACAATCACGTTTCAAGCAGTTATATACTTAGTAATGAATTATATCAAAACTAATTGAAGATAGAGAAAATAAATAAGATCGTGGATTAGAAATCAATTCTCGGGTCTGATAGCACTTGTTCTCGTAATCTATGCGAGTAGAAAAGCGTAGAGGACTTAAATTACATTACAGCAAAGCGCATGGTGAAGTCCTACTATAGTAAAATAACGTTAATTTTAGTAATACTTATTTAATTTAGCGGAAGAAGCCTTTTGGGCAGGAAGAAACTACACTATAACAGAAAAAGGAGAATTGGAATGAATGACGACAAATACCAAACAGCAGCATGAAATGCAGAGAAACCGACACACTAAATTCTAAAAGAAAAGTCAGATCACAGCTAACGAAAATGTAGAAAAACGACCGAATATTGGAATCGATAACTAGAGCCAACCTACATAGGTACATTCTAGTTACCGATTCCAACCGTTCCATGATTCGTGTGTAAATTATTTTTACAGGAGTTTTATGCACTGAAACGTAGTAAAATTTCTACACTAGTAATTTCTCTTTAAAACTACTGCCGTGAAATAACAGAAACTGGAATCTGTAACTAGAACTGACGGTCTATATAGGTCAATTCAAGTTACCCATTCCAATATTAGCAACTATTTCGTAGTAGTTCAGAGTCCGCAGCTCGTGGTCTCGCGGTACCGTTCTCACTTCCCGATCACCGGGTCCCGGATTTGATTCTCGGCGCGGTCAGGGAGTTTCACCTGCCTCGAGATGACTGGGTATTGTTGTGTCATCTTCATGATCATCATTCATCCCCTTTACGGTCGGAGGAAGGCAATGACAAACCACCTCCGCTAGGCCCTTGCCTAGTACAGCGATGCAGGTCTCCGGCATCGTCCCCTACGCTGTTCAAATGGTTCAAATGGCTCTGAGCACTATGGGACTCAACTGCTGAGGTCATTAGTCCCCTAGAACTTAGAACTAGTTAAACCTAACTAACCTAAGGACTTCACAAACATCCATGCTCGAGGCAGGATTCGAACCTGCGACCGTAGCGGTCTTGCGGTTCCAGACTGCAACGCCTTTAACCGCACGGCCACTTCGGCCGGCCCGTACCCTGTGTCAAGTAGTATGGGACTTCATATGCTCCAGTTGTTAAGAGAGCTGTTGAAAGGGGCAGAAATCCTTATAGCCTACATTTTATTGCATACACCTGCTGAAAAAACTAGGTAATTAATCAACAATCGAATGGTTGGAATCGGTAAGTAGAGTTGACCTGCGTAGGTCAATTCTAGATACCAATTCAAACTATTCGGTGCCTTGCAAGTTTGGACACTTTTGCAGTAAATCTCTGTACTAGGTTCTTGTAGACTCTCTAGATTTCTTATTGATGTCAGAACTTCTAAAAAAAAAAGAGAAATATGGTATTACAGATTTGAAATTTTTCTCTTCTTCATAGCAGTAAAGAGATTATTACCAAATGTAGATATCCTGTAACACTTTAGTGCACACTCTTGTTGGCAAAACGGCCCAAATAACGAACCGTGGAAGGGTTGGAAACGGTAATAAGGATTAACCTATTTATGACGTTCTAGTCACAGCTTCTAATATTAGTAATTTCTCCGCACGATTTCGGAGAGCAATTAAAAATGCAGAAATCTTATTACGCTTCAGTGCACACAGGGTGCTGAAAAACTAACTAATAATGTCCCGCGGAAAGGTTGGAATCAGTAACGAGAATTTACCTATGTAGCTTGGATTTAGAGGTTCTCTGTGTCTTTCTTACTCGCATAAATTACGATAATTTACTCCATACGTGCATACTTCTCTTTCTCTCTTCTTATTTACTTTCATTACCTTCATTTCTTTTCTATATAATTCATGGCTAAGTAACTAATATTCCAACTGTGAATGTAATTTTACCGTATGTTACATTCGTTTGTTTACGAATATGGTCAGTGGCCAACGAGCGGAATCTGAGAGCAGAATTGACCCGCAAAGCGTACGTTCGTGAGACAACATGCTCAGTGCGTAACGCCTGTCCAGTCTCTTCTGCCCTCTGTTAACCGTTCCAATTCCCTGTGAAATACTACGTCATCAGTTTACATCTCAGCAGCTGAATCAGAAACTGAGTCGCTCCCCTGGTAGGCACATTTTCACTAACAGACATTTTGCTTGTCTGTTATCACCAGAAGCATATGGTATGCCCTTGCGGAAATTAAAGGAAAGGTAGAAAGCAACCGTATAGACTCATAAAGCTTAGTATCAACACTTACTTGATTTCCTCTAGTGAATACTGGTGAAGGTGAATCACTGCCATTTGAGATGCCCCCTTATAAGCCACTTAGTATTTTAACAAAGTATTCCGTTTTTTAAAAGTAATTCTGCATTTATATCATGAAGATGAATGTAGCCTAGAGTGATATAATTTCAGAACAGTTGCATTTTCATCTAAGAGTAACAACACAGGAACGAACCAGCGCTCCTGCTTTTTTTCATTCTTCTTTCTATGTATTTAGTTACGGCAATGAATCATTCATCGGTGCTTTTTTCAGATCGAGATTACATATGAATATACTTCTTTATTAATGAATTTAAGTTTATTTTTCTTCCGTGCATAACAAAAATCAGAAGAGCTTTATTTAACCCTTTAACTATCTTAAAGAATTATAGTTAAATGGGGCCACTGTAATTTTACTAGTGGAAGCTAACGTGGATTCGCGTATTACAGTTAAAATTATTTTTTTTCATTGATTGCAATTTCTTGTATCTAACGTTTTGCCGAACCTGCACATAGTTTTGTTGCTGTGAAGTACTATGTTTTTATTACGTCACGAGATCTAAATTAACTTCCAGTAAGTATATTTTTCAGACGCAACCACAGTAGCCGGAGTTACTCAGTAAGTTCGTACTGAGCAGAAAAACAGTGCGTTTTGAAAAAGAAAGATATTAAATCAGTATAAGAGTGAAAAAGAGACTCTTACCTGTAATATTTGCTGATAATTCAGTGATTACGTCAGAAATATCGCTTAGTTCAAATCATTTTCTCACTTACAACGAATTTTTAGCTGAACCTCACGAAATATTACGACAACCAAATAAAATAAAGTTTTCTTTACTTTCTTCTAAGATAAGTCACATATCAAAAGAGGTCAGTTACAAAGTGACGACCGTTCGAGTACACGAAAAACGGACACAAATATAAGTCGTATGTGTGAACTGTGTACTCTTTGTAAAATAATTTATTTCTGTTTCTTGTAATACAGCACACGAGAATTGGACTGAAAATGAGTGTGATAGTCAGTTAAGACTGGAAGCAAGAATACGATTTTGGAATTGTCCAATAATTTCACTATTTCCACGAAACTGCGCCTACGCATACGGTTTCTGATACAGTTAAAGATATCATTGCTTGGCCCTCTATGTTTTTGAACCGTAGGTCAGGATAAAATAACAGAAAATCCGTGGTGCATAGTGCTTTTCTCACAATTTTTTTTTTCTTTTTACAGTTCTGAACTTCGGATTCGACGCAAACACAAGATGGCAGTTTTCTGTTTTTGTTTCACAAAATGGAAAGGACAGTGGAGGTCGATCATTGAACAGTTACGGTCTATTTTTCGTAACATTAGCACATCTGTTATGTCTCAATAAGCATTTTCAACAGTGTGTAATAAGGTATATTGCTTGTGAATATTTAAATAGATTATTGCAAAGGTGGTCCAGTTCAGAAGCATGGACTCATCAACTGAGGGTACGGATGAACATTTTCTAGGAGAGGAAACTAGGGGAACGGAAACGTAAGCAGGAAATTCTGAAATGATTAAAGTAAAGCAACCTGTGTTAGCCAGAATGAGATTTCCACTCTACAGCGGAGTGTGCGCTGCTATAAAACTTCCTGGCAGATTAAAACTGTGTGCCGGACCGAGACTCGAACTCGGGAATTTTCCCTTTCGCGGGCAAATGCTCTACCAACTGAGCTACCCGAGAACGACCCACACCCCGTCCTCACAGCCTTACTTCCGCCAGTAGAGCACTTGCCCGTGAAAGGCATAGTTCCCGAGTTCGAGTCTCGGTCCGGCACACAGTTTTAATCTGCCAGGAGGTTTCAATCTGTGTTAGATCTATTTGAAAATTTTCTGCTTAAATTCTAGGAACACCATAGGAAGTTGTTATGACAGCTGGACAAAAGGACAAAAGAAACCTCACAGAATATTGCGAGACATGAAAAGGAACATTCCGAGCAGCGGATAAGTGTAGACATACAATTTTAACAACATTTGCTAAATAGAAAAAGTAAAGTTTAGAAGAATTAGCCAAAAAGCGGTAGGAACTTATGAAATAATCCAAAAACTGTTTCGAAGGTATCCAGACCTAAGTCACTTACGTCAGACAACCAGAAACGTAATACACATAGACATCGAGTTGCACAATGTGCAGCCAACACAAGAGAAACCATTGTTAGGGACTTACCTCAAGAGATACAGACTTCACCATTAGAAATATCCAACAAATTCAAAAGCCGTTTGAAGAACATGAGCAGAAAGTAGTAATAGAATTCGATCAATGGGTAGCACATCAAGGCACACAGATTGCTGAAAAATCATATAATGTGTTATCTCTGGTCATACAACAAGTTAGTTCGCAAACACTTCTGATTATAACAGAGAACTCAGAAAGCATAAAAACCAAATTACATTAAGTCAGCAGTAAAGCAAAAGAATTACAAAAGGACGTGCTGGAAGTTAAGAAAATAGGACACTGGTATATTCCCTTACTTCAAAGTAGAAATGTACATTATGGTAGTGATCATTTTCAACAACCAAGTAGTGAAGATGGAGAAAATCAAAACGTGTCGAGTAGCCCTTCGTGTGGTGCTGTAAGTAATATGCCCGTAGTAAATGGCTCTGAGCACTATGCGATTTAACTTCTGAGGTCATCAGTCGCCTAGAACTTAGAACTAATTAAACCTAACTCACCTAAGGACATCACACACATCCACGCCCCAGGCAGGATTCGAACCTGCGACCGTAGCGGTCGCTTGGCCCCAGACTGTAGCGCCTAGAACCGCACGGCCACTTCGACAGGCTTGCCCGTAGTAGCCAGCGACCTGGCGGAGAAACGTTTGCCAAAACACAGCAGTTTCGGCTATTTACCCCAGATCGAAAAGGTCCACATCCAATTGTATTCATAGAAGCATTTCGAAGTTTCTCACCAAAAATTCTCCGTGCAGCAAATATTTCATTCGCTGCAGCATACATGCAGTAGAGTCGGACATTGTAGTACTAATTAATCTTCAGGAGAGACCGTGGATCATGTTTTCCTAACCACCAAAGAGTTTCAGTGAGTTAGACACGTTGCACATAGGACTGAGAGGACTAGGTATATCAATAAGTACTGGAGGGTCGATAGTGAAATATAGCTCGTCTATTGGGATTATAAAACGACACGTTCACTAAGAATTAGGCGAGCTCATTGTTTTGGTTATTGGGGTAGAGCCACATCAAGCGTGACTGTCGAGGGTAACGCGACAAAGATGAATCACGGAAACGGCACTGTAAGGGCACAGTTCGGTTGAGTGGGTCGGTCGTAGTGTTGGGTGAAGGCAAGGTAATGATATTCCATTGGAAGTGTTAGACACCGTTGAGTGCTGTGAAGTTATTAACGAGCCACTTCGTGTCCTTTTGAATACAGGTACATCAGTTACTGTCTTGGAAGGGAACTGCAACCGTCACATCAGTCTGTGTGCGGATGACTGTAGGTAAACCCGGATTTGGTCTTATACATTGCTCCTAGGTGCACTTCATTGCTTGTTTTAGGATAGCAAAAGGCCAAATTACGAATCAGTGATTTTAACTGGGTGCTTAAAGCATGAGAAGGACAGGAATTGTCTCCAGATTCCATTCTATGTCCGAAGTTTATCCTAAGTACAGAGTCAGTCCCGAGTCGATCCTTAGTACAGAGTCAGTCCCGAATCGGGGGAAGCGTACTTTACATTTAAATTTTGTAGAAACCGTACCTTTTTCGTTCTGCAAACATGTGGAATCCCTGTTAGTATCTTCCCTGGTAAAGAAAGAGAACTCAGAAGGAAAGGTTGAGCGTATTAAATAATGATTTTACTGACGTGTTCACCAACAAATGGTTGTTATCGAAACTCATTCAGCGCAGGATTGAGTTCACGGGTACGGTTCCCGTGAGTACAACACCGTATCGGTTGTTTCCTCTGCTAATGAAGGAAGTGAAGATCCACACACAGGAACTGATACAACATATCATGATCTGCCCGTCCACATCTCCCTATTTATCACCGATGTTTTACATGCTGAAGCCGTCTGGTCAATCTCGACTGGTATTGGGTTACAGTGTGCCTGATAAGGAGGTGGTTTTAGATTTATTAATTTACCGGTTTGCTCAGCTTCTTTGGTTGTCTGATGGATGTGCAAATTTTTACGACATTGTAACTCAGCAAAGCTTACTGCCACATATTGCTTAATGCGTCGCGTTCGCGACTGATTGCAATCTGTTCAAGTTCAAAGGAATACCGTTCGGCACAGCGACCGGATCCACCGTTCTGCTCCAGTCACTGGACTTAATATTTCCGGATATCAGATTTAAGTATATGTACCATTACCTCTATATTTTGGTTCTTTTTAGCAACAAATGGGCGGAGCGTGCATATCACCCGAAGGAAGTATTCATTCGTTTAAGGAGAGCAGGTTTATCAGTAACACCTAACACTCCTAAATTTGCGTTCTCGGAAATCGTCTTTCTAGGATGTGTTGATGTAATTAGGGCTGACCCAAGTCGAACGCAGACGGCTGGGGAACGTCCATCCTCAAAGCCAAAATATTTGGAGAAGTTTACAGATCCAAATTACATAGGGGGGTGGGGGTTGTCAACGAGCTGCTTTTCAAGGAATTTCGGAAGCTCTGGCGTATGCTCCATTGTTGACAGTCTCTGATTTTGATATGTAAATTATTCAGACTGATGCTTCACTGACTCGCGTGGTATTTGGTCTGCTGGAAAAAGTGCAAGAGGGAACGCAGCCTGTGGCTCTCAAGGGTATAATAGCAAGATTGGCTGCTGGAATATCTCCCTTCCAGTATGAACACAAGCATGTGAGACACACGGACAATGCTATCACCAACGGATTAAGCTCAATGTTTCAGGGTTAAACTCTGGGCGATGGGTGTGGCGGAATATTTGAATGGCTCACCAATTCTCAAAATGCTAACGGCATTTTGGGACACGTTCCTGCTCATTTCAAACATATCAGCAGGCGCCAGACATTAATCCCTGAGGTACACAGGAAACGGCTAGTGAGTGGGGTAGGTCATCTACAGTACTGGCTGAAACATGTATTGCAGGGTCAGAAGCGATCATCCCCGAGTATCGTGGTTTTCGCCAAACGTATCTTGATCCTTTTTGTCTACTGTCATGAGTTGCTGGTGGCCAGACCGCGGATATGTATCAAACTCGATCTAGTTTGAGTGACGAGTTTACTTTAAAGGACATGGACTGCAGCATTTCGACAACAGTACCGCCTTGCGAAATGTTTTCGACTAGCAAAATGCCACAGAACACTAAACAATGTGTGTTAGCCACGCATCCTGCACAGAAACAATTGGAAAATATTTATACAGATTTTGATGGGCCATTTTTTCGGTTGTATGTGGGAATCAACTACGCATTTGTTTACACGAATGCGTTTCCGAGGTTTTCTTGGCTGTTTCCCACCTGTGCAATCATGGTCAGAGGTTGTTGGCAGTTTGAAACGCTTGTCTGGGACTTTTAGGCCTCTCAGGTTATGCAGTCAGATGACGCTACGGTGTTCACTTCTAGGTATTTAAAACAGTGCTGATATTATCTTGAATTAGGGGTGAGTTAGTATATCACGAGTTGGTACTATCTAAACCCGTTATTTGTTGAGAGTGTCAGTCGAAATCTTGTCACTGTTTTAGTTACATTCTGTTCGAGATACCTCATGACGTTAGAGCTGAATATGGTTTAAGATTCTACGAAAATGGATGTTATGGATAATGGACGCTAGTTCTGCAGATTAGTAATACTACGATTTTGTAGATGCGTATGATCTGTGCTTTCTTCCAAACTACTGGGCTATGTTTTTTTTCCGAGAGATCTAAGGTAGATTATTAATTATAAGGGCTTTTTCAGACGAAAATTGTGTATGGAATCTGACAGGTTTCAATCGGGTACTGGAGCTTTATTCGGCTTTAACGATTTCAACTGTTTCTCAACACCATTAGCACTATTGTCTATTTCACTCATCTTTTCATTGGTGCTAGGGTCACAGTGGATCATTTCTCCTGGGTTTTCCTTTCTGAAGGAACATCTGAAAACGGAGCTAAGCATTCCAACATTTACATTGCTACCCAGTATTTCAGTCCCTTTATCGTCCGTAAGTGACTGGACAATAACTTTTGTACTATGTACAGCCTTTATATGTGACTAAAATTTATTTGAGTTTTTTGAAAGAACGTGGCCGCCTGCTTCGTTTAAACTTATTATGCAGTAGTGTTTGTTTCCTTAGGGGTTTATTTACAGTGAGTGTATACCATGGAGGATCACTAATTGTTCTACATGTGCATACCTGCCCATTGAATGGTCAACTGTCCTTTTAAACTGGAGTGATAGTCCCTCTACGTGCTTCTGCCCTGAGTTAACAGTTACAGGTTGCTCAGTGACACGAGACACTACTGGTTTATTGTATGTTTTATTGAACATACAGATCTTTCTAATTGTATTCGTTGAGCTTTGCAGTTTGGCAGTCACTGTTACTACAGCTGCCTCGAGGTCACTGATACCACTTTCGATGTCGACATCCTCAAAGATATCGTGTATAGTAGCTGCTATTAGATCTAATATATCTCAGTATTGAGTGGGCTTCCAAACCATATACTTGTTGCCATTAGATTTTATAAATTTCAATCATTAGTGGGTTTACGAACTATCTGTTCTAGGTATGTTTTAGAGAAGCTTTTTAGTAATGTTTCACAGGTTCTCTTGACACGCCAACAACCAACAAGAGTGTTGTCACGCTTCTTGACAGTTGGATGATTAAAGCCCCCTCCGAAAACCAGCGTTTGATCGGTGAACATATGCGATAGTAAACTAGGATTTTCTCTAAAGTTTTCGAATACATCAGGATGGTGAGTGTGGTGATCGATAAAATGATGGAATTACAATGTTATTGGCTTGCCACATTCTTATGACCTGACGTTATTCATATTTTCGGGTGACATGGGTGTATGAAAGGCACACTTTTAATTAGTCCAGTATTTTGATTTAAGCTAGACGTGCAGTGTCAATAGTTTATTACGTCGTAGTTAATCTGTGAGATTAACATTAACATATTAACATTAAGATATTAAAAATTAATATTATTCTATGCTTCTTACATTAAGATTTTAATGTTACCTTCTTCATAACTCTCTGACTGAGAGTTTCGGGTAGTATTGAGTTAGAACTCATTACGAATTATGAGACTGCGACGTATATACTGAGAGATTTGTCTCCAGGGCTAGTGAACTACTGGTAATACTATTTCGTCCAATGAACATTATTTTTATTATTGCTTTAGGAATTCTTTTTACTTATTTTAAACCAGTAAGATATTGCTTCTGTTATTGTGACCTTTTAAAGTAGTTATTTCTAAAAAAATCTTATGTACTCGGAGAGTGACTGTGATCAATAGTAGTGTGTTAATAAACAGTAACACAGCAAAACCGTCGTTATATCTTCACAAGCTCCAGCTTCCTCCAACCCATTGACATTGTTGCTGCTAACGCCAATTCCTCGGCATTAGCCGAGATTTTTCATTATTGTACTTACGATTGAAATAGTGGCCAGGAAAGTCAAATACCAATATAGATAAATAGGTAAAATGAGAGTAATTCGTGGGGATTTGTACTCAATCAGTTTTACATAGCACGTAAATGGAAAGAAGTCGCAGAATGCTAAAACATTTTTATTTTCTATAACTTTTTGAAAACTGTGTTATCAGCAACAGTCGTCGTTGACTGATAAATTGCTCAGTGTGGGAGAGTCTCTATGTAATTTTGTAAGCCGTCTGCAAACTGTCTTATTAACATTTCCATTTCGCCGCCCACCAATGAACTGAAGCTACCCAGGCCTGTGTACGAAAGTTTTTCACTGACCCAGCTATTCACATGTGACCCGTAGTTCTTCAATATGTCGTTCACCATCTTCGCAGTCAATTTCACTCCTTGTCGCACCATGAAGTCCTGCGTCCTCGGTGACATGTTCAGATATTTGTCGATGACGGACCTCACAAGCTGGTACCTTGCAATAAGATCCTCCACACTCCTCCGACTTCGCGGATGCGGGTCATCCAAGTGTTGTAGGCCCTCTAGTTCAAACGAACGTGTTATTAGTGACTACGGTAACGGTTAAAGTGTAAAATTCTCATCAGTGAAACACATATAACCACGCATTTACTCACCAGGTGAAGGGTAATTCACATCTTCAGTGAGAGGTTCGGTGTTATCTTCCGTGTGGAAGCTTCTACCAGAACCGAATAGATACTTCGGTTTGTATTGTAATTTATTCAGCAATAAAGCGCTGATGGGTGCGAGGTACTGGTCCATAGGAATGCCCGGTGGTAAATGTGACAACGTTTGAATAAGATCTGTAAAAAATAACAACACTGCTTTAGCATCTCCTGATGTCGCTATGAGGCGAAATGAAATTGAAAAAAAAGGATCTAGTTTAATATCCTGTACTGTGTAACATTTGCGAGTTGACTATCACAGAAGCCGATTGGGAGAGATATGACAGAAATGAGGCGACATATGGCGATAATCTTCTACATTGGTGCTCAGCAGCTTGTAACAACTGACAAAATGTTCAGGTTTTATTTCATCAGTAAATGCGAATTTCACGACCGCATTAATGAGATCCAAGACACAGGGAAGAGCATCATAAACAGTAAATTTTTAAGGTGTTTAATGAAGATCGATTTCAGTTATTGTACAGCTATTTTCACTGCAGTCATATCCAAGTCATGACGACTGATCGTAAATAATATCGCACGTGGCTCCACATTGCCATTACAGATAACAAACTCGATGAGTTTAACTGTTTGTTATCTATAACGGCAATGTGGTGTCACGTGCGATTTTTCTTTTAAGACGAGTCATCTTGACTTAGATGTAATTGCACTGAATATAGCTACGGACAGCTGAAATCTATCTGCATTAAAGTGATGCCCTTCCTCCTGCCTTGGCTCTGATTGAAAATATGTAAGTTTACGTAAGCTGCCCAGTTGACAGAATTTTTTCTATCGGTTGTTCAGCTAGTATAGGGCGCACATGTCCAACATCAGTGACAAGTCATACATTGACTGACAAAAAAAGTGAAGCAACCAGAAGACATGGTCGGATTTCAATTAAGTTTCGTATACATACACATCATCGGCAGTAATGCCAATTATTATAGAGTTCTAAACACATATAACAATGCATTTACTCACCAAGTGAAGGGTAATCCATATCATTAGTGAGAGGTTCAGTATTTCTTTCCGGGTCAAAGCGTCGTCCGGAATTGAATCGGTACTGTGGTTTATTTTGTAATCCATTCAGTAATAAAGAACTGGTGGCGGGTGCGAGGTACTTAGCCTCAGGAACGCTCGGTAGGAAACGTGGTAATATAGGAACAAAATCTGTAAAGAACAGAACCGCTTTAGCATCTCCTTATGTCGCTACGGGATGAAATAAAATTGCAAACTAAGATTATGGTTTAATATCCCATACTGCGTAACATTTGAGAGTTAACGTTCCCAGAAGCCAGTTTGGAGAGACACGACAGTAATGAGAAATGAATGACGTTCGAGACGAAATGTGGTGACAGTCTTCTACATAGGTGCTCAACAACTTTGCAACAACTGAAAAATCTTTGATTGCATCAGTAACTGTGTATTCCACTACCGTATTAATGGTATTCAAGATAGGAGGTAAGACATTATTAATAGCAAATTTTTTATCTGTTTAATGGAGATCGATTACAGTTACTGTGTAGCTATCTTCAGAGCCGTCATATCCAAGTCATGATGACTGATCCTAAATAAAATCGCACATGGTATCACTTTGCCGTTACGGGCAATAAACAGTTAATCTCAATGAGTTTAATTGTTTGTTATCTGTAACGGGAATGTGGTACCACGAGTGATTTTTATTTTTAAGATGAGTGGCCTTGACTTGCATGTAATTGCACTGAAGATAGCTACACATAGCTGAAATCAATCTGCATTAACGTTTATGACAAACGGTGCCCTTCCTCCTGTCTTGGCTCTAATTGAAAATGTGTAAGTTCACGTAAGCTGCGTAGTTGACAGAATTTCTTTCTATTGGTTGTTCAGCTAGTATCGGGTGCACATGTCCATCATTAGCGAAAAGTTATACATTCACTGAAAAAAAAGCGAAGCATCCAGAAGATATGGTCGGATTTCAATGAAACTCCGTATACGCACACACCATAGGCAGTTGTGTAAATTATTATAGAAAAAATGGCTCTGACCACTACGGGACTTAACATCTGAGGTCATCAGTCCCCTAGAACTTAGAACTACTTAAACCTAACTAACCTAAGGACATCACACACATCCATGCCCGAGGCAGGATTCGAACCTGCGACCGTAGCGGTCGCACGGTTCCAGACTGAAGCGCCTAGAATCGCTCGGCCACTCCGGCCGCCCAAATTATTATAGAGTGGTTATCCTTTATTAGATGTATATTTATTAAATGAACAGTACGAGGTATCAGTCGGCCGCAACCGTAAACAAACCCCGCCTCCCTCCTGAAGGGAGCGGTGATTCGTTTTGTTGTGGCGAGAGTCACATTCGAATCCCTTTATGCTCCAGAATTAGTCTCTTCACTCATTTCAAAATGAGAAAAAAAGCAGTATGCAGTTCAAATCAAATCTGAGTAACAACGTATTTGTTAGCAGCTATAGCGCAACTGTCTGGTGCGGTTGGCATTGGTAGTTTAGGACCGACCTCTACCTTTATCTTACGCAACTGTAGTTCAAAACACCTAAAACTGCCACGGTGTCCGTATAGCAGTCTTGTTCGCGTTTGCTGTTGGTACTATGCCTGGCAGGGTGTATACAGGGCGTAATCCGCGTCAGGTGTTGAGTGTTCATTGTGAAGAATGCGTACGAGCTGCGCACTCGTTTGAGGCAGTACTATC
The DNA here is from genome assembly GCF_023864275.1 of Schistocerca cancellata. Classification (NCBI taxonomy): domain Eukaryota; kingdom Metazoa; phylum Arthropoda; class Insecta; order Orthoptera; family Acrididae; genus Schistocerca; species Schistocerca cancellata. The sequence continues at coordinate 435,151,743 of NC_064633.1, read as the reverse complement.
AACAACTGACAACGTTTGGAAGAGGCCTGGTTGGGAATCTCCAATTGGCCAGCTGGTCCAGTAGTCCAGTATGAGGCGTTCGGATGTGACAGTGGACCGATTTTCGAATGCGTGGGAACGCGAAAAAACGTTGCGGGCTACCGATCGTGTTGGCCTAGTGATTAGCACACTGGATTCCCATTCGGGAGGACGGTGGTTCAAATCCGCGTCTGGCCATTATGATTTAGTGTTTCCTTGATTTGCCTAAACTGCACAACCAAATGTTGCGATGGTTTCTTTGAAAGGACACGGCCGACTCCCATCTTCATCATTCCCTAATCCGATGGGACCGATGACCTAGCTGTTGGTCCGCTCCCCCAAATCAGCCAAGGAAGCAACCAAGGCTCCAGTCGACCACATATGATCACGACAAGGGAGGGTAGCCTTACTGTGCACGAGCATATCGTAAGCCATTCACACTGGCGTTTTCATCCGGGAACAGATGAAGGCCTTTGTACAGCTATGCTCAAAAGTATCCGAACGGCTTGAATTGCTTTTCACCTGATTCGTATGCAACCCACACAACGCAGCTGTCTAGCAGGTCCTCTAATCACTCCTCGGTACAGTCGTCTGACTATTGAAAATTGTTCCAACAAGTCACCACTAGAAAACACTGCTCTGTATCGCAATATCTCAGGAAGTAACGATATACCACGATACTACAAATATCAGGGAACACCTTATCACAAATAAGACTGTCCTTAAGGCTTGTAAGCTCACAGTTATTACAATAAATGACATACCTGAAATGTTACCACTCTCATTATTACGTCAGATAGGTAATGCACGTAGTAAGTTCGTCGTATTCATGATTTGCTCTACAAAGTAACGTACCGTACTTATTATTTAGCACAATTTGACATTAAAAATTGTAATTATTCACGAGCAGCTAGTTCAGAATATGTATGAACTTCAAATGACACGAAGAACCGTCTCGTTCTGCATATGGATTCAAACCCAGGTCATGCAGACTAAGCAAAGATTTCGTGACTGACGGAAACTAACAGTCATTCCTGACTATGCATACAGAGAGTGATATACCTCGATTTTAGACAGTATCAGTTAGCAAATATCAACTTTAAATTACATAATGTAAACATTTTTAATGGACAGAAATTCCTACCAAGCATCTGTTGTCGCTGTTAACGAACTACGGAAGATTTAAATATTGTTTCTTCACAAGTAACTTACTTGAAATGGCTTGAGGTAAAGCTTTTTGTCGGACAGGGATTCGAACCCAGAACCTAATCAGTTTGCTATCGAAGCACAATCAACTGTGCGTATCGGATTTTCTCGGCAGTAGGTAGATGTTTGAACTGAAATGACGAGACAAAACATTAATTTTTTCCTTCCCAGGACTCCACCCCGACACCTATCGCTGTTATATTCTAGAGAAAACGAACGTTAAATATGGGCTTGTTACAGCAGCAGCGACATGTGAGCAAGTTTGAACTAGAAATAATATGACGAAGAGTTCAGTGCAGACTGGGAATCGAACCCCACACATATCAAAATGGTTCAAATGGCTCTGAGCACTATGGGACTCAACATCTTAGGTCATAAGTCCCCTAGAACTTAGAACTACTTAAACCTAACTAACCTAAGGACATCAGGCACACCCATGCCCGAGGCAGGATTCGAACCTGCGACCGTAGCAGTCCCGCGGTTCTGGACTGCAGCGCCAGAACCGCTAGACCACCGCGGCCGGCCCACACATATCGTTGTTGACTACACACAAAGGGTCGTCAACTACCGAATTTTTCTCCACCAGCATCCCTGAATTTACAGTGATCTCGCAAATTGTCCTGTGTCTCACTGGGAGTCAAAAACGTCAGATATCGTTAGTGTTGACAACGAATGAAAATACATTAAAAATGAAAATTATTATCCACCAGCAGATAGGTGTTCTCATACTACAGCTTCATAATGCATAATGGAAACTTTAGTGCTGGGTCATGATTCGAACCCATTCACGCGCAATATGTGGAGATGTTGAAGAATATGCAGTTCTGAACAAACAACAATTTGTAGTCGAGCTGTATTGTCATGAAGGAATCAAATTCCGCGTTAAGAGCGGTCTGAGTTTCATTCCCAGTTCAGAACCAGATTTATCGACCTACAGAAGCTCAAACAGAAGATGTAAAAAGCGTCCTGTGACCCTACATAACGTATGTTTCGTCACTATAAATAAATAACTAGTATAATAATGGTTACTGGTGACAGAGTATCTATAAAGTCGCCACTCCTGACTTTATTGTGGTTCAACCTAACGTCTACTTGGTAGAGAACGGATATCATGATTAATGTAAACTTTAGACCACAATGGTGTTATACCTTCTCCACTTGGCGTAGCCAGAAGAGAATAGAATCTGTCTCCCTCTATCAAAAATCATCAGCAGAAGCTGGTATCGATCCCAGCCCAGAAGTATATGAAATTATTATCAATCCAACAGACCACCGAATTCTCTGCGCAGAAGGCCACACTCAACCAGAATTCTGCTACACAGGCTCACTGTAGTGGTTTGTAGCATGTTCAGTACATTCATTTACTTGATTGACCGAATCGCCATGCACTAGCTGCCACAGCTACCCAGTGCATACATTCGACTCTATTTTGTTATCACCGAAATAAAATCACGTAACTGCCACCTACACAGAACTGCCTACAGTGTAGGATGCAGAAATTTAAATAAGAAGTGTTCCTTTCCACTTGAGCTACTCTATTGTGCTATCTGTTTGTGGAAAATATCATGGAGTGCAAAAGAATAGCTGTAACTGTCTGTCTCTCCGAAGTCTAGATCCATTCATATGCATTATCTCACAGCACTGTGTAATGCGGAAGTTCTGGAGGAATTCTTATTGACCTCTGGAATATATAGAGTTACGTGTCAGTCAGTCTGCTTTCGGCCAGTGAGCGGCGAGGACGTCTTGTTTACGCAGAGTCGCGAGCGCGCGTAGTTTGTTTACTTCCTCGCCGCAGCTAATACTCGCGTCCGTTAACATTGTGTCGCCATGGCTCATTCGTACAGAAAAGCTACCATCAAGATTAGCTTCCAGCCCGACTACGCATGGTCACGAGCCTTTGAAGTCGAACGATTAATCCGTGACGAAGTTCAAATACCAACACCACACATCATCGGTATCCACCCACCCATCACAAGTAGCGTCGTTTACGTCAAGATGGCGGATGACGAGTGATGTCACGCAGTTGTAAACAGATGCGCGAACACTCTCCAATGGTCACATCAGAGAGGTTACTGTTGCTGGACTAGGATTACGCACACTAAGAGTCTTCGAACTCCCTTTCGAAGTGCCACCTGAAGTCGTTACCTCGGCTTTCCGCCCTTACGGGACGGTAAGTAGCCACGTGACCGAAAAATGGAACACCTTCGAGACGTACCAGGTCCTCCACGGCGTCCTACAAGTGAAAAATTAATTAAAGAAACATGTGGCATCCTGCTTAGTCATAGGTGGCTGTCGAGCAATAGTAATGTACGACGGCCAACCTCGTACTTCTTCTGCTTGCGGCCAGGAGGGTCATGTGCGCTCGGCGTGTATTCAACGTCGAGTTACACAACTTCCATTAGATGACACGACACCATCTCCTACGCTCACGGCCCTCCCCCTCAATTACGCAGAGGTGACACGATCGACCGTCATGACAGACGACAAATCCCCTGGACGACTGGAAGCGTTAGAGTGCACACCTGTCGCCAGTCCTAGATTGACCAACACAATTACGTTGTCCACAGAGATTGAAGAACGCCGCCCATCGACTCCACATGAAGTTTAGGACGAGAGATTGGAACTCGACACTAGGGTTGTACCGATCTCTGCCTTTCTACCTGAGGGGGATGCGATACGGGAACCACAAACTCTTTCGGACACAGAAACCGACGTCCGCAAACAAAGGTCACCGATAAAACATAAAAAGCGACGTCGCACACCATCAGACGATTGCCTCCAGCGGACGTCTTCTCCAGTTGACGACCGGACGGCCGACGAAACGACGAGGAAAATGGATGACACGAGATCGCCCTCACCTGTCACTTTGTCTGATTTTGACAAACCCGATTCCGCTCTCTCGGGCAAACGGATGGTGAGCACAGCGCCCGCCGTTGGTACACAACCGGAAACAACTGCGGATTCTCCTTTAGTCACTCAGCCCACAAGTGTTCTATTGCAGCCACCGTTAACTTACGGACTTTGGGCGGATGACACTGAAGACGATTCTACGGCCGCTGTGTGGATGAGGGGAGGGGTCTCTCCTTCCACACCTCTGCCCCTCCCGAGTAGCAACAGATGACGGCGCGGACGCTGCCAGCAGATCACAGGCCCCACCTTTTACGGCGACAATGACGGCGGCCCCCACCGTAGGAGACGATCTACAGACCTATCGCTTAACGACCATCAACATTAACAGCATTCGGACACGTACGAAGTTGTCGCTGCTCCAAGACATGCTCAATGCAACAGACGTTGACATTGTCATTCTCCAAGAAGTCTTCGTCGCCAATTTCCCGCGTATGTATGGTTATACGGCTCATGTGTCCCACGCCTCGCCAACTAATAGTGGAGTCGCATTTCTCCTCAGAGAGAGCCTCGAGGCGGAGGAAGTCCGATATCACCCCGACTCCGGAGGAATGGCCGTAACGGTGCAATGCGTCCTGTTTACCAATGTGTACGCCCCTTCCGGAACAAATCACCGTCGTGACCGATCGCTCTTCTTCGCAGAAGGAATAGCACCGCATTTTCAGGGCAGGCACGATGACTTGATATTAGGGGGCGATTTCAATTGCACCCAAGCACCTAAAGATCAGCTGCCACGCCATTCACCGTGTCCCGAACTTGGGACAGTCATCGGCGATCTCCATCTGGTAGACACATGGGAATATATCCGAGGAACTAGACCGGGATACAATTTCACGAGTCACTTGTCTAGTCGCATCGATAGGATATACGTCTCCCGTTCTCTCGCAGCAACGGTGAGTGACGTGCAGGTGCGGCCAGTAGCCTTTTCTGATCACGAGGCCTGTATATGTGCTGTCACCCTTCGTCGCCAACCGGTGTGGCACAGCCGACATCCCTGGAACTTAAACCTTGCTCATCTTGCTTCTCCGAATTGTCGACGCGCCATCGAAGACACGTGGAGTTTGTGCGTCCGCCGCCTCCCAACGTATCCTACGTCGATTAGTTGGTGGTTAACCTGCGCCAAGCCGGCCCTACGGAGAACCTTTATTACGTATGGTCGAGAGACTGCTGCTTGGAGTGATTTTTATTTCACCGTCCTTAGCGAATGCGCCTCATTGCCACCCACACCGGAACGACAGTTGACAGTTCAGCGTGCGAAAGCACAGATCGTAGCCAATATGCGCCGACACCTCGAAGGGATGATCGTCCGAGCGCGAACACAAGACAGACTCGCAACGGAGCGACCCACCATGTACTACGTCAGCCGAGAACATACACTGCGAAGACGGGCGCTGATACATGCCATCGCCACTGAGGACGGCCGTCATCACACCACACAACGCGATATTGCTGCAGCCTTCTTCGACCATTACGCACGACTTTATTCTGCTCAATGTTCCGACCCGACGACGGTGACAGCAGTCTCTCAACTGGTTTACGGCATTGTGCCACCGTATTTCCAAACTGAATTATTGAACGACATTACGCAAGACGAAGTTATCGACGCCATCGGTAAAGGAGCGGCGAATAAGTCTCCTGGCCCCCACGGGCTCCCTGTGGAGTTTTATAGAACTTTCCAGTATTTACTGGCTCCCAAGTTAACAGACATCTGTCGGGAGCTTATGTCCCCCGCGGTGCCGCTCCCTGCGACCTTCGTAGAAGGAATAATTATACCGGTTCACAAACCTAAAGGTGGGGCTCGAATAAAAGATTACCGCCCGCTAACACTCGTCAACTGCGACATGAAGATATTCCCCAGACTATTAGCAAACCGTCTACGACCAACCCTGCCTTATGTCATCTCACCAGATCAGACTTCCCTAGGGGGTATCAACAACATCCACACAGCACTATGTCGATACCGTGACTTAATTGCCCTAGCCAGGGCACGCCGCATCCCGGGAGCGCTGGCATCACTAGATTTTAGCGAAGCTTTTGATCGAGTGGATCACGCGTACCTAACGTCCGTTCTCCAGCACATGCAGTACCCACAGCAATTCACAGACGTCGTAATGCGCCTCCTCCGAGGGGCGACTTCCGAAGTGCTCGTTAACGGGCGTCTCTCGCAGTCCCTCCCGATTTTCCGCTCCGTGCGTCAAGGCTGCCCCTTGTCGACGTTACTATATGCTCTGGCACTGGAACCGCTCCTCTGTGACCTCCGTCAACTCCTCACCGGTCTTACCCTGCGTGACGTCACATTTCGCTGTACAGCAAATGCAGACGACCTGGTGCTCGTGTTCCGCAATCGCGACGATGTCATCAGAGCACTAGAATGGATTACCACGTACGGTGTGGCTTCCGGCAGCTGTCTCAACGTCGCCAAACGGGTCGCCATGGCCATAGGAGACGGCTTGACCCCAGCGTGTGTCGAACCTCTACAGCTTCGTGGCACTATCAAATGTCTCGGAATAGAGTTTCACGACGACATACGGCGCACTGCGGCTCTTAACTACCGCCGCTTATTACAACAAATTCGGGTCCAGATCTTCAAACTTCGTCTGCGGACCCTCGACATTCTCCAAAGGACATACTTCGTCAATGTTTACGTCACATCGCGCGTGTTCTTCCAATACCTTTACTGATGGCTCGACGTCTATTAGCGGCATTCGGAGCCTACGTCAGTACAGGCATGCTCTTCAAAGTCAGTTATGAGTCGCTGACCTTTCCTCCAGAAAGGGGAGGTCTTGGCCTAGTCCATGTCCACGACAGATCTGTCGCCCTGTATGTCAGCTCACACATCAAGCTGTGGCGCCACCACCCGGGAAGTTTGACAGGTTTGCTGTTGGAGTCCTTAGCTCCACCCTCCCTTTTGCCCCCACTGATGACGCAAGACATACCTCCATCCTTCTACTACTTCGGGAACATTTACATTGAACACAGCTATGTCCGTATCGCAGTACCACTGACGAAACAGGCGTCGGCGTGGGATATAAATCATGTCCTACGGCAGAGGCGCCCACCAAACATCGTGGAGACCAAAAGCCCTCAGGTTAATTGTAAGGTGGTGTGGAAGACGATTGACGCGGTTACATTGAACACAGCCGTCCGATTCACATGGTGCATCACAGTCAACGGTATACAGATAACCCGATCACGCCTCCACAAGATAAACATGGCGCAATCTCCTCTTTGCGTAGACTGCGGGATGCCAGACACGGATGAACACCGTCTCACATGTCACGCGGCGGAAGACGAATGGCGCTTGGTGCGACAAATCTTGTCGTATTTTGTACAAGTGACTCCGGAACACATTACACCCCGGTTTCTACTTTTTCCGGATCAACAGTATTACCCGCGCGCCAAGACCAACGCTGTCACGTGGATCCGTGCGCATGCGGTACACTACTTATTTCACGATGGACCTAAAGATGTATTCGACTTTTAGAACTACCTACAAGAACGTCATTGCAAGATCGTACGGAACCCAAAATACAGACAGTATTTTTCTAATTACAAAGGGAGTGCCCTACGCGACCCTCCACGCAGCTGGATCATCGACAGGTAGGAGAAGACACCCATTGAGTGAGCTGAGAAGACTATGTTCGATTCTCGGTGGAATAACATGACATACGTGAATACGTACCTGGATGATGAAGCGTAAGGAGAGTAGCGACACATCCTTCTGCATCATGTATGCAGCACTTTTATTTTTCGTTTTCTCCATATACTCGTACATTACCTCGGTTTAGAAACGTGCCGAGATATTGTTTCCTTTACTCAGAGCACGATGCGGTGCTAGATACATTTATTTTTGTTGTGGTATAAAGCAGAACCAAATTAAGAATGTATTAAAAACAGTGAATAAAAAAATGTAGCGTAATGGTAAGCGTCGAGCGCCATAGATAAAACGTCGCGAGTTCGAGTACATTCACTGCCACATTTTTTTGAACGCAATTCTGCTGTCTGCTGAAGTTATCGATCTCATAGAACTTTGAACATAATTCCCTTCACTTCTCAACCCAAAATAGTCGCATGTGGAAAACCGGCAAACTTCTGCGGCAATTTGTTCTTCGCAGGTTTAATAGACGACCAGGCAGCAGATGCATCTCGAAACTTTTGTATTATGTATGGGGAGAGCGCATTGTGCCAAAATACGTCAGAAAAGTATTTTCTACATTAGCTGTCGTGTGGTAGTGGCATTTTATTCTTCTTCAAACATGTTTGACAGCTTTAACTCAGAACAAGTTTTCTACATGCATCTAATCAATAAACTGCATGTGCGTTGTCACACTGTTATAAAGAACATCAGAGAATTCGCATATATCACTGATGATTAATTTATCTCTCATGTTTACTATTGTTTTAACAGCACTAAAAGAAACCTTACGAAAATTTTGCACTGTATTATAAGAAATGAAATTAAACTACCCACAATAACCTTACGACGAAAGTCTGTTTTAATAAAACTGAGTATGTGTACACAAGCGTGCGCCAATCGGCACGAATTAGAAAAACACTACTCACATAGATTTCAATTGGGACTGTATTTAATTAGAAGGCTGTGTCATACTCAAGACGTAGGCTAACGTGGCATTTCATAAATAAAGTTATGTATTCCTAGAAGCCCAAAATCAGCTTGCTAGCAGCGGAAAGAGGCGTTACCTGTAGTGCAGCATTGTAAGTTTTTCACCATTGCAGTATGAGCCGAAAGTATTTTCTTGTGATTTCCTCATCGGTATTTAATCTGACTGCTTGTAACTCTTCACAGAATGGATAAAAACGATATTGCTTACGAGACTGGAACCGCGAACCATAACTAACTCTTTTTCAGAGGTCAGCGTGTAACCACAGAGCCAACGAAGACGTATGTCTTTTGTGTTCCTTTACGAGGCCAATAACGCCTAGAACTCGTGGACAGCTATTCAAAGGACGTGATTAGTTGCGATTTCCACGTGCAACGACTTTCCAGGACTGAAAACCGTAAATTTACAATCTTTTGTTACACCTCAAGTTATAATATCTCAGATTATTCAATGGAAATGACAGGAAAAATCAAGTGAACTTTGAGTCTTAATTCCATGCACATCAGGAAGTAATTCGTCGATCACAGAGCTGCCAAACATACCCTGCCGTGTTGCCAAATCTCAGTTACAGTACCACCAGGAAGAAGACGAACCGATGTGAGGCTACAGTGGGCTGGGAAGTGACCATAGCTGGCGTCTCAAAGACGCAGCTGCTATGGCTTGGAATACGTAATGCGTCTGATTTGCATTTCAGTAACCAGGTTTGGGGACTGGAGCGTAGTTACCAATAATGCTCAGAACTGACTGCAAACTAAGCATCATTAATCAGTAACTCTCATAGTTGCTTTTACACTCCTGGAAATGGAAAAAAGAACACATTGACACCGGTGTGTCAGACCCACCATACTTGCTCCGGACACTGCGAGAGGGCTGTACAACCAATGATCACACGCACGGCACAGCGGACACACCAGGAACCGCGGTGTTGGCCGTCGAATGGCGCTAGCTGCGCAGCATTTGTGCACCGCCGCCGTCAGTGTCAGCCAGTTTGCCGTGGCATACGGAGCTCCATCGCAGTCTTTAACACTGGTAGCATGCCGCGACAGCGTGGACGTGAACCGTATGTGCAGTTGACGGACTTTGAGCGAGGGCGTATAGTGGGCATGCGGGAGGCCGGGTGGACGTACCGCCGAATTGCTCAACACGTGGGGCGTGAGGTCTCCACAGTACATCGATGTTGTCGCCAGTGGTCGGCGGAAGGTGCACGTGCCCGTCGACCTGGGACCGGACCGCAGCGACGCACGGGTGCACGCCAAGACCGTAGGATCCTACGCAGTGCCGTAGGGGACCGCACCGCCACTTCCCAGCAAATTAGGGACACTGTTGCTCCTGGGGTATCGGCGAGGACCATTCGCAACCGTCTCCATGAAGCTGGGCTACGGTCCCGCACACCGTTAGGCCGTCTTCCGCTCACGCCCCAACATCGTGCAGCCCGCCTCCAGTGGTGTCGCGACAGGCGTGAATGGAGGGACGAATGGAGACGTGTCGTCTTCAGCGATGAGAGTCGCTTCTGCCTTGGTGCCAATGATGGTCGTATGCGTGTTTGGCGCCGTGCAGGTGAGCGCCACAATCAGGACTGCATACGACCGAGGCACACAGGGCCAACACCCGGCATCATGGTGTGGGGAGCGATCTCCTACACTGGCCGTACACCACTGGTGATCGTCGAGGGGACACTGAATAGTGCACGGTACATCCAAACCGTCATCGAACCCATCGTTCTACCATTCCTAGACCGGCAAGGGAACTTGCTGTTCCAACAGGACAATGCACGTCCGCATGTATCCCGTGCCACCCAACGTGCTCTAGAAGGTGTAAGTCAACTACCCTGGCCAGCAAGATCTCCGGATCTGTCCCCCATTGAGCATGTTTGGGACTGGATGAAGCGTCTTCTCACGCGGTCTGCACGTCCAGCACGAACGCTGGTCCAACTGAGGCGCCAGGTGGAAATGGCATGGCAAGCCGTTCCACAGGACTACATCCAGCATCTCTACGATCGTCTCCATGGGAGAATAGCAGCCTGCATTGCTGCGAAAGGTGGATATACACTGTACTAGTGCCGACATTGTGCATGCTCTGTTGCCTGTGTCTATGTGCCTGTGGTTCTGTCAGTGTGATCATGTGATGTATGTGACCCCAGGAATGTGTCAATAAAGTTTCCCCTTCCTGGGACAATGAATTCACGGTGTTCTTATTTCAATTTCCAGGAGTGTATATTTCTTTCGTAAGTGTACTCAAAACTAAGAAACTCATTCACGGACGTTTTCGATCCTCACCAACAGTCGAGCACAACAAACAAACAAAAAATAATGTGTGTGCGTGTGTGCGTGTGCTTGTGTGTGTGTGTGTGTGTTTGTGTGTGTGTGTATGTGTGTGTGTGTGTGTGTGTGTGTGTGTGAGAGAGAGAGAGAGAGAGAGAGAGAGAGAGAGAGAGATAAAAATAAAAAAGAATGAGAGAGAGAGTGAAAAACTTTTCTAAAGAAATTGAATCATGGTATGTAAAGAAATCTTTCAATAAAATGAAACGTTCCGCATCATTTCAAAATGTCGCATTCCCGATCTATGGAAGATGTATTAATGTAATGTAATTTAATCGAATCTAATCATATCACATTGCTAACTAGTCATGAAAAGTCTTGAATTACCGAAATTTTTGCCAATATCACTAACCAAATTTAAACATGAAAATAAAAGACCACAGTTTTTGTAATAAACGTGGACTCCTATCAAGACCCTTTCGTCCCTGTTAGCTAACCACGAAAGATGTCTGATATACCTCCATTCAGAAGAACAAAGTGAGCATGCATTTAAATATGAAGCGCATGATGTGAAGTTCTGTGATGGAGATACGAACCAAACACATAATCGTATTGTTAACTAAGTAAAATCAGATGTTACTTATTGGTTTTTCTTACCAGCTGCTAGGTGTTTGAATCTAAAATAAGTATACAAATAATTGTGCTTGAGCGACAATCGAACCGCACACCAATCTTCCTTCATTATCATCCACGAATATGTGCGTCTTTGACCAGAAATAACGAAACCTATTGCGATTGTTGGCAACACATGAACAGACATTAAGAATGCACGTTAATTTTCACTAGCAGGCCGGTGTGCACGTGATAGGGCCTGAAATGAAATGACGAATATTTTTATACCGGATCAGGATTCGGACCCACATAGTTATCTTTGGAGGAGACCTAGAGAAGATTGCAGTCTTGTGAAAAGGAACGAAATGATTGAACTATACTGTTCCAAGTGATTGAAATGGCTCTGAGCTCTATGGGACTTAACTTCTGAGATCATCAGTCCCCTAGAACTTAGAAATTCTTAAACCTAACTAACCTAAGGACATCACACACATCCATGCCTGAGGCAGGATTCGAACCTGCGACCGCAGCGGTCGCGCGATTCCAGACTGTAGCGCATAGAACCGCTGGGCACCCAGGCCGGCCGAGAGATTGAGATCCCTGAAAGAGGATATACGAATTCGAATCCCAGTCCAGCACCATATTTTTCAACGACTCTAGTTCAATCAATTACAAGTAAAATAAGAGCTCCCTTCCTTTAAATGCCTATCAGTTCATAAAATAAAATAAAATTTTCTAATGTAACTAAGTTTACTGGCGACAGTATTTCTGTTTACCATTACTTCCGCCTATGTCACTGACCTGCGTTAACCGGCTCTACCCAGTTGGTAATGAAGAAACGTGATGTTTAATGCGGATTATGGATTATAACGTGTTTCTCTCGAGGTTCTCAGAGGTAGAGTAAATAAGTTTGTGGCTCTTAAAAGTAAATGTCTGCACCCACGCATTTAACCTGTGATAGCTCGTTCCACCAGAACATTGTGGCCACATTTGCCAGCCCCTGGAGTGTGCCGTAACGGATGATGTGCTTAGCTTACAATAATAGTCACGGTGAAAAAAATGCGAGTCTATTAAATGGTTAATTAGAAGCAAGCTTCTGACGCGGAGATTATGCTATTCTCATGTCAGCACTATGGAAAGACTCTTGTGAAGCCAATTTGAAATTTTCACTAGTCCAGCAAATTTCTTAGTTCCAGAAAATCCACTGTGAAGTGTGAAGTTACCGGATAACTCGATAGCACCGACATTATTACTATCGTTTTCTTCATACTGCTGCTGGAACACATCTGCTTGAAGATCGTTTATAGACTTTTGGTCATTATAGAAGTAGTTGCGCAAGAACAGGTCCTTTTCCTGTCTACGGAATCCTTTTGATGTTAATATAAAACATCAGCAATTACTCGTAGATTACATTAAAACTAAAGTAATAGATGAACACAATATCTCATAACAAAAACTCGCTGCCTTTCTTCATTTACTTGAGACGAGAAATGGCCGTCGAATACTGCTAAACAAAAAGCCAAGGGAACTTGCTGCTTTGCGATATACGTCGCTGTCAGTTCTTCCATATGATTTGGTCGACGTGATTTGCTTCAAGTTGTATATGACAGAGAATGTTTTTGAAAATCAATTATTTTCCTTTGCAATAAACAGAAAGATTAACATTCTAAGCTATCCAAATTCAACATTTGCGCAATGTTAGTTCAACCTTAATATTCGCTTCTATAATGAAGGAAAGTATTTCACAGTTGCAAAACCCACATCCGACTAGTTTACCTTACACTTAGTAGCTGACCATAAAGTCTAGCTCATAGTGACACTAAATTAAGAAACCTAACGTAACGTAGACTGTCTGTCCGTGCTCTTTCTCACCGGAAAATAAGCAATTCTCTCATTGGCTTCCGTAAGTACACTGTAACAGTAATTTCTGTGTGTATGCAATGTATACAAACTGCAGTCAAGACATCCTCCAGGAAATACTGCAGTCTACAAAGTTGCCAGATCGAGTATGTTGCCGGACATAGAATTCTGAGCGGAGGACGACTGTATTTCCACCTTACGTGATCGACTCGACGGACAAATTTTTGGTGTAAGACTGTTTTTACAGCTCATATTGCACGCCGAAGGCCCAGCAGAATTAAAAAAAAATTAGTTTATGACAGCAACGTTAACTATAGCGTTCGAAGTATTCATAGTATTGTATACGTGTGTGTAAACGCCCTCCAATGACCACTCAAGGAAGACTAGGATACACAGTCTAGCTTCAATATTATAAATACGCCTCAGTTTGTGGATGAACTCAGACTTAGGCTGATAATCATTTTGAATATTTAACAGTACTGTACCCATTGGTGTTAAACTCTTTTTCAACCAATGATTCCCACAGTTACAGTAACACTACTTGTGATGCCTCTTAGACAAAAAACTTACGGAGTGCTATCAGACGAAAAGATCAACCTGACACAAACTGTGTGAAGATTGTTTTACAACCTTCGTACCTGGATAAAGAGTTTTTCCTATTTGAGATATCTGTGAACGTTGGTGCATAAGACGATTTAAGAAGAAACTAAATTCCTTCAGCTACGTCAATGTTTAAGGAAATTGTCTCAACGGCACTAAATCGTGGTTTGTGAATCGTTTACCGGCAGTACTCTGCCGAATTTCGCAGTTTGGAAGACAAAAAAGCTTAGTGACAAATTTCACAGAAGGAAAAGGGGGACGAAATGTCTCTCTCTGGAAGGTCATGTTGTTTTATTTAAATGATTACAAAATCAGCTAAAACGAACAGTGAGGTTGTCAGTATAAGCATATGAATGTTATCAGTATGATGTAGCACTGCCAGGGGCCTGTAATGATAAAGGGGCCATTTAGGTAAGTCATATCGTATACAAGAGTGGAAGAGAGGGCACCACTAAATTCTACAATCCGTATGCATTGCATACACACAGAAATTACTGTTACAGTGTCCTTATGGAGCCCAGTGAGTCAACTGCATGACATAACTCGTCATCCACCATCTTGACGTACACGACGCTACTTGTGATGGATAGGTGGATACCGATGATGTGCAGTGTTGGTATTTAAACTTGGTCACGGATGAATCGTTCGACTTCAAAGGCTCGTGGTCGTGCGTAGTTGGGCTGGAAGCTGATCTTGATGGAAGCTTTTCTGTACGAATGAGCCATGGCTACCCAATGTTAACGGACGCGAGTATTAGCTGCGGCGAGGAAGTAAACAAACTACGCGCGCTCGCGACTCTGCGTAAACAAGACGTCCTCGCCGCTCACTGGCCGAAAGCAGACTGACTGACACGTAACTCTATATATTCCAGAGGTCAATAAGAATTCCTCCAGAACTTCCGCATTACACAGTGCTGTGAGATAATGCATATGAATGGATCTAGACTTCGGAGAGACAGACAGTTACAGCTATTCTTTTGCACTCCATGATATTTTCCACAAACAGATAGCACAATAGAGTAGCTCAAGTGGAAAGGAACACTTCTTATTTAAATTTCTGCATCCTACACTGTAGGCAGTTCTGTGTAGGTGGCAGTTACGTGATTTTATTTCGGTGATAACAAAATAGAGTCGAATGTATGCACTGGGTAGCTGTGGCAGCTAGTGCATGGCGATTCGGTCAATCAAGTAAATGAATGTACTGAACATGCTACAAACCACTACAGTGAGCCTGTGTAGCAGAATTCTGGTTGAGTGTGGCCTTCTGCGCAGAGAATTCGGTGGTCTGTTGGACTGATAATAATTTCATATACTTCTGGGCAGGGAACGATACCAGACTCTATTCTCTTCTGGCTACGCCAAGCGAAGAAGGTATAACGCCATTGTGGTCTGAAATTCACATTAATCATGATGTCCCTTCTCTACCAAGTAGACGTTAAGTTGAACCACAATAAAGTCAGGAGTGGCGACTTGTAGAAAATCTGTCACCAGTACACTTTATTATACTATTTATTTATTTATAGTGACGAAACATACGCTATGTAGTGTCACAGGACGCTTCTTACATCTTCTATTGGAGCTTCTGTATGTCGATAAAACTGGTTGTGCACTGGGAATGCAACTCAGACCGCTCTTAACGCGGAATTTGATCCCTTCGTGACAATAAAACTCGAATACAATTTGTTGTTTGTTCAGAACTGCAGATTCTTCAACATATCCACATATTGCGCGTGAATGGGTTCGAATCCTGGCCCAGAACTAAAGTTTCCATTATGTATTATGAAGCTGTATCATGAGAACACCTATCTGCTGGTGGATAATAATTTTCATTTTTAATGTATTTTCATTCGTTGTCAACACCATCGGTATCTGACGTTTTTGACTCCCAGTGAGACACAGGACAATTTGCGATATCACTGTAAGTTCAGGGATGCTGGTGGAAAAAAATTCGGTAGCTGACGACTCTTTGTGTGTCGTCTACAACGATATGTGTGGGGTTCGATTCCCAGTCAGCACTGAATTCTTCGTCATATTATTTCTAGTTTAAACTTGCTCACATGTCGCTGCTGGTGTAACAAACCCATATTTAACGTTCGTTTTCTCTAGAATATAACAGCGATAGGTGTCGGGTTGGAGTCCTGGGAAGGAAAAAATTAATGTTTCGTCTCGTCATTTCAGTTCAAACATCTAGCTACTGCCGAGAAAATCCGATATGCACAGTTGATTGTGCTTCGATAACAAACTGATTAGGTTCTGGGTTCGAATCTCTGTCCAATACAAAGCTTTACCTCAAGCCATTTCAAGTAAGTTACTTGTGAAGAAACAATATTTAAATCTCCCGTAGTTCGTCAACAGGGACAACAGATGCTTTTTAGGAATTCGTGTAAATTAAAAATGTTTACATTATGTTATTTAAGGTTGATATTTGCTAACTGATACTGTCTAAAATCGAGGTACATCACTCTCTGTATGCATAGTCAGGAAAGACTGTTAGTTTCCGTCAGTCAGGAAATCTTTGCTTAGTCTGCATGACCTGGGTTTGAATCCATATGCAGAACGAGACGGTTCTTCGTGTCATTTGAAGTTCGTACATATTCTCAACTAGCTGCTCGTGAATAATTAAAATTTTTAATGTCAAATTGTGCTAAATAATAAGTACGGTACGTTACTGTGTAGAGCAAATCATGTATACGACGAACTTACTACGTGCAACGACTGTACCGAGGAGTGATTAGAGGACCTGGTAGACAGCTGAGTTATGTGTGTTGCATACGAATCAGGCGAAATGCAATTCAGGTCTTTCGGATACTTTTGAGCATGACTGTACAATACTCTGTACCGTCGCGCATCGTTGGAGAGAGACCGGCGGCAGATACGCAACGGAATTATCGTCACACGAGTAGGCTGTTGCTAACGCCATAAAGCAGACGACTGCATTGCAAGTGGTGCTGTGACCAAGAAAAATGGATTACTAATTGTGTTCAACGATTAATCGCTATTCTGAACTGTCTCAGATCACTAGAGTCGACGTGTATAGTGGCGATCTTGGGAGAGGTCCCAGTATCCCAACGATTTATAAAGACACAGGCGTGTTACTTCTCGCAGTGTGTGCAACTAAGACTTCAGGTTGCGGCTGGCGAGGGTTGAGACAAATCACACATCACAATGGTACATCTCGGACACCCTGGAACTCCTTGAATTACCTCTCATGAGAGAGTATTGTGATGCCATTTTTCAATTCGACGGTGGTTGTCCTCTCATGGCATGTTTCCATATGAACACTCTCCTGATGATTCATGACCAGATCTTCAGACCTGTCCCCGATACAATACTTGTGGGAACAAGTGTGGACGTCTCCACAACTCCATCACCAGTAACCAGGATATTACAGACCTGTTACAACAGTTTTAAGCCAGCGTACCTCACAAGGCGTAAACCTACCCATTCGAAACAGCGAATCAGAACATGCATCCCATATAATTGTTTCTTCCTTATATTGTACGATCTATGTTATTGTATGTTGGCAAATAGCATCTTTGTGTTTCTGTCCACGGCCGGCCGTGGTGGCCGAGCGGTTCTAGACACTTTAGTTTGGAACCGCGCGACCGCTACGGTCGCAGTTTCGAATCCTGCCTCGGGCATGGATGTGTGTGATGTCCTTAGGTTAGTTAGGTTTAAGTAATTCTTAGTTCTATGGGCCTGATGGCCGCCGATGTTGCGTCCCTTAGTGCTCAGAGCCATTTGAACCATTTCTTTTTTCTGTTCGCATGCGAAACTATACCAAAGATGTTCATCAAAGATAGTCCAGTCCCCTGCATTTAACAAGAAACAACTCCTAGTCATGGTTTCCTGCCATATATACATTCTTAAGATCATTGCACAATTGTAAGCATTATGCCTCTCATCTTCTCTTCTGTACTACTCTGTTTACACATGTTACTAGTGTATTTGTCTTTAAAAGTCTCATGTTGTACAATGGAATTCATGATGTGCTCTACATATGAGACGTGGCCATTATTTAAGTAAAGGACGATGTGATGTTGTGGCTTACACTGTTTTAACCTGATAAATATGCATGTATATTGTGCACTTCCTTGGAAAATAATTCGTAACATTTCCTGTATGCTACACGTATATTATTATATGTTTGGATAGAAGCTGTGGAGATGGTCTGTGACTGAAGCCGGTCTATAATTGGGTTTTAATTAAAAAAAACAGCTGATGGTCAAATATGGTAGGTTGGTTTAAAAAAAAGGTGGAGGGAACCCAACTGATATGTCACCGCTCCCAGTCAAATATGCATATATCTGTGTGTGTGTGTGTGTGTGTGTGTGTGTGTGTGTGTGTGTGTGTGTGTGCGTGTGTGTGTGTAGCAAAAATTCTGTCACAGATAGGCGTAGTTGACCATCACCTGCATTTTTAAGTAAGTTATAGACTGTTTTTGTCACATGATGATGTTTGGTTTGGGGGGCGCTCAACTGCTAGGTTATCAGCGCCCGTACAAATTCCGAACCTTTGCTAAGCCCAATCTCGCCACTCTCATGATGATGATGAAATGATGAGGATAACACAGACACCCAGTCATCTCGAGGCAGGTGAAAATATCTGACCCCGTCGGGAATCGAACGCTCGACCTCGTGGTCGGGAAGCGAGAAAGCGATCGCGAGACCACGACCTGCGGACTGTTTTCTGTCACAGACCATATCCACAGATTCTACGCAAAGATACCAACAACAAAAAAAAAAAAGAAATACATGTGCATACAGGAAATGTTACAAATTATTTTCGAAGGAAGTGCAATATATACATGCGTACTTAACAGATTAAAACTGAGCCGCAACATCACATCTTCCATAACTTAAGTAATGGCCACGTGTTATATGTAGAGCACAGCGTGAATTGCAGCATATCACATGGGACACTCAAAGACGAACATATTAGTAACATGTGTAAACAGTAGTACAAAAGAGAATATCAGAGGTACAATTTTTACAATTGTACAAATATTTTTAGAAAGTATTTTCGTCATATGGCAGAAAAACATCTACATGAGTTCTTTCTTGCTAAACGCAGGCGATTGGACTATGTTTGGTGAACATCTTTGGATAGTCTCCCATGTAAACAGAAAAACAAAGATTCTTTGTGCTAACACAATAACATATATCTTACAATATAAGGTAGAAACTATTACAAAGTCCTAATGTTAGCAGCAGGATAATCATTGCATATACTCGATGAAATGTATGCAAATAAAAGTCGATTATATCTTAATCGAATAATGGCAATGATTAAACTACTGTTTAACGTTAGGGTTTTATAACGGTTTCTGCCTTACATTGTAAGATCGGTGTTGTATGTTTGTGGACAGAAACTTCGTTTTTCTGTTTACATGTGAAACTATATGAAAGAAGTTCACCAAAGATAGTCCAGTTTCCTACATTTAGTAAGAAACTTCTCATCCAGATATTTTTGTGTCACATGACGAAAATACTTTCTAAAGATCTTTGGTCAACTCCTCGATATTTTGTACAATTGTAACACTTATACCTCTGATCTGGCTTTCGGTACTAGTCTGTTTACTAATGTTATTAGTATGTTTACCTTTAAAACTCCTGTGTTGTATACTGGGACTGGTGCCATGCTGGACATATGAGACGTGGCCATTATTTAAGTAATGACTGATGTGATGTTGTAGTTTAAACTGCTTTAACCCTGTAAGTATCCATGTATATTTTGCATTTCCTTAGAAAAGAATTCGTAACATATCCTGTACACTACATATATTTTTTGTATCTGTGGATAGAACCGTTGAACAAGGTCCGTAACCGAAACGAGTCGACATTTGGGTTTTAAATAAACAAGTAGCTGATGGTCAAACATGCATTTTGTATACAAAACAACACATTTTTCGCTACTCACTGCTTTATTTTCCTGCCTACTGTCTGCCTACAGTACAATTAGTGACAAAAATGTAAACAAAAGTGGGTGCACCTAATTGTGGAATATATACAAACAGTTAATCGTTAGACTGATGATGCTTTCACTAATGGCGAAATCTTTCTGATACAGGACTGACACAGGACAAGAACCGCTACTGGTACTATCCCGAAATACTTCATGGAAAAATGCTTTCAAGGAAAATGAACATGCGCGTGCGTTGCGACCGGGTGAAGAATTATCTAAAGAAGTGTTGCAACAAATGATGATTTTGCCTACAACTTAGTTACTTGAGGAGACCTTTTCTGCCCATTTCAGTATTAAAATATTAAAGTGAAATCGTCTTGATATGGAATCAAGCGTAATATTGATTGTGTCAAAACATATTCCAAATTTCAGTGGAATCGTGGAAAATCAAAAAGAAGTTCGTTCCTGACAAGAGTGAGCCCACAAATCAGAACATTGTTTATCAAGTACATTTCTTTATAAAAATAGATCGATTTCCAGTTACTGTACTTACTGTGTTACATTACTGTATTTCCTGTGTTAGTACACTGTTACTCTGTAACTGTAAGTTACTATATTTTCAATTGAAATTTCATTCAGTACGCCACAATCATGTAACTTATAAATTACTTATCGCGTTATTTTTCTTGATGCTGTGGTCACCGGTGATTCTAATAAGCACATTTTCATTGCCACGTGAAATTTTGGATAGCGTTGCAAGGAGGTCCGCAGATCACTTTCCGAATAAACAGGCGGACCATGTTACCGCAATGCTTGAAAATCAACGGTATTATATTGTTCATACCATTCAAAAGAACCTGTAATTCCTCTTCACCTTCATTGACAATGTCAGTATTATCAATGAATATCATCAGTGATATAATTTCACGTAGAATTCCTATCCCTCTCTTACTTTTCTTTTATTTACGTTATTAGTTCTTCGATGTATAGATTTAACAGTGGGGGCGAGGGAGCTCTTCGTGCTTGGTCTTCCAGTCTTATTGTTTCCTCTTGGTTCTCGTAAATGTTGTACGTTATCCATCTTCTCTGTAGCTCACTTCTATTATGCTCAGAGTTTCAAACACTTTACACTATCGAGAGCTTCTTCTAAGTCAGATATTTCGATGTTGCTCCAGTCTTGTTTCCATTATCAAGCACAACATCGGGACTGCCTCTGTAGTGCCTCTTCATTTTCTAAACCAAAACTGATCGTTATCTAGCAGATCCTTAATTTTCATTTTCATTCTTCTGTATATTTTTCTTTTCAGGAACTTGGATAACTTAGTTGTTAAGCTGATTGTGCGATAGTCCCAAGATGTAGGCTCCATTAAGCATAAGTCATTATTGCTAAATGCTAACGTAGTACCTACGACGATTCGTGGTACCTTGGAGAAGACACCTAATTATTACTGCGTAGTACCATCATGTTAACCGCGCGGGGTAGCCGCGTGGTTTAGGGCGTCCTATCACGATTCGCGAGGCTCTCCCGTCGGAAGTTCGAGTCCTCCCTCGGGCATGGGTGGATGTGTTGCCCTTATCGTACATTAGATTAAGTAGTGTGTTAGCTTAGGGACCGATGACCTCAGCAGTTTGGTCATATCAGGTCTTACCACAACCATCCATCATGTTATGCTCAGTGACCTTGTACGCGAATTGTTTCCGAGACCTATTTTCCCCGTTATCCTATTCATAGTTGCCCTTGGTATTTCCATTGGTTTATCCTATATTTGTCACCATTTCACAAGTGTAATGCCATATCTGACACATCCAGTACCATGGCTGTACTTGTACGTGACCCTAAACCAGGGTCAGCCACGGCGCGCCTAACTTAACGCGTGCAGCGTGTGTTAGCCGTGGGTGTCTCCGTTTTGTTCGATTGATCCGGAAGTATTGCGGTGTAGCATTTTCGCGTCGCCACAACTCTCTGCAGCTCGGCAGAATGGTAGTATGAACGATGTTTACCCTTCGATATTTCTTCGTGATATGGAGGACAATCACAGGTCTACTTTGCAAAACACAGGCATTGTAGCAGTCTGTCGGGACAAGCCTTAAAAATTTATAGCTATGACAGAAAGGAGAGATGAGATTCTCAATAAACAGGGTGATTTTTCCACCGTGTACAAACTCTAAAAATTGATCGATGAGAGGATACGCAACAAAAAAGGTCAATGAAGTTATGTCCCCAAATGCATGGTTTCCATGCTAGAGACCATTTGTCCAATCACACTTTGTTACAGAGACTACGGATTAACACGCGCTGTACTACGCAGCCACAGTTACAGTACGCGTGATTTCCTCCTGGAGGGTCGTACTACTCCTCATGCGTTATGCCTATCGTCCTCTCGTGCCATGGTAATTGGCAATGTTGTGTCCGTTTCACTTCTCTGGCTAACTCACACTGTAGTGGATGTGATGCAGCGTTGTACACCATAAGTTGGTTTCGTATTCGAATAGAGAGCTTGTTACCACGGTATTCACATGCGGAAAGGCAAATGGCAATGGACGGTATGTAACAAGATTGTATCAGGCGACCTATCGCAGCCGATATCAGCTGCAGCATTCCACGTTAGCTATATGGTTTCGCCGTTTGTCAGAGTTAGGGTCGTTTCAGGAAGCAGGAAACCATGAAGGGCATACCCGAAATGGTCGGACACCAGACCTGGTGGAAAATGTGATTAACTCTGTAGAAGGCGACCATCGCGTTAGTACCAGGCAGTTGGTCCGCCAGTACAAGGTAAATCATGCGACCGTGTGGAACATTCTCCGTTACTACCCTTGTCACTTACAGCGTGAGGGCCTACTAGCGACAGACTTTCCACATCGGAAGTAGTTTTGTCAGTGGTTTCTTCACCAGGCGAATACGATTGGGTGTCGGTGCCACCCATCGTATTCACAGATTCACGGAGTGGTATCTTCAACATTCATAACAGTCATCTGTGTAATAGTATGCAGATCCCCCATGGTAAGGTGACAACATCGGTGCAGTCGGACTGTGTGCACCGGGATAATTGGCGACCATATTTTGGGACCAGCTACGTAGCATATCAGGCCGAAACTATCGGCGTTCCTTGTGGGTGACTTTGCGTCCCCTGCTGGAAGAAGTGCCATTGATGATTCGAAGGGTTATGGGGCTGGCACCTGACGGTGCTCCTGTCCACTTCGCCGTTAATGCCCGGACGCATGTAAATCGTGTCTTTCCTGGTCGATGAATCGGACGAGAGGATCCCGTTGCAAGGCACGCTCGTTCACCGGATCTCAACCAGTGTGATTTCTGCTTAGGAGGCCATCTCAAAAGTATCGGGTATGCAGAGCGCATTCCAGATGTGGAGACACTGGAGCAGCGTATTCATGCTGCCTTTGCCACTGTTCGGATGCAGCCTTGCCGATGTGAACGTGTGAGATAGAACGTGCCATGGCTGATGCAGACATGTGTTGAGGCATATGCAAACCATTTTGGACACATACTGTAACTGTACCTGCATGGTACAGCGCGTAACAATATATGATTGAATAAATGGTCTCTAGCATGCAAACCATGTAATTCCAGACGTAAGTTCATCAGACCTTTCTTGTTCCATATTCTCTTATCGATCAATCCCTAAAGTTTGTACGCGGTGGAAAAAATCACTCTCTATGTTATGTAGTCGCATAAGTGACGGATATTCCGGATTTGCTATAAAATGACGTTGCAATACCATGTAGTCAGAATTTACAGATTTAACTGCCAGTGAGAGGGCAAAAATTTACAGAGGTTGACAGACGGAAATAATTGTTCTATGCATCAAGAAGCAATATGCGCTAAATCCGCAGGCATGGAGGACGTGAACAAATTAGTGTTACAAATAGTTAAATTTCTAACAACGCACCCATTATTCCACTATCAGTGGTAATAGTTTTCGATGGAACAAAACAAATGGTATGGACACCATATAGTGCTGCAAAGTATGTTTATAAAGTCAAGCGGCATGCCTGGAGTGATTTTTCAAGTTAAAACACGCTACTGTTGATTTTACTAAGGGAAAAGGAGTGCAGGAATGGAAATGAGAACATCCGAAATCGATTGCCAACCTTGCCCTGAAGTGGACTTGACCGCACCGTACCCAGGTAACACATTGCAAGGACAGAAACAACAAATTTCTGATTTGATGGAGATCGTGATGTGGAAGAAACACATTGTGACACATAGTCCAGTTCCCTAAGTTCACTGGCGTTAAAGGAAATACAAGATTTGAAAAATTCATTGTGGCCTCAAATTATTACAAGGATAGTTTAGTAAACGTTTTGAGGACACTGCCAGTCATATATCATTTTCCTAGTTGTTTTCGAGACATTTTTGCGGCTTCCGTTGAAAGCACCCCTGTACATGCGCAGATGTAATTGATCGGTCTGCAAGGCACACGTCATTCCTTATCTTTAAAAAAGACAAATCCCTTTAAAGATAAAACTGTCAAGGTTGTCTACGTAGCTTTCCTCAAATACACTTTCCACGTCGTAATAATGAGGTTGCAAAGGTGCTATATAATTTCGAGCGATATTTGTGTGGTAGAGGTTTCAGCGATTATGAAACGAAATAAGAAACAATTATGTGGCAACCTGAGGGAGAAAATATGTGAAATTTCCTGTGTCTGTCCGTGTGCCTACAATTCGCACCAGATCGAAATTATGTGTCTGCAGGGCACCAAAAGAAATAATACTGAAAACTAGTTTTGTTTGTGTTCCATGCTTTCGATAAGCTTGAAATATAAAATCAAGTCTTATACAATGCGACTGCATTGCCATTTAAACGCGGCGCGTTCGGAGTCCCCCCCCCCCTTCTCGTTCACCCTCATCATGCTCAGACAGACTGGGGTGACAGTGGGACAAATGTGCCAAGCTGGCTGAGTGTTATGAATCTCACTCTCGTGCCAGGATAGAGCCTGCGAGTGAAGTTCTTGGCCACACCTGCTCTAAAACTTTCTTCACCTATTTCTCCATTTCACTCGCAGGTCTCTGAAACAAGATTCCCAGAAACTCGCATCAGTTCCAAAATCACCTATCATCCTTTAGCTTAGTAAATATCAGCACTCTGTGATCATTATTAGTATAGGCCTTGATCATACACTGAAGAGTCAAAGAAATTGGTACACCTGCCTAATATTGTGCAGGGCCTAAGCGAGTACGCCGACATGCCGCAACTCGACGTGGCATGGACTCGACTAACGTCTGCAGTAGTGCTGCAGGGCTGTCCATAAATCCCTAAGAGAACGAGGGATTGGAGATCTCATCTGAACAGCACGTTGCAAGGCATCCCAGGTATTCTCAATCATGTTGAGTCTGGGGAGTATGGTGGCGAACGGAAGTGTTTAAACTCCGAAGAGTGTTCCTGGAGCCACTCTGTAGCAACGATGGACGTGTGGGGTGTCGCACTGTTCTGCTGAAAATGCCCAAGTCCGTTTGAATGCACAACGGACATGAATGGATGCAGGTGATGTCACAGGATTCTTGCGTACATGTCACCGGTCAGAGTGGTATCTAGACGTAGCACTGGTCCCAATTACACCCCCCCTCCCCCCACACCATTACAAGGCCTCCACCTACTTGAAAAGTCCCCTGCTGACATGCAGGGTCCATGGATTCATGAGGCTGTCTCCATACCAGTACACGTCCAACCGCTCGATAGAATTTTAAAGAAGACTCGTCCGACCAGGCAATACGTTTCCAGTCATCAACAGTACAATGTGGGTGTTGGCGGACCCAGGCGAGGAGTAAAGATTCGTGTCGTGCAGTCATCAATGGTACACGAGTGGGCCTTCGGCTCCGAAAGCCCATATCGATGATGTTTCGTGGAACAGTTGCACGCTGATACTTTCTGATATGCCATCATTGGCGTATGCAGCAGTTTGCGAAAGGGCTGCGTTTTTGTCACGTTGAACGATTCTCTTCAATCGTCTTTGGTCCCGTTCTTGCCGGATCTTTTTCACGCTGCAGCGATGTCGAGGATTTGATATTTTACCAGATTCATAATATTCACGGCACCCTCGTGAAATTAATTGGTCGTACGGGAAAATCCCTACTTCAACGCTACCACGAAATGCAGTGTGCCATCGCTTGTGCAAGTTAAAACGCACTTCAGTCTTGATAACCTGCTATTGTAGCAGCAGTAACCGATCTAACAACTGCGCCAGACACATTTTGTCTTACATAGGCGTTGCCGACTGCAGCGCCGTATTCTGCCTGTTCACTTATCTCTGTATTGGAATGCATATATCTGTACTAGTTTCTTTGGCGCTACAGTTTGTATCTGTCTTTGTAAGCTAAGCAACCGAGTATATATTCCTTTACCTAATGATCATGTAATGGAGACGAGATCTTACTGCAACTCGTACTATTCTTCATCACGAGTAATATCAATAGATGATTCGCACAATCAGATGGAATTTGTCACAGGCCTCGAGAAGCGTGTCATCTCATTTATTTCCCTGAAGCCTGCCTACATTCATTAAACATTGTGCCATTAACTCTCTTGTTTGTTACGAGTTCCATCATTTTTGGCGCATTATTGTTCTTCAGTTTTCTCTGTTCTCTCATAGGTACTGGAGGAAGAGAGGAGGACAACTGTGTCATTAGAGACGGATCACAAGCTCGGATTAGGGAAGAGTGGAGACGCTATGCGGCCATGCCCTTCAGGAGGATTCACCCTGGCATTTGACTTAAGCGATTTAGGGAAATCGCGGGAAACATAAATTAAGATGGCCAACTGCATGTTTGAACCACCGTCTTCCGGAATGCGTGTCCAATGAGCTAACCATTGCGCTAACCTCCTCTATCTCGTGTATACTGTACAAATCAACAAAGATTTGGCATTAGCATTATGTCGGGTGTTTGTGTTGCTATTGTGAATTCCTGTACTGATCGGATGGGCCACCTGACGTACGTAGTTTCGAAACACACATACCGTTTCCTTAAAGGCCTAGTTCGCGTAGAACGTAAAGCACCGAGAGGAACGCATTATAGACACCTGTGGAACAATATAATTAACATCAATAATGCCACGAAGGACAGTTCTGAACAATGACGGCGTTCACGTCATCAAGTAATGCGTAGTACGCTTGTCAACAGCTAAATTTGATCGAGGTGTGGTAGCAATTGACAGGTGTTGTCGAACACATAAACGTCACAGTTCGTTCTAGTTCGGCCACATTCGACTAGTGCACAAAATGATTGATATCTACAACTTTTGATTGACTGTAAGCCTGGGCAGATCGCTCAAGAACGGCTTTCGTCATTCTGTGAGACTACAGGACGTCATATATCTGATCAAAGTGTTAGACGATACGACGGTGCGACTCTCCATTCCTCACGACTATGGAGAGCACTACGTCGTGCACTACACCACCACGGACTCAGAGATGGACACGAAATCATGCATAACATACGTCCCAATACTGGCGTACTGTTTTGTTCACGTCTGACACTCGGAAGTGTTGGTACCCTGATTATGAAAGACAATGTGTTTGGAGACAACCAGGTAATTTCTGACACCTACAACTATATGTTTTACATGTGCTACAAGCTGGTGCCGGACTGATGTTCGGGGTTGGCATTATCTGAGGCTACCGTACTTCCCTCTTCGTTGTTGAGGGAAATTTTACTGCTCTAGAATACAGGGACAAGTCTGTGTATCCAATAGTGCCATCGAAGAACCAACATTTTGCTGACACCTTTACCTTGATGGGTGGTAACTTGTTTCGTCTTCATCATGTTCTCGTAAAACTTACCTAGGATTACAAGAACGGAGTGCTTGCGTATTCTCCAGACAAGACCCCAATCAACCACTTGTGAGATCGATTGAGACGAAATGTTTTTGGATGTCAACAGCGACCATGTACACTGCACTACTCACGCAGAATAGACAATGAAGAATGGACGATTTGTCGCAGGGCTCTAACTTGACGATCTCAAGGACGATATAACACGAGAGATTCAAGTCTACATCCGAGCAAGGGGACGTTCTACCACGTATTGACGTTTCTTAGGAGTGCTGTGAAACCCCTGTCCTGCCCCCATGATTCTTCAATTTCACACATATCAAATTAATATATACGCAAGTCTCACAGCCAGTTTTAGTTTTCTGTGCCATGAATATCGGAAAGATAGGAAGGATGCAAAACTTTCGTTGCTGTATTTGTGATGTGGGTATCATGCCATGGCGTATCATTGTCATCAAGAAGAGGAAAGTGAGTGCTACGCTGTGGAATGTACATAAAACTAATTAAAATCTGAGTTTGTATCCTTCGCCATTGGTAGTGGGAGGTAAGAGACGAAGCCGATGTAGAGCTTGTATAAGATTCATACGTAATGACGTTAATCATTGCAAGAAATGATACTTATTGTGGTCAGTGAGTGAGCCTTTAACTATTTCATGTGGTACCTGGTTTACGCCCCTGTGGCCGTAGTGGAAGTCCTAATTTGGCACCTTCAGCTGACACTAGCGATGATGGCCTCGTAACTCCAGCAGACAATCCAGGCCGATTATGAGAAGTGTGTGTGACTTTACCTGTAACTAATAACATAAAAATTAGTTACTGAATCCTTCAAATATTGCTGAGTCTATACTTTTCTCAGTTTGCAGACGAGACGAAGTTCAAACAGAGTAAGATTAACAACACTACTATACAAAGCTTAAGGTCGAAACAGCTCAAGTAACGTAAGTTACGAACAAGTAGCCGGAAATTAATGACACTGCGGCAGAACGTTGCCAGAGGTCTCCCACTCGTGCACAGAAAACTGGATGACTCATGGCGCGAGGTCATACTTAAAATAGCGCCAAACGGGGCTGGACCCACAACACAAGGCAGTAGAAGGAACAGGGAAAGACAGTGTCATCAGCGAGTAGATGCGGTGTACTGTAATGGTGTTCATTACAAAAAGGCCCGGAGACAGCATTTGGTTGACTTAATGTGGGGAAGAATCATCAAGAAGCTAGAGGAAGGACGAAGTGTTACGGGTGTCTCCCAGGAAAGTGGTATTGCTCAAATTATTATTGTTTCACGTGTATGAGCAGCGTTCCAAACTGAAGGCACTGCTGCCCGAAGCAGACGAGGTGGTCGGCTGCTGTTAATTACAGCGGCGCATGATCGCTAATTGTGCAGCGGGCATAGAGGAACCCACGCCAAACCGCTGGTGCAACTGCAATCGCAACAGAACCACAAAGCACTCTATGTCATTTGCACGGTGACTGCGGCCGTCGGTCTCTCTACCCGACGACCTGTAGTTTGTGCTCCGGTGATACCCGCGTATCAGTGACACCGGATATGATGGAGCGAAGTGCTTGGGGACTGGACCAAAAAGGACTGGAGTGGCATGGGGATCACATACCCTGTTAAGCACAATGTTCCTCCTTCTGCCGTGTACAGGAGACCACCATTAATCCCGGTGACTTCAATATAATTAAAGTCTCCGAATAAAAATATCATTTGTGTTCGTCTCGTTCTTCTCTACTATAATGTAGCTGGTCTCTCTGTGTATGATACAAAGTTCATCGAGATATAATAGTTGGCAGTGACACAACAAGTGAAAATTACTTTCATCCCTGAGTCCCGCTATCCATCGTATTTTCTGGTGATTACATTTATCCTGGGACGAAGTGTCACATTATTACAGGATGGTGGACGAATATAAGACTATTCAGTATCATACCTGGACGTGGTTTTTGTGTGCGTTTTCCTTGCTTTGATGGACCCAGTATAATGTCTGCACTCGTCAGTCGTGATGGTTTTGCCATAAATCCTGGAATAGTTTCAGGGATTTTCGCAGATGTCGGGATGGTGATATCTGAAATAATGCATATCACATATTAAAAAAGATTACTTGAATACGGGATTAAACACACCGAAAATCTGCAGCATGCTATATTATCACGTAGTCACCACTTCTCCAACATTCTACGACCGATAAAATGTTAGGAAAAAAGATTGTTTCGACATTTTCTCATTATCGACAGTAGTCCTTCTAAATGTATATAATCCATTAATTGTCACAATGATAATCCTGTTTTTACTTTCAGTGTCCTTTTAAAAATTATAATTACGTTGCCAGCATTTGTTGAAAGTGAGAACAGTGAGGTATTCGTTATTAGGTAGAATGCAGCTCTTCTGATCTGTTAGGATCGACTGAGAAACACCTGTGAAGCGTGATGTTCTTTCTGTTTCTTTCTTGTCCACTTTACCTCAACACTCGTCAGAAATGTGATAGCCTTTGAAAAAAAAAATCCTTCATTGTACTGCTCATCTGTCGTCTTAGAGTACCCTGGATATCGAGGAGTCAAACATTAAATTAGTTATCCAAGCTTTAGGTGCGGGTTCTAGGATTTTTACGTGCCGCTATGTTAAGACTGTACTGTGAGTTCTTTGATTCGAAGGAAACAGACACCATCAGCTTAAATTGCCGTAAAACGCTACGAGTTGCTGAGATGGGTCACCGTCAGCCATCCCAGACTCTTACTGCGGGGATACTTGCCACAGTGATGACATTTCATTGTTTGATGACAAGTAGTAGCGAGTAACCGTACCGTACATAATCATCGCGCTAGCGGGTGTAGATGCCACTCACCGCTCGTCTTACGGCTCAAAGGTAAGTAAGAGTGCCCGACCACTTCTAATGGTCCTCGAACCATGGAAAAATGTCACTGCATTGCATTTCGGTACACATTGTCGGTAGGACACTAGTGCACCGAAAACTTCATCACCTTAACAAAAAAGGCAGCTGACGTTGCTGCGCTGTTGTGGAACACATATACACTACGTTTTTTCGGGTGCTAGGTACTGTATGTATACCTACAGGGGTTGGATCCAAATATGGAAACACTGCAAGAAATACATGCTTCATCATAAATGCAGGTATAAACCAAGCCTGTAGGTTTCACTACGAACCGCACTTGTGCAATATCCACAACATGTTGCAATTGTGTCAGTCGTGTACAGAACACTGATGTCTGCAGTTGAGAGTGTATTATATCAGTTCTAAGTGAATTCGAAAGTGGGCGAATTGTTGGTGGTCGTATGGTGTGTGCTCTCGTAAACAAGGTAGGGACGGTGTTTTGTGTTTCTAGAGACAGCGTACTGAGGATCTATACCCCATTCAGTGAAAGTGGAACTTCATCATCCGCTCTGTGACAACGCGGACGAAAGTATGCGCTGATTGACCGTGACAGTCACTGAAGTGAATTATGACGAAAAACAAGAGGACGACAGCTGCAAGAGTCACTGCATAGTTGAATTTTGCTCTCCCGAAACCTGTTTTTTTATTATTAAATAAAGTAACGGCAAAGGGAGTTCCAGAAGCAGGGAACTGGTGGGCGAGCTGTGATTCGAAAATTACTCATAGTGCTGCAAATGCCCCTAATAGGAAGACTGACTGTCGAAGGCATAAAATCTGAACTAAGGAGCAATGAAAGGCGGTAACTTGGATGCACGAGTATTGTTTCATATTTCTCCCACATCTGGCCGTGTTTACGTCCCAACAGTGAAACACGCGGGAGTTCGGTGAAGAATTAGGCAGCCATATCGTCTTATTCCATAGACCACGTGGTTATTCTCCAAGGACACACTACTGCCAAGAATTGTGTGACTATGTTGTCTGCCCAAGTGCATCCAATGATACAACCTCTGTTCCTCAATGGCGAATCTTTGGTCTAAGAGGACAGCGACCCGGTTCACACGGCTCTTCCCATTTTACCACAGCCCACAGGATCGCTGTAATATTGAGATCTGGTGACTACTTTTGAGAAGGGTGAGTGATTACTGTACACATAGATCATCGTCACCTGAACTTGACGCTATTTGGCAGAGAGAATGATACAAGATTCCCTAAACTACGCTACTGGCCATTAAAATTGCTACACCAAGAAGAAATGCAGAAGATAAACGGGTATTAATTGGACAAATATATTATACTAGAACTGACATGTGATTATATTTTCACGCAGTTTGGGTGCATAGATCCTGAGAAATCAGTACCCAGAACAACCACCTCTTGCCGTAATAACGGCCTTGATACGCATGGGCATTGAGTCAAACAGAGCTTGGATGGGGTGTACATGTACAGCTGCCCATGCAGCTTCAACACGATACCACAGTTCATCAAGAGTAGTGACTGGCGTGTTTTGACGAGCCGGTTGCTCGGCCACCATTGACCAGTCGTGTTCAATTGGTGAGAGATCTGGAGAATGTGCTGGCCAGGGCCGTAGTCGAACATTTTCTGTTTCCAGAAAGGCCCGAACAGGACCTGCAACATGCGGTCGTGCGTTATCCTGCTGAAATGTAGGGTTTCGCAGGGATTGAATGAAGGGTAGAGCCACGGGTCGTAACACATCTGAAATGTAACGTCCATTGTTCATAGTGCCGTCAATGCGAACAAGAGGTGGACGAGATGTGTAACCAATGGCACCGCATACCATCACGCCGGTTGATACGCCAGTAAGGCAATGACGAATACACGCTTCAAATGTGCGTTCACCGAGATGTCGCCAAAGACGGATGCGACCATCATGATGCTATAAAAAGAACCTGGGTTCATCCGAAAAAATATCGTTTTGCCGTTCGTGCACCCATGTTCGTCGTTGAGTACACCATCGCAGGCGTTCCTGTCTGTGATGCAGCGTCAAGGGTAACCACAGCCATGGTCTCCGAGCTGATAGTCCATGCTGCTGCAAACGTCGTCGAACTGTTCGTGCAGATGGTTGTTGTCTTGTAAACGCCCAATCTGTTGACTCAGACATCGAGATGTGGCTGCACGATCCGTTACAGCCACGCGGATATGATGCATGTCATCTCGATTGCTAGTGATACTAGGCCGTTGGGATCCAGCACGGCGTTCCGCATTACCCTCCTGAACCCACCGATTACATATTCTGCTAACAGTCATTGGATCTCGACCAACGCGAACATCAATGCCGCGATACGATAAACCGCAATCGCGATAGGCTACAAACCGACGTTTATCAAAGTCGGAAACGTGATGGTATGAATTTCTTCTGCTTACACGAGGCATCACTACAACGTTTCACCAGGCAACGCCGGTCAACTGATGTTTGTGTATGAGAAATCGTTTGGAAAGTTTCCTCATGTCAGCACGTTGTAGGTGTCGACACTGGCGCCAACCTTATGTGAATGCGCTGAAGAGCTAATCATTTGTATATCACAACATCTTCTTCCTGTCGGTTAAATTTCGCGTATGTAGCACGTCATCTTCGTGGTGCAGCAATTTTAATGGCCAGTAGTGTACCATACTGGTATCTCTCCTTTGGCAAAAGATTCCCGACTAGTCCCTCATTCGGATTTCCAGGAAGGGACTTTCAAGGAGGTGGTGGCCATGAGAAAAGTTTGGATAACCAACGACATTAAAACCTTCTTCGAGTTAGGGCGTGGACCGTAAGAGGTTTCATCGTAGTATGGAAGCTATAAAATCTGAAAAAAAAACAAAAGCCATGACACAATTTAGATATAGTGAAGGTCAGTGAAATGAAAATAAGACAAGGATTTCTCATCAGATGAGTATAGGGTACTATCAAAGGAAACAGCTATTGGTATAATCGGAGTAGAATTCCTTACGGATAGGTAGGTAGAACGGAGAGTGTGTTACTGCGAGCAGTTCAATAATAGGTTTGTTCTCGTCAGAATCGGCGGGAAACCAGCATCGATAACGATAGCTTACGTATACATGCCGACGTTGCAAGCCAAAAATGAAGAAATGGGGGAAGCGTTTGAGGATATTGAACGGGTAATTCAGAACGTAAATGGGTGATAAGCTAATAGTCATTGGTAACTGGAATGCGGTTGCAGAGGAAGGAGCAGATGAAAACATAAAGTGATAATATGGGCCTGATATTAGGAAAGAGTGTGGTGAAAAAAATAATTAAGTTTGGCAGTGAACTTCAGCCAGTTATAGCGAATACTCTGTTCAAGAATCACATGAGGAGGAGGTATACTTGCAAACGGCCAGGAGATACGAGAAGATTTCAATTAGATTACACCATGGTCAGGTAAAGACTCCGAAATTAGGTACAGGATTTTCGGGAGTACGACGGAGTGTGCTTCTGATACCACTAACTGATCCACCCATTTCTGTTCCATTCTGTTTAGCGCGTCGTCTACCGGTATCTGCAAGTGTGTCCCACTTCAAACTTTTTATGAGATTTGTAACGCTCTCGCGATGGCTAAGTGTACCAGTCAAGAATCTTGCCGCTCTTCTTTGGACCTTCTCAACCTCTTGAATCACACCTAACTGACAGTACTCTAAGACTGGACGAACTAACGTACTGAAGCTGTTTCCTTTGTTGAAGGACTGCATCGCCTCGGGATTCTACCAATAAACCGCACTCCAGAGGTCGCCTTGCCCATACTTGTTTAATCTAATCATTCCTTTTGAGATCATTTCGAATAGTCACATCCAGAAACTTGACTGATGTTACCGCTTCCAAAGAGTGACCATTTATTTTCTACTCATACATTAATGGGGATTTTCGCCTTGTTATGCGCAGTAAGTTACACTTACTAATATTGAGAGATACCGTCTGGGCCAGATGCCTTTCTGGCGTCTAAGGATCTTAACTGTTTTACAATCCTAGATACACGAAACACTGTCAGCCATCTTTTCGTTTGTTCGATAGTTGAAAGGGGGGATGGAGCTGCAGTCCTCTATCGTAAACGAGTATTTGAAAGCTAGGTTTAGAATTTCTGCCTTCTGTTTATCATCACCAGTTACATAACCCGTACTGTCAGCAAGAGAAGGTATTGAATTATTTGTAGCGTTCACAGACTTTACGTACGACCAAAATTTTTTGGGGTTAATTTTAGAATCTGCAGATAAAATATTGCTTTCAAATTCGTTAAAAGACTCTCTCATTGCCCTTCTGACAGCTGCTTTCATTTCGCATAATTTCTGTTTCTCAGCGGGGCAGTGACTACGTTTAAAACGACTGTCCAAATTTCTCCGCTTTCTCAGCAACTTCCTCATATGTTGTATCAAGGTGGATCCTTTCCCTCCCCAATGCTTTTGCTAGGCACATACTTCTCTAGCACATGCTGGACAATACCTTTAATTCCGACCAAAGATGCTTAATATCATTGTGTCCCACAGTGAATTCTTGGAGCTGACTACGAAGATATTCATTAATGACACTTTTATTTGCTTTCCCAAACAAGAAAACTCAAAATATTTTATTTTTTTTAATTTTATTTTTTTTTTTTTTTTCCTTGCAACTTCCACTGACATAGAAGCCACAATGACTCTAATACCTTCTTCTAGGTTAACTTCCTGAAAAATATCAGGTCTGTTTGTCGCCAAGATATCTAATATGTTCCCATCTCGAAATGATTTTCTAACGAATTGCTGACGGTTGTATGTTGAGAGCGCTCCTAGAATAACTTCACACGAATCTTTGTTTCTGCCCCCTGTGAAAGACGTGTAATTTTCCCAGTCAATGGATGCTAGATTAAAGTCTCCACCTTTTAGTAATCGATAATTTGGATATTTACTTCCTATGTACTGAAGACTTTCCCTGAAACGTTGTGCGACGCTCGATTGCCGACGGAAGAGCCTTTTCCACATCCTGGACAATG
The DNA here is from genome assembly GCF_023864275.1 of Schistocerca cancellata. Classification (NCBI taxonomy): domain Eukaryota; kingdom Metazoa; phylum Arthropoda; class Insecta; order Orthoptera; family Acrididae; genus Schistocerca; species Schistocerca cancellata. Next base: position 435,116,119 of record NC_064633.1, on the reverse strand, counting down.
CCCCCCGGCAAACACACCGAGTGAACATTGGACTTCTTCCCCGCCCAAGCCGCTATGTTCCTAAGGGACTCCATGACCCACCTAACATTGGAGCTAACAAATCCCAAATCCCTACCCCCACGTGCCTGTCCGGCCCTTGCTGAAGTAGCAGCCACTATCCTGGCTGAAGGTTCAGTCTGATCCGGCTCAGCCCCCCCCCCCCCCCCAGCATCAGATAGCACACTGAATCTATTAGCAAAGTGCATGGGATATGGCACGAGCCTGCTTCCCCCATGCAGCTCTAGCCTTGAGGCTCGTGACCTCGACACTGTCCGCCACCCACACTGAGGTGAGAGTGGGCCGACCGGCTCAGCCGCACCTGAGGTCGGCTCAGCGACAGAGAGCTGTGACATCCCCCCCCCCCCCCCCTACACACTGCACATCTAGTACAGCAGAGGCTGCCCCACCGCACCCGATCCCCACCGCACCTCAAGGTGGCACTCTGGAGCTTGTTGACTGTGGCCAACAAAGCTTCCAGCTGCGTTTGGACTTCAACCAACTCCTCCTGCATCCGCACACAACAGACACAGTCCCTATCAATCTAGCTACTAGCTGATTTACTATAAAAAACTTAAGGAAACCTACTGTCACACAAGGTTAAAGGCTACACTCTAGTTGGCAGAAAGAACACTCAATAATCAAAATAAAAAATTATGGTAGAAAGGAGATCTGGTGCTTATTTTTATGCTAGGAGCTATTTAGTGAATATTAAGAATAAGACAGTGACCTACAGTAAACTGCTAGGGGTTATCTAGTGAATATTGTAAACGAATTAAATAGTGACCTACAGTAAGCTGCACCTTCTGCTTTCCATAAATTATAGAAAGGGAAAGCTAATTTCAGTGTAAACCGAGCACCACTGAATGACTCAATTTACTTTATACGGCCACTGTGGGTTTAAATATTAACATAGCAAATATGAGGACACAACATTTCGCACATCTGTCGTTGACTGTAAGGAAGCGAGTCGAGTTAAGTTATTCATAGTTCATCACACATTTGTGATCACATACGTTTCTTTTTGTCTTTTAAAACCATTTTCAGTAACAGACAGACATCATGATCGATGACTACTAACTAATTCAGGATGGGTCGATCGCGCGCAAAACAGATATGGAACTCTAAGAAGACATTAAGGCTCCGCCTATGACTTCATCAAAGTGTCCACGGTTTATAACATTCTGGAAGTGAGCCTGGAGAGAAAGACCAGACAAATAACGTGTTACACTCTTGTAAACACCATTTATTGCGGAATCTCTGAGCCTTTTTGCATCTATGGGAATGTTAGACATGGGGTATATCACTACCCCCACTGCAATTTTTCTTCCAGTGCTCTCATGTGGAAGATACGCACATGATTAGGAATCAGGGTCTCTGATACGTCAGGGACGCGCACAGCCTCGAAATTTTTACACAACAATGGGTTACCAGTTTTCATTACAATCGCCCAGCAGATACATGTGTACTTTTCGAAAGTAAGTGCATAAACTTGCATTTTTAACTTTGTGTTAGAATTGCTTGATAAACGCCGACCGGGGTGGCCGAGTATTTCTAGACATTACAGTCTGGAACCGCATGACTTCTACGGTCCCATGTTCGAATCCTACCTCGGGCATGGATGTGTGTGATGTCCTTAGGTTAGTTAGGTTTAAGTAGTTCCAAGTCTAGGAGACTGATGACCTCAGATGTTAAGTCCCATAGTGCTCAGAGCCATTTGAACCATTTCTTTGGTTGAGAAACAATTGTTGTTTATGAGGTTCGTTCTAGAGCCTTCCTAGTCGTCTGGCTGAAACCCAACTGAGGAATTGGAATGCCACCATGTGACAAGCCATGGTTCAATCGCCAAGCTAGTTTTTTGAATTGGGATCGATGTTTATGTGACTGCGATTAAGTGTCTCATGGCATAAAGTGTGTGCTGCATACTAAAGTGTAGAAATATTTAATGTAAATGCTCAATTGCATAGAACTCGTAGTGCTCATAAGGCGCTGGTGTGCAACAGTCATGAGTTGGAGCTCGTACAGAAACTAAAGTTATATGTATGTCATCACATTAACCTTGGTACAAAATGAAGGATACTCATACACCTACAAATGAGTAGCAAACTGTTACACGCCGTACCCAGTGCTGGTTGTTGTCCCAGTGTTTCTTGTTGTGAAGCCCCTGCATTAAGGTTTTCAGTCAGAACCTGCGGTTTTTCTACCGTAAGTACAGGAGTTAATACAGGGATCTCCGCAGATAACAGTCCCGTGGCACCTGAAATAAGAAAAATTAAATAATAATTTTGATTTTATTAAAAATGGGAAGAAACTCTTATTAATGTTGAACAAAACTTCATTTATTTGCTCACGAACTGTCTTTCGGCTTCTCAGGCCACCTTCCGGTGACAACTGAATGTCGCAAACATCGATAAATATGATGTGCGTCGTAAGACAGATATAATTAGTATAGAAGATACAAAAATGACAGGGTGTTTACACATGAAAACGTTAAAGTCTTTGTCACATAAATTTAAATATATTAATAAAAAAGAAGTAAACAAGGTTATCATGTGGAGGTGTATTTATAACTGATAAGACATAAGTTCAATCTACTATTCCTAATGAAAAATTAATTGAACGCTGGGAAATACGTAGATTGCACCTGATCATTTAATACTGTTATCGTTGACTTCCAGTAATTCCAACAGGGTAATGACGTAGAATGTGAAGTTTTACATTCTATCAAGAAAAACAGAAAGACAAACCTACAGGATATACTAAAAATCAACAAACATGTGACGCACAATGCCACATGTTGTCACCTGAAGATGGTCTGAAAGCCAAAAGGCGTTTCATGACCAAATGAGTATAATTAAATAGAACATTAGTAAGATTTTTGCTTATTTTTTTAATGTTATCATGTTCTGCCAAGCACCGAGAGATAATTGTGTTAATAAATATTAACTGCTGAATCCTTTGAATCAAGAGACAACGTGTAAGCAATGCTAAGCATTTTGATAAATTCTCAGAAATATGAAGGATTTAACTTTCGGAAATCGATAGTAAGTTTTTGTTCGATATCTGATGGATAGGTTATGATGACAGCATCTCTGATACTCTATTCTCCCGTTAAATGTAGGCACTCATACTGTTTCAGAAATTCCTTCAATTGAACGCAGTTTTCCGAAATTCCTTCACCAGGGAAGACGAATGGAATATTCCAAAATTTGAAACACGAACAGCTGCTAGCATGAGTTTCTTAGAAGTAGATACCTTAGGGGTTGCGAAGCAACTCAAATTGCTTGATACGGGCAAGTCTTCAGGTCCAGATTGTATACCGATTAGGTCCCTTTCAGATTACGCTGATACAATAGCTCCCTACTTAGCAATCATATACAACCACTCGCTCACTGATAGATCTGTACCTGCAGACTGGAAAATTGCGCAGGTCGCACCAGTGTTTAAGAAGGGTAGGGGTAATCCATCGAACTACAGACCTATATCATTGACGTCGGTTTGCAGTAGGCTTTTGGAGCATATACTGTATTCAAACATTACGAATCACCTCGAAGGGAACGACCTGTTGATACGTAATCAGGATGGTTTCAGAAAACATCGTCTTGAGCAATGCAGCTAGCTCTTTATCCGCACGAAGTAATAGCCGCTATCGACAGGGGATCTCAAGTTGATTCCGTATTTCTAGATATCCGGAGAGCTTTTGACACCGTTCCTCACAAGCGACTTCTAATCGAGCTATGGGCCAATGGGGTATCGTCTCAGTTGTGCGACTGGATTCGTGATTTCCTGTCAGGAAGGTCGCAATTCGTAGTAATAGACGGCAAATCATCGAGTAAAACTGAAGTGATATCATGTGTTCCCCAGGGAAGCGTCCTGGGACCTCTGCTGTTCCTGATTAATGTAAATGACCTGGGTGACAATCTGAGCAGTTCTCTTAGGTTGTTCGCAGATGATGCTGTAATTTACCGTCTAGTAAGGTCATCCGAAGACCAGTATCAATTGCAAAGCGATTAAGAAAAGATTGCTGTACGGTGTGGCAGTTGGCAGTTGACGCTAAATAACGAAAAGAGTGATGTGATCCGCATGAGTTCCAAAGGAAATCCGTTGGAATTCGATTACCCGATAACTAGTACAATTCTGAAGGCTGTCAATTCAACTAAGTACCTGGGTGTAAAAATTACGAACAGCTTCAGTTGGAAAGACCACATAGACAATACAGTGGGGAATGCGAACCAAAGGTTTCGTTTCATTGGCAGGACACTTAGAAGATGAAACAAGTCTACTAAAGAGACAGCTTACACTACACTCGTCGTCATCTGTCAGAATATTGCTGCGCGGTGTGGGATCCTTACCAGGTGGGATTGACGGAGGACATCGAAAGGGTGCAAAAATGGGCAGCTCGTTTTGTATTATCACGTAATAGGGGAGAGAGTGTGGCAGATGTGATACGCGAGTTGGGATGGAAGTCATTAAAGCAAAGACGTTTTTGGTTGCGGCGAGATCTATTTACGAAATTTCAGTCACCAACTTTATCTTCCAAACGCGAAAATATTTTGTTGAGCCCAACCTAAATAGTTAGTAATGAGCGAATCTTGATTGTATAGTGATAAGCTAAAGAAAATTATAACTGCCATGAAAGAATTACTAACCTATACACATAGCGCACACTTTCAATCTCTTGCGTGCAGCAGGTAATACGTAGGTCAAGAGATTCATGAAAGCACCCTGGTGGCACAAATTTGTGTTAGCTTCACTGTTATAGCAATCCGCTGTTCAACGGGGCCTCTTCGTAAAAATACAGTCTGTTCACAGAAAATGCAATAGTTAAGCATCGGCATTAAAATAATTCCGATGCCCTTCCAGATTTCTCATACGGTAAATGAATAGAATTCCCTGTTCTTGTGACACTACACATAGATATGTAACTCACAACATGTAGCTACATGTGTAGCAACGATAATCCTCTTTACCTTACCTTATTTTTTGGCTTAAAATAACTAACGGCTTTGCATAGATGGTGCCACAATACATATCATTGGTTATTTTCTTGGATTCTTGGTATGTAGCTTGAACAAAGAAACATTCTTTTTGACCAGAAATAGTCTAACCTTAGGTCGACAAGATGGCAGCGCCGTATCTTCAGACAGTTTAAATACAATATGGAAAGACAAAATCATCTGTCTAGAAACAATTCTTCAACACGCGCTGTTAAAAGCGGGAGTATTGCTCTTCATAAACATGGACACAAGTTACAAATTTGCTATGAAAGATGTGTGCATATTGAGTCCCACTAAACAAACTTACTTCATCGGAACCACAGTCCAATATAATCTCGTAAACTTACCTCCTCTTTCTCATAAAAGTTAAAGTGTAAGAATTGTAAACAAAATAGAATGACAATAACATAAACATGATGAAGTATGTGACTTCGCAGTACTTGATAAATTCGTACCCTCTCACAGCCTATAACACTACAGTTGAAATTGTGTAAAACAATATAATGTGAGAATACGAAGTCACGACCTAATTCACCTCGTATAGCACCCTGGAATTTAGCACAATGAAATAACATTGAACAGTTTCACCGCTAATTTTGCGCTATGGATAAAGTTTTCAACATCACAGTTTTACAGCAGGGAATGATAATTTCATTAGATTAGTACGTTCTATCAAAAGTAGATCGAAAACTAGCTGTGCCTTAACGCTCCTAACACTGTACGCGGGAGATGCAACTAGAACCAGAATTAACAGTTAATAACATAATTCCAGGCTATTATAACGTGGTCGTTTTGATTACTCTTTAAAGCCCAACGTCTCGTCCCCATGTGTGTTGTCGGTTGCCGTCATTCAGTGTTGCTGTGACCCCAGGGTGGGAGACTAGTACATGTCTTAATATGCTCCGGGATGCAGATGTCATTCAAAATGACATACTCGCCAGCATCCCTCTTCCCGAAATACTTGGGGTGTTTAATAATCTCTATACAGCCTTGCATGGTATCGGCTTCTAGCTGCCAGTACTTGCGTCTGATGATCAGCTGATCTTCAGTTCTGTTAAGGTCAGCTAAAGGAATATCAGCTCCTGCTGTGAGACTAGCCGCAAAATAAATGCCTTGATCAATAAGCATGGTCCCATGAGCAGCGACGAAAAAGAAACTATTAGAAGTGGAAGACTTTTAGAAAGTTACAGGGGAGACAACCGTATACATCTCAAAATTTCACATATATATACAGGGTGGTCCATTGATAGTGACTGGGCCAAATATCTCACGAAATAAGCATCAAACTAAAAAACTACAAAGAACTAAACTCGTCTAGCTTGAAGGGGGAACCAGTTGGCGCTATGGTGGCCTTCTAGATGTTGTTGCCATAGGTCAAACGGATGTCAACTGCGTTTTTTTTAAATAGGAGTCCCCATTTTTTATTACGAATTCGTGTAATACCTAAAGAAATATGAATGTTTTAGTTGGAACACATTTTTCGCTTTGTGATAGATGGTGCTGCAATAGTAAGAACCGTATAAGTACGTGGTATCACGTAATATTCCGACAGTGCGGACGGTATTTGCTTCGTGATACATTACCCATGTTAGAATGGACCATTTACCAACTGCGGTAATGGTAGATATCGTGTTGATGTATGGCTATTGTGATCAAAATTTCCAACGGGCGTGTGCTATGTATGCTGCTCGGTATCCTGGACGAAATAATTCAAGGTCCGGACCGTTCGCCGGATGGTTACGTTATTTAAGGAAACAGGAAGGGTTCAGCCACATGTGAAATGTCAGCTACGAACTGCAACAAATGATGATGCCCAACTAGGTGTTTTAGCTGCTGTCGCGGCTAATCCGCACATCAAATTGCGCGAGAATCGGGAATCTCAAAAACGTCAGTGTTGAGAATGCTACATGAACATCGACTGGACTCGTACCATATTTCTATGCACCAGGAATAGCATGGCGCCGACTTTGAACGTCGTGTATACTTCTGCCACTGGGCACAAGAGAAATTACGAGACGATGGCAGATGTTTTGCACGCATTCTATTTAGCGACGTAGCGTCATTCACCAACAGCGGTAACGTAAGCCGGCACAACATGCACTATTGGGCAACGGGAAATCCTCGATAGCAGCGACAAGTGGAACATCAGCGACCTTGGCGGGTTAATGTATGGTGCGGCATTATTGGAGGAAGGATAATTGGCCACAATTTTATCGATGGCAATCTAAATGGTGCAATGTATGCTGATTTCCTACGAAATGTTCTACTGATGTTACTATAAGATGTTACACTGCATGACAGAATGGCGATGTACTTCCAACATGGTGGACGTCTGGCACAAAGCTCGTGTGCGGTTGAAGCGGTATTGAATAGCATATTTCATGACAGGTGGACTGGTCGTCGAAGCACAATACCATGGCCCGCACGTTCGCCGTATCTGACGTCCCCGGATTTCTTCTGTGGGGAAAGTTCAAGGATATTTGCTATCGTGATCCACCGACAACGCCTGACAACGTTCGTCAGCGCATTGTCAATGCACGTGCGAACATTACCGAAGGCGAACTACTCGCTGTTGAGAGGAATGTCGTTACTGGTATTGCCAAATGAATTGAGGTTGAGTACGTACGTTCTGTATTTTAATTTAAAAAACCTACCTGTTAACAACTGTTAGTCTACAATTGTGAGCCATATATTGGTGACTATTACAGCGCCATTATCACCAAGCGAAAAAAGTGGTCAAACTAAAACATTCATATTTCTTTACGTACTTCACGAATGTGTAATAAAAAGGGGGGTTCCTATTAAAAAAAAACAGTTGATATCCGTTTGTCCTATGGCAGCGTCATCCAGAGGGCCAGCTGTAGTGCCATCTGGTTTCCCCCTTCAAGCTAGACGAGTTTCGTTCTTTGTAGTTTTTTAGTTTGACGCTTATTTCGTGAGATATTTGGACCGGTTACGATGAATGGACCACCCTGTATAACTTGAAAACCTACGCAAGACTAGGAAAGTACGTAGATAGTGTCGTTACATAGGAAAGGTAACCCTAACAACAACCACTGTCACTTATCTCTTTTGCCAGTCATATAAATTCTTATTTCTTAAGTTATATTAAAGCGTTTCAAACACCGACTTAGGAGTTGAGTGGTGACACGCACGATTCATGAACAGTCAGATATATGTAGTGTGGTGATCGACACCAGCCTTCAGTGTAGGAAGGTTGGTAATAGAATGGCATGTTTCCGTTAGATGCCCATAGTAGTCGCTTGGGTGCTGATGGACGCAGTGGTGCACGTCCACTGAGCCATACTGCCAGCAGCTCTTTACTGTAGGCGCCCTTTGCCGGCACAGTATAGGATGGCCTGGAGTATCTGCTCAGCCCAATTGGGCTAGTAGTCACTACACAAAGACCCCTTCGTTCATGCTTCATCCTTGTTGACAATGAGGTAGCTGCACTTAATGTCTTGTTCAATATTTAAATTTGCCCTCTTACACTCGGGGAAATACAAGTTAAGTATATCTTCTATTTGTTATTTTAACTTTATCACTAATCATTGCTACTCCTGTCCAGCTTTTATACGACAGTTGACGTACAACACTGTGACCAACATATCCGCGGTTTATAACATTTCAGAAGTTAGCTTGGAGAGAATGATCAGACAACTAATGCGTTACACTCTTGTAAACACCATTATATTGCGGAATGTCTAAGTCTTTTTGCATGTATGGGAGTGTTAGACATGGGGAGTATCTCTTCCCCTGCTGGAATTTTTCTTCCAGTCCTCTCATGTGAAAGATACGTATACGATTAGGAATCAGGGTCGCTGATATGTCAGAGATGCCCTCAACCACAAGATTTTTACACAACAATGGGCTACCAATTTTCTTTAGAATCGTCCAGCAGATAAATGTGTACTTTTCGAAAGTTAGTGCAACACCCTGCACTTTTAATTTTGTGTTAGAATTGGTTGAGAAACAGTTCTTGTACACGATGTTCGTTCTAGAGCCTTCCTCGTCGCCTGGCTTAAATCCAACTGAGAAATTGGAATGCTACCGTGCGGTAAGCCATGGTTCAATCGCCAAGCTAGTTTTGTGAATTGGGATGGATGTTTATGTGAGTGTGATTAAGTGTCTCGTGGCATAAAGTGTGTGCTATATACTAAAGTATGCAAATATTTAATGTAAAGGCTCGATAGCATAGAACTCGTAGTGGTCATAAGGCGATGGTGTGCAACAGTCATGAGATGGAGCTCGTACAGAAACTAAAGTTATATGTATGTCATCACATTAACCTTGGTACAAAATAAAGGATACTAATACATCTACAAATGAGTAGCAAACTGTTACACGCCGTACCCAGTGCTGGTTTTTTCCGTAGTGTTTCTTGTTGTGAAGCCCCTGCATTAAGGTTTTCAGTCAGAACCTGCGGTTTTTCTACCGTAAGTACAGGAGTTAATACAGGGATCTCGGCAGATAACAGTCCCGTGGCACCTGAAATAAGAAAAATTAAATATTAATTTCAGCTTTATTAAAAGCAGGAAGAAACCCTTCCTAATGTTGGCAAAACTGCATTTATTTGCTCACGAACTGGCTTTCCGCTTCTCAGGCCACCTTCAGGTGACAACTGAATGTCGCAAACATCGATAAATGTGATGTGCGACGTAAGACAGATATTATTAGTAGGGGAGATACAAAAATGACAGGGTGTTTACACTGGAAAACTTTACAGTCCTTGTCACATAAATTTAAATACATTTAAAAAAAGGAAGTAGACAAAGTTATCACGTGGAAGTAAATTTATAACTGACAAGAAATAAGTTGAATCTACTATTCGTCATGAAAAATTAATTGAAGAATGGAAAAAAATGTTAATTGCAGCTGATCATTTAATACTATATTCGTTGACTTCCAGTATTTCCAACAGGGTAATGATGTTGAATTCGAAGCTTTACATTCTATCAAGAAAAACAGAAAGATGAACCTACAGGATATACTGAAAATAAACAAACACGTGACGCACAATGCCACATGTTATCACCTGAAGATGGTCTGAAAGACAAAAGGCGTTTCGTGACCTAATGAGTATAATTACATAGAACATTAGAAGGGATTTTCCCTATCTTTTTTAATGTTATCATGTTCTGCCAAGCACCGAGACAAATTTAAGTTATTAAATATTAACTGCTGAATGAATAGACAACGTGTAACCACTGCTAAACATTTTGATAAATTATCAGAAATTCACAACATTTAACATTCGAAAATCGGTAACAAGTTTCTATTCGATGTCTGATGGACAGTTTCTGATGAAAGCATCTCTGATACTCTATTCCTCGGTTAAAACTTCGTTTTCATGCTATTTAAGAAATTCAGTCGACATCTATATTTTATAGTTGGATTATAACGGCTATGAAAGAATTACCAACCCATCCACATAGCCCACACTTTCAATCTATTGTGTACAACAGGTAATAAGGGGCCTGCATGACCATTCTTATTTACAGTATACGTATGTCAAGAGATTCATGAAAGCATGCGGGTGTCACAAATTTGTGATAGCTTCACGGTTATGGCAATATTCAGGTCAACGGGGCCTCTTCCGTAAAAATGCCTTCTATTCACAGAAAAGGCAATAGTTAAGCATCAGCATTAAAACCATTCCAATACCCTTCAAGATTTCTCTCGCGGTAAGTGATTAGAATTCCCTGATGCTGTGTCACTACACTTAAATACGTAACTCACAACATGTAGCAACATATGTAGCAACGGGAACCCTCCTTACCTTACCTTATTTAATGGCTGAAAATAAGTAACTGCTTTGCAGAGATGGTGCCCCAATACCTATGATTTGTTACTTGCTTGGATTCTTGGTATGTAGTTTAAACAAAGAAACATTCTTTTTGACCAGAAATAGTCTACCTTACGTCTACAGGATGGCAGCGCTGTATGTTCAGACGATATAAACACAGTATGGAAAAACAAAATCATCTGTCTAGAAATAATTCTGCAACACGGGCTGTTTAAAACGAGAATATTGCTCTTCATAAACATGGACACAAATTACAAATTTGCTATGTAAAATGTGTGCATATTCAGTATCACTAAACAAACGTAAATCATCGGAACCACAGTCCAATATAAACTTACCTCCTCTTTCGCATAAACGTTATAATGTAAAAATTAAAAATAAAACAGAATGACAATAATTTAGAAATGATGAAGTAAGTAACTGCGCAATGCTTGATAAATTCGCACCCTCTCTCATCCCATAACACTGCAACTGAAGATGTGTGAAAGAATATAATGTGAGAATACAAAGTCACGACCTAATTCACCTCAAATAGCATCCTCGAATTTAGCACAATGAAATACCTTAGAAAAGTTTCACCGCTAATCTTTCGCAATGAACAAAGTATTCAATAACACAGCTTTACTTCAGGGAATGATAATTACATTAGAATCGTACGTTCTATCAAAAGTAGATCGAAAACTAGCCGTGCCCTCACGCTCCTAACACTGTACACTAGAGATGCTACTAGAACTAGAATTAATGGTTAGTAAAAAATTGCAAGCTGTTATAACGTCGTCGACTGGATTACTCTTTAAAGCCCAACATTTCGTCCCCATGTGCGTTGTCGGTTGGCGCCATCAAATGTTGCTGTCACCCCAGGGTGGGAGACTATTACACGTCTGAGTCTGCTCCAGGATGCAGATGTCATTCAATTACCCGCCATCCTCCATCTTCCCGAAATATTTGTGGTGTTTAGTAATCTCTAAGTTCTTTCAGCATTGCTTCGCATGGTATCCGCTTGTAGCTGCCAGTATTTGCGTCTGATGATCAGCTCATCTTCAGTTCAGTTGAGGTCAGGTAAAGGAATACCAGCTCCTGCTGTGATACCAGCCGACAAAATATATTCCTGTCGCTGTGGCCGAGCGGTTCTAGGCACTTCAGTCTGGAACCGCACGTTTGCTACAGTCGCAGGTTCGAATCCAGTCTTCGGCTTGGATGTGTGTGATGCCTTAGGTTAGTTAAGTTTAAGTAGTTCTAAGTTCTAGGGCACTGATGACTTGAGATGTTCTAAAGATTTCCCTAGTGCTCAGAGCCATTTGATCCATTTGAACAAAACACGTATAATCTGGGCAGCTCGTTTACCTACCTGCACAAGAGTGGAAATATACGTTGATAGGCTCGTTGCTTAGGAACGCTGACTCTAACAACAACCATTGTCGCTTATCTTTTTTGCCAGTCATAATTTCTTATTTCTAAAGTTTATAAAGGGTTTTAAACACAGACTGAGAACTTGATTGGTGACAGGCTCAGTTCATGTACAGTCAGTCATACGTAGTGTGGTGTCACGTAATCGATACCATCCTACAGTGCATGAAGGTTGGTAATAGAATGGCAAGTTTCTGTCTGATGCCCATAGTAGTCGCTTTGGATGCTGATGGACCCAGTGGTGCACGTCTACTGAGCCATACTGCCACCATCTCAGCCCACTTGCGCTAGTAGTCACTACACAAAGACCCCTTCGTTCATGCTTCAGCCTTGTTGACATTGAGGTAGCTGCACTTCTTGTCTTGTTGCCATGTTTAAATTAGCCTTCTTACACTTGGAAAAATACAAGTTAAGTATATCTTCCATTGGTTATTTTAACTTTTTCTTTAATGATTTCTGCTCCTGACAAGTATTTCTACGGCAGTTGCCGTACCACTCTGTAGCCAACATATTCTTACCATTGTGTATGGTCTCATACATAACACATAGAGATGGAACCAGAAGACGATGTTAACGATCAATGGGTGTACCAGCAGGATTTCCACCTTCAAGAATCCCTCTGAGTCTATCGATCGACAGACCGATTTTGACACAACGTACTGCTGAAATGCCACAGGAAGACTGGGGAACTAATGCCAGTCAGTTACACTTACGACTGTGGGCGCTTATGGATAACGAAAATCTTTCCAGCTAGGCGACTCTACCGGATTTCGGAGTCTACCTGCCATTCATTCCATACGAATTTATTTATTTATACGTCTAGATAATATGAAAATGGACAGTAGTGAATAAGGTTTGCGTATTGACGTTCATGAATATTTATGAGAGATGAGTCGGAATTTCACCTAACTGAGGCCTTATCAAATAATGGTTAACGGATCGACCAGTGATACGCGTAAAGGAAATTTTCGTTTAGAATAAAGTGATTAATTTCTGTAAGTTATAGAAAGTGAAAGGTAATTTCAGTGCAAACCGAGCACCACTGAATGACTGAATTTACATTATTCTGCCACTGTATGTTTTAATATTATCATCGTAAATATGAGGACACATTATTTCGCACATCTGTAGTTGACTCGAAGAAAGCGAGCCGACCTAAGTGTTTCATAGCTGATCACACACTTATGATCACAGACGTTACTTTTTCTCTTTTAAAACGAATTTCTGAAACAGACAGACATTATGATCGAAGACTACTAACTAACTCCCAATGGGTCGATCACGCGCGTAGTAGATATGGAACGTAAAGAAGACATTAACGCTCCACTTATGACTTCGTCAACCTGTCCACGGTTTCCAACATTCTAGAAGTGAGCCTGGAGAGAAAGACCAGACTACTAATACGTTACACACTTGTAAAAACCATTTATTGCGGAATCTCTAAGCCTTTTTGCATGTATGGGAGTGTTAGACACGTGGAGTAAGTCTTCCACCCTGGAATTTTTCTTCCAGTGCTCTCATGTAGTAGATACGTACAAGATTTGTAATCAGCGTCTCTGATATGTCAGGGATGCGCTCACCCCCAAAATTTTTACACAACAATGGGCAACCAATGTTCTTTAGAAGCACCCAGCAGATAAATGTGAACTTTTCAAAAGCTAGTGTAACACTCTGCACTTTCAACATTGTGTTAGAATCGGTTGAGAATCATTTCTTGTATATGAAGTTCGTTCTAGAGCATTCCTCGTCGCCTGGCTTAAATCCTACTGAGAAATTGGAATGCCACCGTGTGGAAAGCCAGTGTTCAATAGCCAAGCCAGTTTTGTGAGTTGGGATGGATGTTTATTTGACTGCGATTAAGTGTCTGGCGGCACAAAGTGTGTGCTATATACTGCAGTGTACAGATGTTTAACGTAAATACTCAACTGCATAGAATTCGTGGTGGTCATTAGACGCTGGTGTGCAATAACCATGAGACGCAGCTCGTACGGAAACTATAGCCATATATAAGTATGTAATCACATTAACCTTCGACCAAAATAAAGTTTACTCATATATCTGCAAATGAGTCCCAAACTATTACACGCCGTACCCAATGCTGGTTTTTGTCCTAGTGTTTCTTGTTGTGAAGCCCCTGCATTAAGGTTTTCAGTCAGAACCTGCGGTTCTGCTACCGGAACTACAGGATTTAAGACAGGGATATCGGCAGATAACAGTTCCGTTGCACCTGAAATAAGATAAATTAAATATTAATTTTAATTTTATTAAAAATGATAACATACTTTTCCTAATGTTGAGAAAAGCTCACGAACCTGCTTTCGGCTACTCAGGCCACTTTCAGGTGACAACTGAATGTCGCAAACATCGATAAATATGACGTGCGACGTAACACAGATATAATTAGTACAGGAGATACAAAAATGTCAGGATGTTTACATTGGAAAACGTTACAGTCTGTCTCACTTAAAATTAAAGATATTAAAAAAATATAGGTAAATAAAGTAATCATGTATAGATAAATCTATAACTGACATACAATTAGTTGAATCCACTATCCGTAATGAAAAATTAATTGAACAATGGGAAAAATGCTGATTGCCGCTGATCATTTAATACTGTATTCCTTGACTTGTATTTCCAACAGTGCAATGATGTATAACATGAATTTTTACGTTCTATCAAGAAAAACAGAGAGATGAACCTACAGGATATACTGAAAATAAACATACACGTGGCGCACAATGCCACATGTTGTCACCTGAAGATGGTTTTAAGAAAAAATGCATTTCGTGACCATATCAGTATAATTTAGTAGAAGATTAGAAATATTCTTCCCTAATTTTGTTTTGTTATCATGTTCTGCCAAGCACCGAGAGATATTTAAGTTATTAAATATTATTTGCTGAATCCTAGAATCAAGAGACAACGTGCAAGTAGTGCTAAGCATTTTGATAAATTCTCAGAAATTTGCTGCATTTAACATTCGGAAATCGACAGCAAGTTTCTGTTCGATGTCTGGTAGATAGGTTCTTATGACAGCTTCTCTGGTACTCTATTCTGCCTTTAAAATTAGGTTCTCATACTATTTAAGTAATTCTTTCCACATCAAAAAAGATTACATGGACTTGAAAGAAACGTATATATGTATAAATGACTATCAGAGATATTGATGAGCGAATCTTGATTTTATAGCGATATACAAAACAAAATTATAATGGCCATAGAAGATTTATTAAATTATACATTCGAACTAATCTGCTAAGCTGTTATAAACACATCAGGAGTAATGTTCCTTGGTGATGTTACACTAAAAACGTTGGACAATTTTCCAGTATAACCATTCAGTTACCAGCTACTCAACAACATAGTTGTTTTAACTGAAGCACTACATGCGTCACAGTCCACATAGTTGCTGGAGGGCAGTATACAATTACAGGCATTGGAGAAAAGGAAGGAAACTTGGAAAATGGAAGGAAACATTGTTTGGGAAATGGAAATTTTATGATGAGGAGTGGAGTTCACCACTGAAAGTAAATTTATAGCTTCTGCTCAAAATTGGCTGGTTAGTAAAAGCTAAGAAAGAGTTATTAGACTTGAACTTAACATAAGGAAACATAATACATCTCACAGCCTTTGGAACACTAATGCCGATGAGCAGATTCATGGTCATGGCTGCAAAAAGAGAGGCGAAAAGTAACTAGAAGAACGGTAAAAAAATCTTGATGAGATTTCGGGAGGATTAGAAGGCTGCAACCGTCAAGCGGAATGGCAACAAGAACTCTCGTTATTCGAAGAAAATAAATAAATAAACAGAAATAAAATATCTCGCTATTCTGACACGTAGATTCCCAGAAAAATGACACCATAGTAAATTTAAACTCTAACACCGCTAGCCGGCTCATGCAGGTCCCCGCCTGATGACAGCAGAACCGCTGCAATCACTGCAAGTAGATGTTTCAACATTACTCCAATTATCAGCTCACAGAACGTTTGTACAATCACCATTGGACAACCAGCGGATATTTGGGCTGCGGCTTCAGTATTACGACAGGGTGACAATGTGAATGCTGAGATGGTCTAAAAAAGAATACTCCTCGTAGGTTTAGCGTCTTTGATCCATAATCGAAACTTTTTCGATCCCGGGTTCGAATTCCGCCGCTGCTTAATTGTGTATTAATAATCAGCATTGTCGGCCAAAGACTTCCGGCATGAGAAGTCACCCTCGTTCTGCCAACGGCCTTGTCAAAGAGGGTGGAGGAGCGGACAGAGGACCAGGGCACTCTTGTCTTAGAGGTGGGAAACTGCCCATAAAGGTGGAAGAATGAGCAGTAATCAACGGCATGAGGATGCAGATGGCAATGGAAACCACTGCATTAAAGAAACGTAACGTGTATCCACAGAACCTGAGTCTTATAACTGAAAAATATCATTATGATATCTCCACTGGCAGAAGTTCCCAGAATAGTCCCCCATTCGAATCGCTGGTAGGGGACTGCCAAGGGGGAGGTGACCATGAGAAAAAGATTGAATAATCAACGGAAGGATAACGTTCTACGAGCCGGGGCGTGGAATGTCAGGAGCTTGAACGTGGTAGGGAATCTAAAAAATCGGAAAAGGGAAATGCAAAGGCTCAATCTAGATATAGTAAGGGTCAGTGAAGTGGGAAGAAGACAAGGATTTTTGGACAGATGGATATAGAGTGATATCAACAGCAGCAGAAAATGGCATAACAGAAGTAGGATTCGTTATGAATAGGAACGTAGGGAAAAGAGTGTGTTAATGTGAACAGTTCAGAGACAGGGTCGTTCTTATCAGAATCGACAGCAAACCAACACCGACAACGATAGTCCAGGTATACATCACTAAGTCGCAAGCTAGAGATGAAAAGATAGCGAAAGTGTATAAGGATACTGAAAGGGTGATACAGTATGTACAGGGGGATGGAAATCTAATAGTAGAGGGGGACTGTAATGTCGTTGTAGGGGAAGGTGTAGAAGAAAAGGTTACAGGAGAATATGGGAATGGGACCAGGAATGGGAGAGGAGAAAGTCTAATTGAGTTCTGTAACAAGTTTCAACTAGTAATAGCGAATACCCTGTTCAAGAATCAAAAGAGGAAGAGATATACTTGGAAAAGGCCAGGTGATACGGGAAGATTCCAGTTAGATTACATCATGGTCGAACAGAGATACCTAAATCAGTAAGGCATACGCAGGAGCAGATATAGACTCAGACTACAATATAGTAGTGATGAAGAGAAGGCTGAACTTTACGACATTAGTCAGGAAGAATCAATACACAAAGAAGTTGTATATAGAAGTCTAAGGAATCACAAGATACGCTTGAAGTTCTCTAATGCTAAAGATACAGCTATAAGGAATAATTTACAGAAGAATGGGAATGAAAATTGAGGATGCGCTAGGTGACGATCACTTTGGCTTTAGGAAAAGTAAAGACACGAGAGAGGCAATTCAGACTTTGCGGTTAATAATGGAATCAAGCCTGAAGAAAAATCAACACACGTTCATAGGATTTGTCAACCTGGAAAAAGCGTTCGACAATGTAAAATGGTGCAACATGTTTGAATTCTGAAAAAAAGTAGGGGAAAGCTATAGGGAGACATGGGTCATTTATAATATGTGTAACAGTCAAGAGAGAATAATAAGAGTGGACGACCAAGAACGAAGAGCTACGATTAAAGGCGGTATTTGATAGGGATGTAGCCTTTCGCCACTTCTGTTCAATCTGTACATCGAGGAACCAGTGATGGAAATAAAATAAATGTTCAGGAGTGGAATTAAAATTCAAAGTGAAAGGATATCATCGATACGATTCGCTGATAACATTGCTGACCTGAGTAAAAGTAAAGAAGAATTACATGATCTGCTGAACGGAATGAACAGTCTAATGAGTACACAGTATGGACTGAGAGTAAATCGAAGAAAGACGAAGGCAATGAGAAGAAGTAAAAATGGAAACAGCGAGAAACTAAATATCAGAATTGATGGTCACGAAGCAAACAAAATTAAGGTATTCTGCTACCTAAGCCGTAAAATAACCAATGATGGACGGAGCAAGGAGGGCATCAAAAGCAGGCGAGCAATGGGAAAAAAAGGCATTCCTGGCCAAGAGAAGTCTACTGATATCAAACATCGGCCGTAATTTGAGGAAGAAATTTCTCAGAATGTACATCTGGAATATAGCATTCTATGGACTGCGTGAAAACCGGAACAGAAAGAATCTAAGCATTTGAGATGTGGAGCTACAGACGTCTGTTAGAAATTAGGTGGACTGATAAGTTAAGGAATTAGGAGGTTCTACGCAGAATCGGAGGGGAAAGGTATATGTGAAAAACACTGATAAAGAGAAGGGACGGGATGACAGGACATCTGTTAAGCCATGAGGGAATGACTTCCATGGTACTAGCGGGAGCTGTAGAAGGCAAAAATCGTAGAGGCAGACAGAGATTGGAATACATCCAGCAAATAATGGGGGACGTAGGTTGCAAGCTGAAGAGGTTACCACAGGAGAGAAATTCGTGGCGGCCCACATCAAACCAGTCAGAAGACTAATGATAAAAAAGGGGGTACGTATAAACAATAAACAAAGCCGGTCTGACTGGAAACCGACTGACTCTCGCTATGGTCCACAGTAGCATTGCCTCTCGATCACAATCCGATGGCGCAGCGTTTAGGCTGCTGCCGAGGCTGCCTGCTCGGCAAGCGCTTTACGCTCGTAGTCACAGTGTGTTGTTTACAAGCGTAGCCTGGACTGCTTGAACATACCATCACGAATGACCATATGTTCGACGCCCTTTCTGCCTCCTCGGTGTGAGTCTGCAGCAACACTGTACTCACTTGGAATCTAATGAATGGGCAGGGTGTCCCACAAAGGGCTTTACACTGTTTTAACTTTAATAACTCGAAAAAAATAAGAAACTGACAATTTTTTGTCCCGTTGGGGTCACGATATTACTAATGCTGTTTTACTACTGAATATGTTCAAAATGTTCTCCTTCGGCAGCAAAACATCTTCTGAAAAACTGCGGAACAGGTTGACGCGTATGTGTGATAGTTGCCATTTGCAGGCAGTCACAATCGCCCGTCTCCTATCACTCGTAGTATATGGCCTCATGGCGTAGATGATGTCCACGCAGAAGGAAACCTGACGGTGGTTAGGCAAGGACGCTTCCTCGTCGGCCTGTCCTCCTCTCAACAAATTGACGCACGTTTGGATGATAATGCGACGTTGCACCATCTTGATGGAACAAATCATTTTCATCTTGGTAAAGTTGGTGATGAACTGGTATCATTCGTTCCTGTAACATGGTAAGGTACTTCACACCAGCCAGTGCTCCTTGAAAACAGAATTATATCTTTCCCAGTATACGCAGTTATGACGATTGATAGTTCCATTCAATTTGAACGTCGTCTCATCGGACCAAACAGTTCATTACCACAAATCCATTCATAAAGTTGGAGGTGACTATCCAGAACATCCTCGTTCGTAGCCTGAGGCAACCTGAGGATTTCTATTTTCCACACTGCTTGCTTTAAAACGCGATGAATACTTGATTACAGTGTACTGATTAGGACACCGACATCGACATCTGCCACATGCGACAATGTCCAGTCAATCAAGGAACCGATTCATGGCCACAGCAGATCATTCTTTGATCAAAAGTTTCACGAGGGGATTCTCTAATTGCTCCAATATCAAAGTGGGGATTTGTAATGTCGAGAAATTGAACAAATTCCAGAATGTTCCAACTGTTTTTTTACAGAGACCTCGTGAATGTATTGAAATTTAGTGTCATGTGGCCGTGTTAGAAGCGTAGAGCTGAATCCGATTAAACTTATCTGGCCTGCCAAAATGATAAGTAACTTCCTTTCTGAAGTCACCTTGAATGAAAAATTTTGTGACTGAATTTCGGTATCGAAATTAAAATAAAATTTCGTGGTGCTTACATAAATATATTAATTTGTTTCAGGTATCAGCTCATAAATAAAATCCAGCAAAGTAATCCCTGAAAACAAGTCATTAGTAGGACTTAAAACCTGTTAGGGTTCAAATGTGGCATGGGTGCTACTAGCCCTATTATTTTGGTGAATCGCTGCAGTTTTAAATATGGTATTTTAGGCTTAGTTTATTCCAGAAGTTCGCACTGGATACCAATATAAATTTTTCATTCAAAAAGTGTAACCTCAGGACAGAAGGATAAGAAATCATCAAGCAGAAACTTTACAGTTTCTTTTCCAATTCAGCTTTGCTCTCTATCAGACGTTTTATAACACAAAGTGATATAACATTTTGGTCTCAGTGTTCTGCACCTATTTATATGCTAAAGACAAACACAATATGGAATAATGAATGTTTTTTTTTCTTCTGGTGTTGTGATCATGTACATCACTGATGCGTTTCAACTGAAGTGGTATACTTGGAATACTAAAGATTATGAGGAAAAAATATAGTGTGCAGCAGTATCCAAAATGCCTAAAGCCTAGAACAATAGTAGCAATGAAAATTTCTTTTTTTAAGATGAGTTATCACAGAGCATTATTATATAAGATATTACTGAATGAAAATGCAGAAAATATGTTAACTTTGATATTTGTCTCTCTCTAAGTTTTGCAGTGAATCTAAGTGAATTTATCGCTGAAGTGTTTCATCTTAGGAGCAGAAAATTGTAATATTTTAAGTTAAAATCTCATCATTATGAATGCCTAAAACTTTTGAAATGTGCACCATCATTATTTAACCATGTGTAACATTTATCTTTGGTGTAGTACCTCTTTATGTGTAGTACTGAACATGTCACGACCTTTCCGAAGTTGGGTGGAGACCATTTGCAGAAAAATACTCAACATAGTTTAATGAACATTATTTGCCATTCCTTCTGCATGTTAAAGTTGATTACAATATTTGTTTCCTCTTATAAAATAACAAATTATGGTTGTTGAATATTAATTTGAGGATTGCTTACATATTTAAATAAAAAAATGCACCTAAAATTGAGGTTTGTGCAAACCCGTTGGTGGTAACTCTTCAATATGGAGAATCTCTCCTGTTTTCATTGGTTGAATTATTAAGCAAAATTTTCTACTTTCTTGTGGTCAGTACCACATTTCCCATTTTAAGCTGTACTACTAGTTCCATAAAACCTAAGTTGGTTTAGAGAGAGATTGTGATTCACACAAACAAATATCTCGGATAGAGGAAAGCAATTACCAACCGATTCCTTTTTGTTCCTTAATATCTGTAAAACTCCTCCGAAATCCAGAGAGAGTTGGTGTGAGGCTAGTGTCCAATTTTTTAATGTGCTATATTTAGTGACAAATATAATTATGCCCAAGTGAAATGATGTAAAGAAAGCAATAACAAGTAATATTTCATTAAAATATGCTTAGGGAAAAAGTGAAGCTAAAAGAAAATTGAATCGGTCTGTGGAGAAAGGAACTAAGTTATTTTTCACCTAAATGTATTAAACGTCCAGGACACACTTTACTGTCAGGAAAGAAACTATATTAGGCTTCTTCGTATGAGAATAACACGAGGTAAATTTGTTACGTGCTGAAGAGAAACGAATGAACTCAGTGACTTAGTTCCTTTGTCCACCGCACGTCGCGTCCTGCCAACAGACTGTACTGTATTATCGGTGAGCCTGTACTACGCCACATTCGAACTAGATGGCGTTGGCTTGTATCGTGCAGGCGCAGAAGTCGTCACCAAACACAAAGTTGGCGCCAACTTCGTGATTTGTCATGGTTATTGTTCATTGTTGTTGTAAGTAATTGAACGCCATCTTTCGAAATGTCTCTCAAACGAAAGCGAAATAAACGTGAGTACTAGAAGAAGAGAATCAAGGAGGCTAGAGTTCGCGGGTTGTCTTATAATGACTACAGTGGGAAAGCAGCTCCTGGAAAATTTATCGCTGCTGATTGCAGGTAAGATATCATTACTGACATTTACCCATTGAAGAAGTTCAGTGATCCACAAATTTCATAGCATGTGCTACATGCTTTGCGATTACTTAATAAGTTACAGATGCCGAATGGAATGTTTCCAAGGTATCAGTGAGGATAATCGCATCGATATACTTTCAAACTTTTTATACATGAAAGAAAAAATAATGAGCATATTCATCTACAAGGGTTAATTGTGGAGGTTGACATTAAGAAAAGAAGCTCAAGAAAAGTTGTGAGTGACAACTATAGCATCAAGAAACAACTTTCCTCTGTTTACCAATTCATTGTTCATGGTAGAAGAGGTCAAGTCTACAAACGTTCTCTTCTTAGTCTTCGTGCTGTATCACAGAAACGTGTTTTTCGTATTTGCTATTTAACAGTTAAAGGTAAAACTCCAAAGGACATGCGTGGAACAAATCCAAGCACAATTAAAATTTCGGAAAATGTAATAAATTTAATAAATACTCACATCAAATCCTACCCACTCAAAGAAAATCATTATGCTGGTCAGGAAATGAAACACCTAGATGCACCCTTGGATCTGAAAACTAAGCACGAAATATTCCTTACAAAGTATCCAGAAGTAAATGTGAAATACGACTTCTATGGCAATCATATTCGTGACAATTATAAATTCCCTTTCGGTCGTCCCCAAACTGATGTACGTGGCAAATGTGAGGAACTTCAGGCTAAGTTAAAAGGTCCGTATATCTTTGACAGTAGTAAAAGAGCTGCACAACTTGAGTTCAATATTCACAAGCGGCGCAGCAGGGCATTTTACAAATTCATTAAAATAACTGAGCAATAATGTATGATCAGGGATGACACTGTTGGACTAGATTTCGACTTCATGCAAAACTTGCCTCTGCTATACATACCAATGCAGGAAACATCCGAGTTACGTTAGCTGTTGGTTCACTACTTCTGCATTTACGATATAAACTCCTGGCGTTCCACGGTGTGCCTGCATCCTGAAGGTGAAGCGAAAAAAATGAAGTCCCTTCATACCTGTACCACTACATTGAAAACTATGTATCGAAGAATGTCACAGAAGTACACCTGTTCTCAGACTGAGCAACTGGTTAAAATAAGAGTAATACCGTAGTAAGGATGTGCCTTCCATTGACAAACACTGAAAAACTTTAAAAAATCACTCACAAATTTCCCGACAATGGTTACTCTTTTCTCCCTTGTGACCGTGTATTTGGAGCACTGAAGAGACAAATACGGAAATGTGACGGAGTTTTCACTCAGAAAGAATAGGTGGAGATCATAGCAAACAGCATTTATGAAGTTGCAGTCGTTATGGTGGCTGGTGAAGACTTAATGGTCTTTGACACGTGGTGGTCTCGTCATTACAACAAAAAAACGCAGTCTACGGAAATTGCACATCTCAAGACGCCTCGTCAAGTAAAACAACATTTTTCTGTGGCAATGTTCAAAGAATATCGTTATGAAATACCGAAACTGAGTCGTGACTGCCAACTCTTTCATAAACCGTTGCGTCAGTAACTCCTTTAGTCTGGCAGAAACTAAACTTGCTTCGTTTCAAATTGGGTTGCAAAGCATATGTGAAGGGAAAGGTTAGAATGAATAAAAAAAACTGAAGAGATTCGGAAACTGGTTAAGTACATCCGTGAAGAGGCTGAGATTTTTTTATGAGGAGATATTGCAATGACCGACTACGATTTATATCTCACTATGATAAATTATGAACTATGCTGAACTTTGAATTCTATGTAGTTGTTTTCATGTTCAGTAGCAGATCATTTTCCATTAGTTAATCAATAAATTTGTGATTTAGGCCAGAAATATGTAATTTTCAGTATGTTATACTCACGAAACGTGCTAAATTCCGTTGTTAACTGGAGAAAAGAACTGTGTCATATATTTTCAATTTTTTTTCTGAAGACACTTTTTAGAATTCATGGAAACTATTTTCATTCTCAGCATGTATGGTTAGCGTGCAACAAATGTCGAAAGTTTCACTATTATCTGTCAATTAGTTTAACAATAAGACAATTTCTTGTCTCTCCTGAAAAGTAAGGAAAAGTGATATAGTTCCTTTCTTCATCGACCGATTCAATTCTAATGGTATCCGAATGATATATTCCATCGCTACTGACGCCAGAGATTAGCCATTAGATGAAAGATGCGAGATTTAAAAGAGGATGCACGAAATGAGTGGCAAAACTGTTAATATATCAATGCATTGTAACTATTTTTAAAAGTTAATAGGAGGATCTTAAATAATATCTGTAGAAAATAATATTATCAGTCGTTTTTTTGAGATATTCTGCCTCGTTTGAGAGTTATATCGGTGGTCAGGACATAATGTTTTAGTCTGTTGTATTTAGTGATAAATACAACAGCCACTGTGAGACCCAGAAGGAGACCGAAACATTGATTTTTCTCCAACAGCAGTAATTTTATACGTTATGACGCGGTACTATACCCAGAAAACTTTTACGTCGACTCACTCCGGTCGCGAAAGCCTACGCAGTCTTAATACAATTATGTCCTAGCTAACGGTCTTGCCGCAGTGGTGTCACTGTTTCCCGTCAGATCAGCGAAATGAAGCACTGTCAGGCTTGGCTAAAACTTGGATTAGTGACCGTCTGGGTCTATCGAGCGCTGTTAGCAAGTCGGGTGCACTCAGGCCTTTGTGAGACTTACTGAGGACCTAACAGACTGAGAAATAGCGGCTCTGGTTACGAAAATTGACAACGGCCGAGAGACCGCTGTGCTCACCGTAGTCCCCTCCGTACCTGCATGCAGTCACGCCTGTCGGCTGAGGATAACACGGCGGTCGGTCGGTGTCGTTGGAGATGGAAGGAAAGCAGTAACAGGTAATGTTTACATACCGCAAATTGTTTTACGAACAGTCTGTAAACTCCGAACATCTAAATGTTGTCTTTCATTACTTGTTTATTGCCGTGAGTAATTTTTAAATATATCACTTAAGACATCTCTATTTAATAGGAAGAACTTACTAAATTTTTTATTGATATAAGAAAGATAGAGTAACTGGTATTACAGCATTTTTCCTAGTTTTTGTATGATAACTGAAGATTTCAGATCCATTCGTGTCCTTTTATAGTTGTCTAAGAAGGTTCTTGATAGGAAAGTTAAATTCCATTCTTTAATTACTAAACCGGTTTTAAGTTTTAAATTTTCAGTACCTTTACTACCAAAGTAATATCGGATTTCTATCTTTAGCTCACCCAATATTTTCGTAAAGAGCGGAACACAAAGTAATTGAGGATTAGCAAAAATATTTTCAGTTTGTTACAATAATTTGAAATTACTGAATTTACCAAGAGAGTTGACTACAATAATTTGTTGAAGACACACTAAAAGACGCGAAAAACGCTGACTACTTGCTCAGAATCTGACTCACATAAAATTATTCACTGAGTTGAATGCAGAGAGTGCTCAAGACTGTTAAGCGTTCTTCTTGATAAACAGTGATTCCAGATCCACCGACCGAAATCCATGTCACTTGTGTGGACACTTGAAAGCTCGTGTTATCAAGGGACTCTTACTAGTATAAAGTATATCATACGACGATATATCGCTCTGATTACTCCGAATATGCAGTCGAACATGCCGTCTTAGTGATGTAGCATTCTTCTGAGTCGGTAGACCATATTGTACACATGTTTTCACTTATCACCATATCCTAGAATTACCTTTATCATATGTTTGATTGTTCCTCCTCTTTTCCTGTACAGACATTACATCCTAACTGCTTATTTCGCCATTTTTACCTGTTGGCAATAATGGGAACTATTTATTTTTCGGGATACTTCTCGATCGGACTAACTAATGAACGTACGTACGATGTTTCAGCTTCTTGGGATGCATACAGCCCGCAATTTCGACATCGTTGGCTGATCACAATAAAAGTTGGCAAATGAATGAATTTTTTTTCTTTTTTGGAGATCAGAAATTTCGACATCGTTTGACTGAACACAATAAAAGTTGGTGAATGTGTGAATTATTTTACAGGATTTATGCTGTCCTCCTTTCTTCAACTAGCCACTAGATGTCGCTGCAGCACATCAACATCTACATCGTTCAATCGATTGCAAAAATCATATCGATCCCTCAGTCCTCCATAATAACAAATAGTGATTGCGAGGAATGTGATTCATACATTGCCACTGAGTTTGAAATGAAATACGATTTTCATTTTGTTGAGTGCTGGACGTCGATATGAATAACAATTCTACTTTTGTTTGTAGGCGAATGACATTCCATTCTTCTTTGTTTACAAGGCAAAGAAACTGGTATCACACACAACTTAACTACCTTTGGACTACTCAGTTGTCAACAAGCATGCAGTAATAGAAATTACTTGAAATGACACCCAAAAATTCTATTTATACCTATGCAAATATTTTAATTTCATCAATTTGAACTATTATTCATATTTCGAAATTTTTCTGCAACGAATTGTAGGTTGTAGAATACACAGAGATTATCTTTTTTAGACACTGGGAAGAAAAAAGTCATTGGATAGCGATATCCACTTACACAAATACCGGTACTATTTCGTACACAAGGTATAAAAGGGCAGTGTATTGGCGGAACTGTTATTTACACCCCGATCGTTGAAGTGAAAAATATTTGCAACGTGATTTAGGCCACTCGATGGGAATTATCAGACTTCGGATGAGGAATGATAGCCGCGCGGGATTAGCCGAGCGGTCTAGGGGCGCTGCAGTCATGAACTGTGCGGCTGGTCCCGGCGGAGGTTCGAGTCCTCCCTCGGGCATGGGTGTGTGTGTTAGTCCTTCGGATAATTTAGGTTAAGTAGTGTATAAGCTTAGGGACTGATGACCTTAGCAGTTAAGTCCCATAAGATTTCACACACATCTGAACTTTATTTTTTGAGCAATGATAGTTGGATATATTTAGGGAATCTATTATCCCGAGTTCCACAGTGTCCAGAGTGTACCGTGAATATAAAATTTAAGTCATTACCTGTCACTACGGACAACGCAATGGCCGAGAACCGCCCCATAACGACCGAGAACAGCGACGTTTACACAGAGTTGTCAGTCCTAAAAGACAAGCAACAGTACGTGAAACAATAGCAGAAATCCATGTGGGACTTGTGGTAAATGTATTCGTTATGACGGTGGGGCAAAATTTGCATTAATAAGCTAGAGGCGTGTTCTAGGCGTAGCGCCTTTAATTTGCAATCAAAACCTTCTCGTCCGTGGGTTCAAAACTCGCCACCGCTTAAATTCTGATTAGTGATGAGCTTTGATGGCCGAAGACTTCTAGCAAGAAGTTACTTATTCTGCGGAAGGTCTTGTCAAAGATGGAGGAGGAGTGGACAGAGGTTCTAGGTACTCTCTTGTCTTTGGGGTGGGAAACTGCCCCTAATGGCGGAAGAATCAACCATGATCAACGGCATGAGGATGCAGAAGTCAATGCAAACCACTGCATGAAAGACACATATCGTGTATCCGTAGAACATGTGGTCAGTAATTGAAAAAAGTGCTATGGCGATCTCTCTCTTGGAAAAAGATTCCGTAATATTCCCCATTCAGATATCCAGAAGCGGACTACGAAGGTGGCCGTGACAGTGAGGAAAACACTGAATAACCATCGAAAGAATAACGCTCCACTAGTCGGGGCGTGGAATGATGTATAAGGTTGAACATGGTAGGGGTCCTAGAACTTTTTAAAATGTTCGAACTAGATACAGTAGGGGTCAGTGAAGTGAAATGGAAAGAAGGCAAGAATTTCTGGTCAGATGAGTATATGGTAATATCAACAGCAGCGGTAAATGGTGTAACGAGAGTAGGATTCGTTATGAACAGGAAGATAGGCGACATAGTATGTTACTCTGAACATTTCAGTGACAGGATTGTTCTTATCAGAATCGACAGCGAAACGAACACCAACAACTATAGTTTAGATATACATACCGATGTCACAAGCTGAAGATGAAGAGATATAGGAAGGATATTGAAAGGGTAATACAGTACGAAATGAGACATGAAAATGTAGTAGTCATGTGGGAGCGGAACGCAGTTGTTGGGTAAGGAGTAGGAGTAAAGGTTGCTGGAGGATACGAGTTTGGGACAAGGGATGGGAGAGGAGAAAGAGTAACTGCGTTCTGTAATAAATTCTAAATAGTTATAGCGATAAGTCGGTCAAGAATTACAGTTATAGCAAAAGTCGGTCAATAATTACAAGAGAAGGATGTATGTTTGGAAAAGACCGAGTGTTACGGGAAGATTTCAGTTAGGTTACATCGTTGTCACACAGGGTTCTGAAAGTGAATACTAGGTTGTAAGGTGTACCCAGGAGCAGATGTACCCTCAGATCACAATGTAGTAGTGATGAAGAGTACAATAAAGTTCAAGAGATTATACAGGAAGAATCTATACGCAAGGGAGTGGGATACGCAAGTGCTAATGAATGACGAGATACACTTGAAGATCTCTAATTCTGTACATACAGCAATAATGAGTAGCTCAGTAGGCAGTGCGGTTGAAGACATGTGGACATCTCTAAAAAGGGCAATCGCAGAACTTGTAAAGAAAAACATAGGTACAAAGAAGGTAACTGCGAAGAAACACTAGCTAGCAGAAGAAATACTTCAGGTGATAGATGGAGGAGGCAGGGAAATTCAGGAATATAGAAATATAAGTCGCGGAGGAATGAAATAAATAGGATGTGCAGTGAAGTAAGATGAGATGGGTGCATGAAAACTGTGCGGAAATCGAAAACGAAATGGTTGTTGGAGGAACTGATTCAGTATATGGGAAAATCAAAACAACCTTCGGTGAAATGAAATGCAAGGGTGGCAACATTAAGAGTGGAACGATAATTCCACAACTACACGCAGAGGAGAGAACGGTTAGGTGGGAAGAGTACATTGAAAGCCTCTGTGAGGGGGAATATTTGTATGATGTGATAGAAGATGCAAAAGGAGTCGATGTAGAAGAGATAGGGGATCCCGTATTAAAATCAATATTTATAAGAGCTTTGGAGGACTTAAGTTGTAATAATACAGAAGGGATACATAACATTCCACCGGAATTTCTAAAATAATTGGAGGATGTGGCAAAAAACGACTGTTCACGTTGGTGTGTCGAAAGTATGAGCCGGGTGATACACAATATAACTTTCAGAAAAATGTCATCCTCGTAATTCCGAAGGCTCCAAGAGCTGACAAGTGTGATAAATATAGCACAATCACCTTAACAACTCACGCATTGAAGTTGTTCACAAGAAAAATACACAGAGGAATGAAACCGAAAATTGAGGATGCGTTAGATGATGATCAGTTTGACTTTAGGAAAAGTAAAGGCACCAGAGAGGCAACTCTGCAAAAATGGTTCAAAAGGTTCTGAGCAGTGTGGGACTTAACGTCAGAGGTCATCAGTCCCCTAGAACTTAGAACTACTTAAACCTAACTAACCTAAGGACACCACATACATTCATGCCCGAGGCAGGGTTCGAACCTGCGACCGCAGCGGTCTCGCAGTTCCAGACTGTAGCGCCTAGAACCGCACGGCCACACACGGCCGGCGAGACAACTGTGACGTTGAGGTTGATAATGGAAGCAAGACTAAAGAAAAATCAAGACACGTTGTTAGGATTTGTCGAACTGGTAAAAGCGAATGACCGGGTAAAATGGTGAACGAAGCGCTAGAATTAAAAAGGGTGTAAGACATTTATATAGTCTTTTGCCTCTATTGTTCAATCAGTACACCGAGGAAGCAAGGATGGAAATAGGAAAAGTGCATGAGTGGAACTAAAAATTATGGTGAAAGGATATCTTTAATATGGCTCGCTGGCGACATTATTATCCTGAGTGAAAGTGAAGCTGAATTACACTACGTGCTGAATGGAATTAACAGTCTAAGGAGTACAGAATACGGATTGATGGTAAATCGCAGAAAGAAGAAAGGAATGAGAAGTAGCAGAATTGCCAACAGCGAGAAACTTAACATCAGTATTGATTGCCATCAAGTAAATGGAGTTAAAGAATTCTGTTACCTAGGCAGCAAAATAACCAGCTATGGACAGAGCTAGAACATCAAAAGCAGATTAGCACTGGCAATGAGAACTGCTAGTACCAAACATACGCCTTAATTTGTGGAAGATATTTCTGAGGCTGTGAGTTTGGAGCACAGCATTGTATGATAGTGAGATATGGACTATGAGAAAACAGAAATAGAAGAGAATCGAAGCGTTTAAGATTTAGTGCTATAGCCGAATGTTGAAAATTAGGTGGACCCATAACATGACGAATGAGGAGGTTCTGCGTAGAATCGGAGAGGGAAATAATATGTGCAAAACACTGACAACAGAAGAGAATCGAAGCGTTTGAGATTTAGTGCTATGGCCGAGTACTGAAAATTAGGTGGACCAATAACGTGACTAATGAGGAGATTCTGTGCAGAATCGGAGAGGGAAAGAATATGTGTACAACACTGACAAGGGGAAGGCGCAGGATGGTGAGACATCTGTTAAGACAAGGACTGTCTTCCATGGTACTAGAGGGGGCTACAGATGGAAAAACTATAGAGGAAGACAGATATTGCAATACATCGGGCAAACAATTGGGGACTTTGGCTGCAATAGCTACTCTGGGGTGAGAGGTTGGCACAGAAGAGGAAATCGTGGCGAGTTGCTTGAAACCATTCAGAACACTGATGACTGAAAACAAAAGAAAAAGGATAAGGCAGCAGATGACAGACACGAGTACCTCTGCTAACAAACAGCACAACAACGCTTGATGCGCATCTCCTGGCCACGCACCAATCGGTTGCAGCCTGTAAGACTGAAAAGCAGTGTCATGGTCAGATGAGCCCCGATTTCAGTTGGTAAGAGGTGATGCTAGGTTTCGAGTTTGAGCACACCTCACGAAGCCGTGTACTCAAGTAGTCAACAGAGCACCATGCAATTTGGTGGTTCAGATGTGTGTATATTACTATGGGACCAAACTGTTGAGGTCACCGATCCCTAGACTTACACACTACTGAAACTAACTTAACTAATAACAGCACACACACCCATGCCCAAGAGAGGACTCGAACATCCGGCGGGAGTGGCCGCGTAGTCCATGACATGGCGCCTCAAACCCCACGGAATTTGGTGGTGGCTTCATAACGGAGTGAGTTGTGTTTACGTGGAGTACACTCGGTCCTCTAGTTCAACTGAAACGATCACTGACTGGAAACGTTTATTTTGGGGTACTTGGAGACCACTTGCAACCATTAATGGATTTCACGCTGTTAAACAATAATGGAATTTTGTGGGATGCTAATGTGCCATTTCACCGCGCCACAATTGTTCGCAATTGGTTTGGAGAACATTTTGGACAATTTGAGTGAGACAACCATCCAGAATATCTGACATGAATCCCATCGAACATTACAGGACACAATAGGAGTTCAGTTCCTGTAGAATATGCTGCACCGCCAAAATTTTCACAATTGTGGAAAAAATATAGAGGTAGTATGGCTCAATATTTGCGTAGGGTACCTCCAGCGACTTGTTGAGTGACTGACGACCTTAGCAGTTAAGTACCATAAGATTTCACACACATTTTAACATTTTGAACTTGTTGAGTCCATGTCACATCGACTTCCTGCAGTATACCGGGCAAAAGAAGTCACGCGCTGTATTAAGAATATTCCACGTCATTTGTCTATTCAGCGTATATGCAGAAGTAAACAACGAAACAAGGGTACAACAATGTCCACCGGGTTTTGCTAGCAGTCATTATCTTATGAAAATAATTTACACGTGCAAAAATAGCTTCTCTTCCCTCTCATTTTATTTCCTCACAATCCATATACTCACTTAGTGAAATAATGTTCATACGTTTGAACTATTTCTTCATTTAATCTCGTTGCTTATTACCAGATCCTAATTTTGGCAGCTGAACGTGTTAAATGGCCCTCAGTGTTATCTTACTTTTAGTTGTCAAATTAATAATTTGATCTCTATTTAGCTCATAGTAACTCATACTGTTAACAAAATTGCTGGTCATGAAAATTTACCATTCATTCACACTGTAAGTATTACCCTATTATTATCTGAGCAGTTATTTATGTTCACTAGCTTTCCTTTCCAGTCATCCGTTCCTAGTACAAATTCCTCGTTCTTTCTGATATGCTCCAAATTTCCCACAAGAGCCATTTTCCTACTTTACTTGATCGGTTTCGTGAGAAATTTGCCTATTTTGTTGTTATCTGACATCGTTAAAGATGGAAACAATCGATAGGTAATTTAGAAAGCAGGGATTAAAAATCCTTGGTCAAGATCGCTAAAATATCTATATCGATAATTAGTTCCACCTCAATGACGAACCATCTTGAAATCCAAAAAACAGAAACATGCCTATAAGAGATTACCTATAATAAAATTCATTTGATAAATGCACTTGTATTGTACAATATACAGGCTGAGTCACCTAACATTACCGCTGGATATATTTCGTAAACCACATCAAATACTGACGAATCGATTCCACAGACCGAACGTGAGGAGAGGGGCTAGTGTAATTAATTAATACAAACCATAAAAAAATTAACGGAAGTATGTTTTTTAACACAAACCTACGTTTTTTAAAATGGAACCCCGTTAGTTTTGTTAGCACATCTGAACATATAGACAAACACGTAATCAGTGCCGTTTGTTGCATTGTAAAATGTTAATTACATCCGTAGATATTGTAACCTAAAGTTGACGCTTGAGTACCACTCCACCGCTGTTCGATCGTGTCTATCGGAGAGCACCGAATTACGTAGGGATCCAAAGGGAACGGTGATGGACCTTAGGTACAGAAGAGACTGGAACAGCACATTACGTCCACATGCTAACACCTTATTATTGGTCTTTTTCACTGACGCACATGTACATTACCATGAGGGGTGAAGTACACGTACACAGGTGGTTTCCGTTTTCAATTACGGAGTGGAATAGACTGTGTCCCGACATGTCAGGCCAATAGATGTTCAATGTGGTGGCCATCACTTGCTACACACAATTGCAATCCCTGGCGTAATGAAAGTCGTACACGCCGCAGTGTATCTGGTGTAATGTCGCCGCAGGCTGCCACAATACGTTGTTTCATATCCTCTGGGTTTGTAAGCACATCACGGTACACATTCTCCTTTAACGTACCCCACAGAATGAATTCCAGAGGTGT
Organism: Schistocerca cancellata; assembly: GCF_023864275.1. Taxonomy (NCBI): domain Eukaryota; kingdom Metazoa; phylum Arthropoda; class Insecta; order Orthoptera; family Acrididae; genus Schistocerca; species Schistocerca cancellata. Next base: position 435,082,718 of record NC_064633.1, on the reverse strand, counting down.
AAGATCAGGAGAACGGGCTGGCCAATTTATGCGTCCTCCACATCCTATGAAACGCCCGTCGAACATCCTGTCAAGGGCCAGCCTTGTGTTAATTGCGGAATGTACAGGTGCACCATCATGCTGATACCACATACATCGACGCGTTTCCAGTGGGACATTTTCGAGCAACGTTGGCAGATCATTCTGCAGAAACGCGATGTATGTTGCAGCTGTTTGGGCCCCTGCAATGAAGTGAGGACCAATGAGGTGGTCGCCAATGATTCCGCATCATACATTTACAATCCACGGTCGCTGTCGCTCTACCTGTCTGAGCCAGCGAGAATTGTCCACGGACCAATAATACATGTTCCGTAGATTCACTGCCCCGTGGATTGTGAAACCCGCTTCATCGGTAAACAGGTAGAACAGCAACGAACGCATTCTCTGTTAATGCCCATTGACAGAATTACACTCGATGATTAAAGTCATCACCATGCAATTGCTGATGTAGTGACACATGAAACGGGTGAAAGCGGTGACGATGAAGTATGCGCATGACACTACTTTGACTCAGTCCACCGGCTCTCGCAATGTCCCGTGTAAACACGTGTGGGTTCGTGGCAACAGCAGCTAACACACCAACTGCACCCGCTTCTCCTGTGACGGGCCTGTTACGGACCCGTTTGCGTGCTGCGACCATACCTGTTGCATACAGTTGGCGGTAGATGTTTTGCAATGTGCGGCACGTTGGATGCTCTCTGTCCGGGTACCGTTCTGCATACACCCTGCAGGCTTCAGCTGCATTTCGTCGACACTCGCCATAGATGAGTATCATCTCCGCCTTTTCAGAGTTCGAATACACCATGGTCACAGTTCGTACAACACTACACTATCACAGACGTCTGGTAACACGGTATACTACAGTTGGTCTGCGTGCGGAGACGAATTCAGAATAACAATAGCAGCAAGCGCTACATGCGGACACTGCGACAGCTAGACCAAACCACAAGAGTGCACTACAGCCACACTCGTAAACACGGTCGTCATCGTAAACATGTCCCTGCAGATGCTGCTCACCTACCGTGGCCCGTGTTTGTTACAACACGCAACTGAACGTCGGAGGTTTCAAGCGTCAACTTTAGGTTACAATATCTACGGATGTAATTAACATTTTACAATGTAACAAACGGCACTTATTATATTTGTTTATATGTTCAGATGTGCTAACAAAACTAACGTGGTTCCATTTAAAAAAAAACGTAGGTTTGTGTTAAAAAACATACTTCCGTGCATTTTTGTATGGTTTGTATTAAATAGTTACACTAACCTCTTTCCTCACGTTCGGTCTGTGGAATCGGTTCGTCAGTATTTGATGTGGTTTACGAAATATATCCAGCGGTAACGTTAGGTGACTCACCCTGTATATGAATATGAAATTATAATTTTGTTCGGTGTGCGTATTAGCCAGTAGGCATTACATATCGTCATAATCTGTTGAGCTAGATCACCCTTATTGAACTGAAAGCCATATGGGTTTTTACATACAGAAAAATGTATTAAATCGTAACAAAAGTAAAGAAGTACAAACTTATATTAGGTCAATTGTGAGAAACTATTTTCTTATCTATTGTAAAAGGTTGTCATTGGTTTTCTATGACGTTTGCCATTTGTCATATATAGATCCATTGCTCTTATTGCCACACTTTTTCGTTAACACACGGTAACTGACAGCGGTAACAGTTACATATCCCGTATGGGGCTGTAAAGAAGACGTGTCGTTCGCAGTGTTAGCTAAAACAAGTACTAAAAGTTTCCTGTAGCTGGCGTTGCGAGAGAAATGTCTCTTTTACAGCCCTATTGGAGTACGTAACTGTTAGCGCTATCAGACACTGTGTATTAACACGTAAGTGTGGCAATATGGACACTGGATGTATACATGGGAAATGGCTAACATCGTACATTTTCTCTCACACACATTATTGTTTAATATTTTACACAGTGACAACTTTTTATTTTAAGTAAGTAACAGCTTGCTGCCATTTGCTATAATAGTATAATGCAGTATGTCTTAGTTTTGGTCTCGATGTAATATATTATTCACTATCTTCATACCCATAAGAGACGTCAGTTTAGTAAGAGAAACTGGCAGTGGCAACAGATTATGACTTCGTGTAATGCATGCTTCCTAATACACAAAGCATCAAACAATAATTTCATTTTGTATTTTTCGTATTGTACACTTTCATATAATATACATGTGTTGTTATCATTGCACTCTTATATAAAAGTTCCGGAATTTTCGATGTGAAGTTGGCTCGTCAGTGACCTGAAACAAATTATAAATATATTTTTGCGATCTTTACATAGGATATGTAGTCCACATATTTTGCCCCGAAATTGTTGAGTCTCTTAACAAACCACATCGTGGACTACGCTTACAAAAAGATTTCAGCGAGACCCTAGCTTACTTCAGGAGGTTTTTGTGAAGGAACTGGTCCTTATACGAATGACGTAGAGAACATAAAACTTTTTATTATTGGCATACTGTTTGTTTCCTCGATACGGTTTAGTCTTCCATGAAAGACAAGTACCTGCTTGTGAATTTGATAGCCTAATGTTCCTCTCATAATACTGGACTCCAGCGCCCTAGATCATTGACGCACCGTCCTCATTTAGGAGCAGTATTCGTTACATAAAAACTATTTGACGGCCACAAAAGCGTTTAATTAGAATTGGTTATAATGGAGCACGCTGTCTCCTGATTGCCACTGATATACGCTAACTCAAAAGCTACTACCCCAGAGTCTATGACTAATTAATTTTAGAATGTTAAGCACTTGCGAAGTATTGTTTTTGTCTTCAATGCAGAATACACGTATTCTAAAGCAGAGACACGTTCGTTATTTACATTCCTTCTTCAATGGGGAATGACTTTCTGTATCAAAGCCTCTTTTTTGGCCGTAACCAGTTGTATTAGCGATGCTCGACCGAGAAATCAGTAATGTAAACGGGATATCCTGAGGTTTATAATTTGAGTCTGAAAGAAGATCGAGCACATATCACCCAAGAGGCCCGAAACCTACCCAGTTCAAGAATGAATCACATTCCTGTAGACTGCGCGCTGTTTTCTGAACTTTCTGACAGATTAAAACTGCGTGCCCGACTGCAACTCAAATAAATAATCTTGCCATTCGTTGGGAGTGCTATAACCGAACGATCCATCCACACACGCTTCACCATCCGTTGTCACAGCTTTACTTCCATTAAAACCCCTCCCATATTCTCCAAAATTCATTTAAGTTCTCTTACACCCCTTGCTGTTCTATCACGTACTCGTGGATCCGTATTGGCAGATTGTGAGTCTGGTCTAGTGGGTGAGAATTTAGCTGGACAACAGTATGGCCGGAGGTTACAATTCTGGTCCGACAGAGAGTTTCAGTCCGCGAGGAAGTTTAATCCGTCCACTTGATTCTGCATGCCCAACAACGGCGTAACTCCATTTGACGAATTCCTATGGTACTGGGGTTTCTACGTCTCTTTCCATCAAATGGGTCATGAGTACCTCCGTTCGAGGAAAAGTGTTGCTGTTTGAGTGACGTGCCGTGATATATAATTTTGGGTTATAGTGGCCGCCGACAGCTGTCTTAGGTAATTATTGTAGACAGACGGTCCACATTGTTCCTAATCACTCACTACTTCAACATATGAGTAATCGTAACATCATGTACCCATTAATATATAGAGGGTTCAGACCATCTCGCACATACCGCGAAGATAACATGGGTCTACAAACACTACCATAGGACGCTGGAAGATTAGACAAAGTCCAATGTGCTTCCCATTGGTGCAGTGTTCAGAGATGGTACAAGATGATGGCACGTTACGAGCACCTAGGAAACCTTATGGCACGCAATTCGCACACTACACTCTCAAACGCAGGCGTTTACGGATTCTCGTAAAATCGCCTACATGCAAGCACTGGTTGGAGAGGTTGTCCTCCAGATGGACCCTATTGCGCTCATTGTGTGCATGTGATAGCCACTTGATCTGCCACGTCCCTGTCACCGTTTCATAGGCTATGGCCAGGCTGTGGGATTTCTAGGGTCTCAGTTGTCTTCCTATCCCCGCCCATAGCAGGGCACAGCAAGTGTAAAAGCGAGTCTTGTGACATGATCCAACGCCATTTGCCGAAAGGTGGAGGATGTCACATTAATGCGGCCACCTGTGAAAAAGCTAGACTGTTCACCTTTTGGAGCTCGGACGAGCAGGAAAAGAATCCACTAGTTCCGAAGGTACCGACAGGGATGTAGAGCCATTGTGGCTCCAGTGCTGCTGCCCGCTGTACCATGCTTCTTGTTTGAGGATCCGTTTTGCGAACAGCCCGATCGAGGTGGTCCAAGAGATTCTCAATTGGGATTAAATCCGAGGAGTTTGGTAGGCAGAGGAGTAAGCTACACTGAATCTAGCACTCTTGAATCCACGGTCGAATATTGAGAGGTGTGTTCGTTCTGAACCCATGGGGCTTCGTAGCTAAGACATGCAGTGATACCCGGCTGCTTCAAGCTCCTTTATGATAATCTCTCATTTATGGTCCAGACAGTACTATTGTTACCTCGTCATCGGTATAGGATGGCTCCATATTGCTATCCGCGGTGTACTTCAACCACAGCAGCATGCGAACAATTTACTAACTCAGCCATTTTGGAAATGGTTCCACCCTTGTGCAGAAAGCCAGTGTTCACGATGTTTTTGTCGTCAGACAGATCGTTGTGTTTCCTCAATGCAAAAACGGCTGCGCCGTATTCCCTCCCACACTGCTAGTGCTACCACCAGTCGTCTGTGAGTGGCTAATGCACATTGACATCGAACATTTACGGCAGTGACATTAATGTGAGTACACCATGTATTATGTGCTTGCTATTAAATAGGCCTTCTGTTACCTTTTCCATTGAATGTCACCACAGAACAGTAAGGGCATTCGATGAGGAGCAAGCTGTCGTCCTCAGCAGCACCCTGCCTTGAGCTGTATCTACAGAGAGATAACCGCAGTAATTACGTAGAAACGTATACGAAACACTGAACATAACGTTACGCCTTCTCCTCACTAGGAACGCAACGTCATTTACATTGACATATTTGTAAGACATCGAGTGATAGATAGGCCGAGATCCTATTGCCGATCAGACTTTTCCTGTATTAGCAGATATTGAGATATCATGGATTAGAATATATATACGTTGGCTGTAGGTGTTTCAGATCATGTTACGTCCCCATTGCCATCGGAACAAAAGTGAGTGTTTCAAAGTAAATGTAGATTTGTATAATTCCAACGGTCATAAATACATACAACTCGAGATTAAGTATATGAGTCATTGTGAAATATTTTCACATTCAGAACCGATACAGATACTGAAAAGCGAACCAAACGCAATGACATTAGTCCTTGAGAAAGCTAGGGTGCTCATTGCTGCTGAATGAGTCTCAAACTATACTATGAGGTACCAGATCCTGGTTCTAGTCCCAGTGTGCCTGGTTGTGCAAGTCCTGGTGTAATGTCTCCAATCAGCACGGGGGACGGTGCTGCCACAGCTCCAGGAGTAGATTCAGGCACATTAGCGGGTGATGGTGTAGCTGCATCTGAAATAAAGACTATTATCATTAACTTGAATAAGTACATGTACCTAGAGTTATATGTGTCGACAAGGCGAAGTACTGTGACTAATCTTTCCGCTTTCCGCGTGCCGTTACTTGCTCGATTGCTTCAAGTTTCTTTACTTCTTACACCTAAATTGATTAATGTCTGCAAGTGTACTACGGGGTGTTAATTTAGGTACATTTGCAGATTCCGGCATGATTGTATCTGATACACGCAATAATAAATCTTAATAAATGAATCCATGAACTCAGGATGAGGAACTTTGACAGGATGGAGTATTGTGATAAATTCGCTTGATGTCACAGCTGCTAACATTCGATGTGCAGAAACATGCACTCGATCAACATCTGTACAGCTTCTGTTAACTGCTGTAATTCTTTTCTCTGAGTTAAAATTTCATACTTTATTCTATGGTTCCAGTGCTATGTACGTAGAATAGACACTTTCGATTATAAAATGGAATGTCGTAATATGTTTTGTTTCTGTCAATGAGCAAATTTAGACTACATTTACTAAATCAATTGTCGTTATATGATTCAAATATTTCTTTCGATTTCTATTGTAGCTTGTACCAAACGTTTTTAACCTTCATTGACAAGCATAACAAAATTCATTCGTCGTAGGATAATACACATGGGGAAGAATAGTGCCCAGTTGTATCCCCTTGAAACTGGAAACACAGTGAAACTCGAAAAAAATGCGTTCAGACAGTTTTTATATATTATTGACTTATTTACATAAGCCAGTCGAAGTTTCTTAGCATTCCTGCACTCTGGAATTTTGTTGTGGTATGACAACACATGTCAATAATGACAACGAATCTTTACCATTTCTGCTTCAATAACTTTTTATCGAATACAGCATTTTAAATCAGAAATAAATCTAGTATTGATAACGTCGCGGCAGTTGCGGTACCAGTTCCAGATAAAACTATGCTCAAGGTTACGCCGTCCACTGCTGTTTCAGCCGTTCCAGATAAAAGCGGTGTATTTTCGTCTGTATCTACATCTATTGCAGTGTGACCTTCCTCGCCGTACTGATATGGATGACGCTGGCGCAGTCCAGTTTTAACTTCTTCTCATGGCATTGTCTCCAACTCAAATTCGACGACTTCTTCGTCTAAATCATCATATGCTGGATTTTCTCCGTATCTAATTTTATCTGCGGCATCTTGTCGAAACATTGTCCGTATACAATTATCTCTATTAACATTAAAGGTGTTTCCATGTTCCGCCATTTCAATATCGTCCACTGGTTCTGGATATAAAGTTCCTCTGTCGTACTGAATTGAACTATGTGATCCTGTGCTTAAATACTGATTTAACCACGACATTGTGCTGACTGAATAAAATATAGGAGATTCTGCAATTATATACATATTGAACAAAAAGGGGGCACTGCATGACGCTCGAAAACGAAAACTTTTACACGTGCCAACCTTTTGTTGGCGTGGGTGCTTGCTCAGATAATTGTCCTAAAAGGACAAATTATCTCAGCGGGCAGGGACCGCCGCCATGCTGACACTGGGGGCCCCGGTGGGTAAATGACCTTGGGCGCTCACGAAACGAAGACACGACGACTCGTCTTGTTGAGAGGAGAAGCTCAAACAATGTTCAAATTGCAATTAAATTTCTTGACAGACTTATACATCAAAGAAAAACAGGGAATGAACTCTATAGATGTAGCAGTCAGAGCGAACAGGCTTAGATGGTGGGGTCATGTTACACGCATGGGAGAAGCAAGGTTACCCAAGAGACTCATGGGTTCAGCAGCAGAGGGTAGGAGGAGTCGGGGCAGACCAAGGAGAGGGTACCTGGATTCGGTTAAGAATGATTTTGAAGTAATAGGTTTAACATCAGAAGAGGCACCAATGTTAGCACTGAATAGGGGCTCGTGGAGGAATTTTATAAGGGGTTTATGCTCCAGACTGAACGCTGAAAGGCATAATCAGTCTTAAATGATGATGATAATGATGATGACTTATACATCAGAAGAAGCTGACACTGTACAAGCCAGTTTTGTAAGATTTACATGCGATAGTCGAAAGTAATATAGCTGAACCATCCTCCCTGAGATATTGTAATTGATAATCCAAAGGTTCATTAATAAGTATCATCTTTTCATATGTGAGATCAATTTCTGAAAATACATTAAAGCATATTCGTTCCTGATATTCAAATTGTGCCAAGAAAATGGCTTCATGATGAATGCTAATTTTGTATGAATCACTGAAACTTGAACAGAGTAACTATAGGTACTTTTATTCTGGAGAAAGCACTGCAATATCTGAAGCAAGTTATCATTTCTCTATCATAGAATTCGTATCTTTATCAGAAAGTTTCTCTGCCTTTTGCTAATTGTTTGGGACTGTAGCTAGCCCTGAAAAAAGAGAAGAGTCTTGTTTCTACTTTCTGTTTGAGAGTGCCGGCATTTTTGCTGAATCTTAACATTATGTAGGTTGCTAGATGCCTGATCAGTTATAATTGATTGTGATTCTCCACTGCTAGCGCAGGCTCGCCAGTCTTTCGGGTCTAGTGAATAATCATAGAAGTTTAACTGCCCCCACACAGCAATTTTCTTAGGACAAGTGCATCATGTTGTGTTGCCGACGGCGCCAAGATTCTCCTTAAGTGAACCCCTCCATCTTCTTCAGACCACCACCAAACCACAGGCTGTTGTCTGCCTTCAGTCTTCTTACAAAAGCAAGTGAGATTTCAGTTCACCATGGAATGGTACGTTCAAGGTAATTAAAATTTATTCAAGTGATTCATTGCCCTTATTATAGATTTCATTTCAGTGTTAGTATCGTATCATCAACTTTCGTTGTCAGATGGAACACATTTGAGTGTGTAAATACGAATTATAGGAATTTCTATGGCAGACTGCTTTCAACCTTGTTCCCTTCCAATATAAAGTTACCATGCCTTTGATTACTAATTTTCAAACTAATTTCACTATCAGTGCACAGAGGAATCTAAAAGAAATAACTGTTGTTACCATGGTATCTTTATCCACGATACTTTCGCGTACTGGGGAGCTTGGGAGACTAGGACTTTGTTCAATCCGATTTTCACCTCAGAATATTAGAGGTTATGGGGTGTGATTTCAAAACAGTAACAAGTGGTCTATTTTTTACGTTTGTGAGTTGAGTGTTTGCATATCCGTTTTAAACGTAGTTTTGTGGTGAATAAGTTAGCTGCTGTATTTCTCAGACGCTGATGTGCTCCCACATGTCCAATAAAGTTTGTGTAACCATCAACAGTGGCGTCAGACAATTAGATCACAGCCGGCCGCGGTGGTCTAGCAGTTCTGGCGCTGCAGTCCGGAACCGCGGGACTGCTGCGGTCGCAGGTTCGAATTCTGCCTCGGGCATGGGTGTGTGTGATGTCCTTAGGTTAGTTAGGTTTAAGTAGTTCTAAGTTCTAGGGGACTTATGACCTAAGATGTTGAGTCCCATAGTGCTCAGAGCCATTTGAACCATTTGTGAAATTTCTTGTGAGTCTAGATATCCCACTCTCATGTTCCTGCACATGTTGCCCCTTCTTTTAACTTACTGGTTCTAACCGGATAGAAACGTACAGCAAATTTATCAGGACTACCTCTTGCCTACATGCGGTCAGTGTGTAAGTCGTTATCCTTTGCCTCTTTTAAATTCATTACACTGTATTCTCACTAACTGAACTAGCGAGTCCTATTACGGTAGTTGTGCATTTGAATTTCGGTCGTAACAATCAAGCTGTTTCGAAAACATCTTTTCTCTTTTATGAGATGCGGCAAATAAGTCAACCATAGTTGTTGGTTACGTATTATTTGTAAATGTCTCTTTGGCTAGACTTTTTCCGTACAGTCTACTAATTGATTCCTGTCTTTGACTTTGCCTTACCCTGTAACGTTTCGTATTGTTTATGTGGCAGCAATTTGCGTGTCCTGCCAGGATCTTCCGTAAGCTAGACGGTCCTCATCGTTAGGAAGCAGGTATCTTTTACTCTTCATGTGATGGCTATCTTAAATTTGTCGAGACGTGCCAAGACGTGTTATACCTACCAAAATGAAATCACTAGTTATGTTTTCTCGGACGCTCAGTCAGGAATATACGGTTATATCATTCAGTTCTTCTGATAAGCAGCCAGACACAGACGTATCTGTCTGTGAACAATGTATGGCTAATAGATTCCATTTCACATGTATATTAGCGTTGTTTATTTTTTCCAATGTTTTGGTGTGGTTTTATGTGTCTTGGCGTATATGTTGCTACAGTTTGGTGGATTTTGTGTAACTGAGGGGGACATTATATGTGTGATGAATTTCGGAAGTGAGAAAAATGTGGTTAGGATAATTCTGAGCAAATGGCTTCGACAGCTTTTTCTCTTAGAGAACTAGTTGAGGTTTTACAATTTTTTTTCTTTTTCTGTGACTAAATTGTTTGAGATGGCCTTTCATCATAGGTTAAAGACCAGCTGTAGGAGAGTAAGAGATGAGGATGTGGAAGAGATTGTATGCATTGAAGTAGGGGTTTAGTAAACCCTCTGGTACGTATGAGTAGAGCTGTCCCAGTTAACAGACAAATAACACTACGTGAAACAACCGGAGAAATCAATGTGGGTCATATAATTAACGTATCCGTTATGAGAGGGCGGCGAAATTTGACGTTAACAAGCCAGCGAATGGTCTAGGGGTGGCGTCTTTGATTAGTATTCAAAACGTCCTCAGTTCCAGAATCGTAATCCACCATTGCTTAATTTTTGATTAATAATCAGCTTTGGCGGCGCATCTGCAAGACCAAGAACTCCGGCACAGAAGTTACCATCTTTCTGCCAACGGCCTCGTCGATGAGGTCGAAGGAGCGGTCAGAGTTTCTGGGCACTCATTCCTCCTTGGGCTGGAAAACTGCCCCTACACGCGGAAGAATCAACAATGATCAACGGCAAGTCGATTCAGAAGGCTACGGAAACCACAGCTATAAAGACACGTGGATTTATCCTCCAAGCGTAGCATTTGCAACCAACGTCCTCAGTTATTTGCGGGATGTATTCCAGACTTTTCCTTCTTCTACTCCGAGGATACTTACTTCTACGTTACTCCTGTTGGCAGCTGTTCTCTATTCGAATTCTGGAATATTCACTTCGTCTTCTTTTGTGAAGCCATTTCAGAAGGCTGTGTTTAGTAACTCTGCTTTGGCAGCACTGTCTTCGACAGTACCTCCATTGCTATCGCGCAGAGAAGACATTCATTGTGTCTTGCCGCTGACATACTTCATATAGACCACAATCTCTTTGGATTTCCTGCCAGGTTTCGAGAAAAAGTTTCGTTGTGGAAACTGTTATAAGCATCTCGCATTGAAGTCCGCGCAAAATTTTGAGCTTCTGTAAAAAAAAATTCCAATTTTGGGGATTTTGCGTCTGTTTAAATTTGGCATGTTTGTTTCCTTGTTTCTGCAACAGTGTTCTAGCTTGTTTCGTGTACCAAGGAGAATCAGCTCCGTGTTTTGGTATAAATGTCTCAACTGCTGCCGATACTATTTCTTTGAATTCAATCCATATCAGATCTACACTGATACTATTAGTTTGGAATGAGTGGAGATCGTCTCTCAGAAAGGCGTCAAGCGAATTTTTATCTGCTTTTTGAACAGGTATGTTTTTCGCTTATTTTTGTAGGATTTGGGGCTTACAATATTCAACTTCGCTACAACAACCCTGTGTTTACTAATCCTTGTATCGGTTTTGATGTTCGTTATTAACTCAGGATTATTTGTTACTAAGAGGTCAACTGTGTTTTCACAACCGTTTACAATTGCGTGGGTTCCTGAACTGACCGCTCGAAATAATTTTCAGAGAATGCGTTAGCACAATTTCGGATGATATTTTATGCGTACCTCCGGAATGAAACATGTATTTTCGCCAACATATCGAGGGTAAAATATAGTCACCATCAACTATTATCGTATGATTCGGGTACGCGTTTGAAATCAAACTCAAGTTTTCTTTGAACCTTTCAGCAACTGTACCATCTGAATTGGGAGGTCGGTAAAAGGATCCAATTATTATTTTATTCCGGTTGCCAACAATGACCTATGCCCATACTAACTCACAGGAAGTATCTACTACAATTTCGCGACAAGTTAAACTACTTCTAACAAACACGCCACCACCAACCGTGTTTAGCCTATCCTTTCGGAACACCGTTAGGTTCATCCCAAAAATTTCGGCTAAGCTTATAACCGGCTTGAGCCAGCTTTCAGTGCCTAAGACGATTGAAGCAGCAGTGCTTTCCATTAGCTCTTGGAGCTCTGGTACTTTCTCAACACAGCTACGACAATTTACAACTGTTATACCAATGGTTCCTGTATCTACGTTCTTCCGGTGTTCCGCCTGAACCCTTTGTGACTGAGACCACTCTTGTGTTTTCCCGAGATCCTCTAACCTAAGAAAACGCCCAGTCCACGCCACACAGCCCATGCTACTGATAAACTGGAGGTGACCAAGAGAAAAAGATTGAATCACCCACGTAAGGATAACGTTCTATGAGTCGGGGCGTGGAATGTCAGAAGCTTGAAAGTGGTAGCGAAGCTAGAAAATTTGAAAAGAGAGATGCAAAGGCTCGATCTGGATATAACAGGGGTCGGTGAACTGAATTGGAATGAAGACCAGGATTTCTGGTCAGATGAGTGTAAATTATTATCAACAGCAGCAGAAAGTGGTATAACGGCAGTGGAATTCGTTATGAATGGGAAGGTACAGCAGAGAGTGTGTTACTGTTAAGAGTTTAGAGACAGGGTCGTTCTCATCACAATCGACAGCAAACCAACACCGACAACAATAGTTCAGGTATACATGCCGACGTCGCAAGCTGAAGATGAAGAGGTAGTGATAGTATATGAAGTTACTGAAAGGCTAATACAGTACGTGAGGGGAGATGAAAAACTAATAGTTATGGGGGGCTGGAGTGCAGACGTAGAGGAAGGAGTAGAAGAAAACAGGTTACCGAAGAATATGGGTTTGGGACAAGGAATAAGAGAGGGGAAAGACTAATTGAGTTCTGTAATAAATTTCAGCTAGTAATAGCGAATACTCTGTTCAAGAATCACAAGAGGAGGTGGTATACTTTGGAAAGACCGGGTTGTACGGGAAGATTTCATATACGTTACGGCATGGTCAGACAGAGATTCCGAAATCAGGTACTGGATTGTAAGATGTAACCAGGAGCAGGTATAACCTCAAGTCACTATGTAGCTGTTATGGAGAGGAGGCTGAAGTTTGAGAAATTAGTGAGGAGGTATAAATACGCAGAAAAGTGGGATAAGAAAGTACTAAGGAATGACGAAACACGCTTGAAATTCTGTATTGCTACAGATACAGCTGTGAGGAATAGCTCAGTAGGCAGTGTAGTTAAAGAGGAATGGACACCTCTAAAAAGCGTATTACAAAAGTCTGAGATAGAAACACAGGTACAAACAAGGTAACTGCGAAGAAATAATGGACAACAGAAGAAATATCTCAGTTGATCGATGAAAGAAGTGAGCACAAAAATGTTTAGTGAAATTGAAGAACACATAACTGTGATTGACGTAGGAAGCAAATGCGAAATTGTTGTGTGAAGTGAAGAAATGATTGTCGGAAGGACTGCCTCTGCATAAGAAAAAATTAAAACAACCTTCGAAAGAAATTAAAAGCAAGGATGGTTACCATTAAGGCTGAAATGCCTCTCTTAAATCCAGAGGAGAGAGGAGAGGTGAAGAGATTACACTGAAGTCATCTGTGAGGGGGAAACACTTGTCTGATGACGTGATAGGAGAAGAAACAGGAGTCGGTATAGAAGAGATAGGGGATCCAGAATTAGAATTAGAATGTAAAACAACTTTGGAAGACTTAAGGTCAAGTAAAGCAGAAAGGATAGATAACATTCCATCATAATTTCTAAAATCGTCGGAGAAGTGACAACAAACTGAATATTCACGTTGCTGTGTAGAATGTATGAGTCCGGCGACGTACCATCTGACTTTCGGAAAAATATCATCCACGCAATTCCGAAGACTGCCAAAGTTGACAACTGCGAGAACTATGCCACAAATAGCTTCACAGCTCACGCATCCAAGTTACTTACGAGAATAATATACATAAGAATGGGAAAGAAAACTGAGAGTTTGTTAGATCATGATCAGTTTGCCTTTAGGAAAGGCAAAGGCACAAGAGAGGCAATTCAGACGCTGGGGTCGATAATGGAAGCAAGACTAAGGATATGTGAAGACACGTTTATAGCATTTGCCGACTGGAAAAAACGTTCGACAATGTAACAAGGCGCAAGATGTTCGAAATTATGAAAAAAATGGGGGTAAGCTATAGGGAGAGATGTATGATATACAATATGTACAAGAGCCAAGAGGGAATAATCAGACTGGATGAACAAGAATGAAGTGCGCGGATTAAAAAGGGTGTAAGAGAAGGACGTAGTCTGTACATCGAAAAAGCAATCATGGGAATAATAGAAAGGTACAGTACTGGAATTTAAATTCAAGATGAAAGGAAATCAGTGATACGATTCGCTGGTGATAAGGAAAGTGGAGAAGAATTACATGATCTCCTGAATGGAATGAACAGTCAAATGAGTATATAACACGGATTGAGAGTAAATCGAAGAAAGTCGAAATTAATGAGAAGTAGCAGAAACGAGAAGATGGAGAAAGTTAACATTAGTATTGATGGTCACGAAGTAGACGAACTGAAGGGATTGTACTACCTAGGCAGAAAAATAACCAATGACGGACGGAGCAAGGAGGACATCGAAGACAGACTAGCACTGTTAAATAGGGAATTCCCGGCCAAGAAAAGTCAACCAGCATGAAACCTAAGGCTTAATTTTAAGGAAGAAATTTCTGAGAGTCTGCGTTTGGAGCATAGCCTGGTACGGTAGTGAAACATTGACTGTTGGAGAACCGGAACAGAAGAGAATGGTAGCGTCTGAAATGAGGTGCCATAGGCGGATGCAGAAAGTTAGGTGCACTACTTAGGGGACGAATGTGGAGGTTCTGCGCAGAATCGGGGAAGAAAGGGATATATGGAAAACACTGACAAGGAGAAGGCACAGGATGATGTGGCAGCTGTTATGAGTATGACATCATTGATACTAGATGGAAATGCAACAGGAAGAAACAGTAGAAGAAGAAAGAGACTGGAATACATCCAGCAAATAACTGAGGACGTAGGTTGCAAATGCTACGCTGGGAGGAGGTGGTTGGCACAAGAGAGGAACTGGTTTCGTGAACCATCAAACCAGTTAGAATACTGACGACTCAAGTTACAAACAAGGAAAAGGATTAATGTGAGTAGACCATGCACTATGCGGAATATAAAATGTGCATGCTGCGAATTCGGCCTTCTGATATGTTTTCCAATGAATGTCACCACACAACAATAAGGGCTGTCGATGAGGAGTAATCTTCCGTCTTCAGCAGCACTCTGCCGTGTACTATACCTACAGAGAAATAACGCAGTAGTTTGGTAGAAACGTATACGAAACACTGAACATAACGTTTCTGCTTATCCTCAGTAGGTAAGCAACGTCATTTACGTTCAGATATTTGTATGGCAAAGAGTGATAGGCGCAGATCCTATCGGCGATAACTGTTCCAGTATTAGCAGATACAGAAATATCATGTATGAGAATATATGCATTTTCGCCCATCCTCACTGTAATCGGGTCGAAAGTGACTCTTTCAACAACGATCTAGATCTGTATAATTCCAGTGGTCATAAATACATAAGTGAGACATTGTGAAATATTTTCACAGGCGGAACGGATACAGATACTGAAAAGCGAGCCAAACGCAATGATATTAATCCTTGAGAAAGCGAGGATTGCTCATTGCTGGGGAATGTGTTTCAAACTGTACTATAAGGTACCTGATCCTGGTTCTAGTCCCAGTATGCCTTGTTGTGCAAGTCCTGGTGTAGTGTCTGCAATCAGCACTGGTAAAGGTGTTGCCACAACTCCAGGAGTAGAGTCAGGCAGATTAGCGGCTGACGGTGTAGCTGCATCTGAAATAAGAACTACAATCATTAACTTTACTGAATCCATGGACCTAGAATTATGCGTATCGACAAGGCGAAGTACTGCGATAAATACTTCCGATTTGCCCGCACCTAATACTCTCCCAATAACTGCAAGATAGTTTACTTCTGTCATCTAAATTAATTAATGTCTGCACGTGGAATACTGTTCCATAACTCAGGGTGTTAATTTAGGTACATTTGCAGATTCCGGCACGATTGCATCTGATACACGCAATAATAAATCTTAATAACTGAATCCATGAACTCAGGATTAAGCATATTAACAGGATGGAGCATTTTGATAAATTCGCTTGATATCATAGCTGCCAAGATTCGAGGTCCAGATGCAAGCACTCAATCAATATCTGCACAGCTGCTGTTAACTGATCTAATTTTATTTCTCTAAACTAAGTTTCTGTATGTTACTATTTGGATCCAAAGCTATATACGTTGAACAGACACTTTCGATTATAAAATGGGATGCCTGAATGTTTTTTTTTTCTTTCAATGTCTAAAATTTGACTACACTTACCCAGTCAATTTTCGTTATAAGATCCAAATATTTATTTTGATTTCTATTGAAATTTGTACAAAACGTTGGTAACCTTGATTGAGAAGCGTTGTAGGATAATAGACATGGTGACGGATAGCACCTAACTCTATTTGACTGGGACCGATGACCTTTGCAGTTTGGTCCCTTTAATCCTCAAACCAACCAACCAACCATCTATATGACTGAAACAGGAAGAACATGGGTTCAGATTATTTTTATATATTACTCAGTAATTTAAATATACCAATGGAACAAAACTGTTGAGGCTTTCGTGGCCACTTGTTGACAAATTGCCTATTGGCTTCTGTCTCGGGTTCTTCGGCCGAAGTTCATCTAATGATTTTACTGACGTTTCACCAGCACGTGTGGCTGGCATTGTGGAGCTTCACCCTCCATTGCCGGTGGTGTACTGGAGCCGAGCTCGCGGCCGCAGACTGTATGTACCTGGCGCGCCAACGTCCGAGGGCTTCCTGCGGTCATTTCCGGTGCGTTTCTCCTCTTGCTACCTGCGACGGTCGTTCGCTGCAGTACGGGATGCCATGATCCGTTTACCTTAAGGTTCAAATGGTTCAAATGGCTCTGAGCACTATGGGACTCAACATCTTAGGTCATAAGTCCCCTAGAACTTAGAACTACTTAAACCTAACTAACCTAAGGACATCACACACACCCATGCCCGAGGTAGGACTCGAACCTGCGACCGTAGCAGTCCCGCGGTTCCGGACTGCAGCGCCAGAACCGCTAGACCACCGCGGCCGGCTTACCTTAAGGCTTTCCTCTTTCTTGTTGAAGCTCTTCGCGCGTTTTTGTATTTCTACAAGCGCGTGTGATAGTGCTTCTCTATAGTCAGAACTTCCGTGTCGGCGAATTTTGTTACGTGGTCCGTCTCACTCAGTGCGTGCTCTGCCACGGCCGATTTCTCCACCTGCCCTAACCTGCAATGTCGCTTATATTCTTTGATCCTGGTGTTGACTGACCGTCCTGTCATTCCGACATCAACTTTTCCGCATGTGCATGGTATACGTTACATTCCCGACATTGCAAGTGGGTCCCTTTTCTCCTTTGCCGTTCTAAGTCACTCTTTGATCTTCCTTGCCTGTTTGAAAATCGTCTTTACGCCATGTTCACGCAATATACGGCCGATTCTGTCCGTCACTGTGGGAATGTATGGCAGAAAGGCCGTACCCGAGATTTATTTTTCTGATTCCTTATTTCGCCAAGTGTTTGAGTCTGTTCCACTTCTAATATAATTTGTGGAGTACCCATTGCTCCTCAGAACACTCTCCAGGTGTTTCATTTCGCGTCTTTGGTGCTGCGACCCACATATTCGTCCTGCTCGCCTTTCGAGCGTATTAATCATGTATCTTTTCTGGCTCGGGGGGTTTGATAGTTTGTGCAGGTATCGGTCCGTGTGTGCTGGTTTTCTATACACGCTGTGTCCCAGGTTGTCACCATCCCTTGTGACCAGCACTTCTAGAAATGGCAGTTTTTAGTCCATCTCTACTTCCACGGTAAAGTTTATGTTTATATGGAGGCTGTTCAAGTGACTTAGGAAGTCTTCAACATGGCTCCACACAACGAAAGTTTTATCGACATATCTGTACCAAACCTTAGGTTTGCAAGTCGCCCATTCCAGTGCCTGTGCCTCGAATTGTTCCATGAAGAAGTTGGCCACCGCTGGACTAAGAGGACTGCCCATGGTGACGCCTTCCTGCTGCTCGTAGAAATCACCATTCCACGTGAAATAGCTCGTGGTGAGACATGCATGGAAGAGCTTTGTGATGTCTTGCGAGAAACTCGAACCGATATGTTCCAGTGCGTCACTGAGTGGCACTTTCGTAAACAAAGAAACAACATGAAAGCTGACCAGGATGTCGTTTGGTGCAAGTTTCTTAAGCTTGTCAATGAAATGTCCTGAGTCCTTTATGTATGCGTCAGTCTTCCCCACGTGTGGCTGGAATGGAGAGGCAAAGTGTTTTGCCAGTTTATTTGTTGGTGAGCCAGGAGCGCTAACAACTGATCTTAGTGGAACATTGTTTAATGGATCTCGGATAATCCATACAGTCGAGGTGGTAGGGCTTCTGTGTTGCGCAGGTTTCTCTGTATTTCAGCCGGCAGAGAAGACGCCTTGATTAATAGATTCGTATTCCGTGTGATACGCTGCGTCGGATCTGCGCTTAGTTTGCGGTACGTCGTCGGATCTAATAGGTCTCGGATCGCCAGTTTCGTAAAATCTTCATGCAATAGTTGAAACAAATAGAGTTGAACCATCATTGCTGATCTCTGGTAGCAGATACACTCTACAGAGGGAAAATCTCATTCTGGAAACATCCCTCAGGCTGTGGCTCAGCAATGTCTGCGCAATATCCTTTCTTTCAGGAGTGCTAGTCCTGCAAGGTTCGCAGGAGAGCTTCTGTAAAGTTTGGAAGGTAGGAGACGAGGTACTGGCAGAAGTAAAGCTGTGAGGACGGGCCGCGAGTCGTACCAGGGTAGCTCAGTTGGTAGAGCATATGTCCGCGAAAGGCAAGGGTCCCGAGTTCGAGTCTCGGTCCGGCACACAGTTTTAATCTACCAGGAAGTTTCATATTCTTTAATGATTTTCAAATGGTGCCAACAAAATTGCTTAATGATGAAGACTAATTCCTGGAACATCACTGAAACTTGTACGTAATGAGTGAACTTCAGTTACTCTTATTCTTGAGAAAGCATTGACATATTTTAAATACATCTGTCAGATTTCTTTCATAGAATTCGTCCTGTTTTCGGAGAATTTCTCTGCATTTTGCTAACTGTTTGAGACTGTAGCTAGTCTTGAGGAAATAAAATGAATCTTTTTTTTTCACTTCTACCCTCTGCTTGAGAGTTCCAGCATATTTGCTGATTCCTAACCTGATGTGGGTTGCCAGAGGCCTGACAAATTGCAGTTGAATGCGACTCTCTCATTGCTTGAGCAGGATTGCCAATTTTTTGTGATGTGGTGAATAGGCATAGAAGCTTAACTGCACCCATAGGGCAATTTTCTTTGGTCTTGTGTATTGTGTTACGTTGCCGACGGTGCGAAGATTCTCCTTAAGTGAACCCATCCATCTTCTTCAGATTAGCATCTAACGGAAGGCTGTTGACCGGGTCAAGTCTTGTTACGAAAGGTAAGTGAAGCAAATGATGTTGCAGTTCATCATGTAATGATACGACGAAGGAAATAAAATGTTATTTAAGAGATTCATTACTCTGATTAACGATTGCAGTTCAGCGTTAGTATCGTAGCATCAACTTCATTTGTCAGCTGGAGCACATTTGAGTGTGTAGATACTAATTATAGGACACTGAGGGACACTACTTTCAACTACCTTCCCTTTTAGAATTAAGTTACCATGCCTTTGAGTAATGATTTTCAAAATAACTTCACAGTGATCGTACGAAGGAATATAGAAGAAATTACCGCTCTTAACATGGTACCTTAATCCATGATATTTCCGGGTATTGGGGAACTTGGAAGAGAAGTAATTGGTGCTAATCTTATTTTCACTTCAGAATATTAGAGGTCATGGGGCTTGATCTTAAAATCAGTAACAAGTGGCCGCATTTTATGCGTTTGTGAGTTGAGTGTGTGCCAATCTGGTTTTAACGTAGTTTTGTGGTGAACATGCCCACCAAAGTACGTTTAACCACCTACAATGGTGCAGAACATTAGATCATAATTTTCTGAGCATAACTAATACCTGTACTCCTGACAATTTTTTTATTGATTTCCGATATACAAATTAAGACTTTTCATTAAGTTTTGCTCAAATTCTCACACATGTGCACCCACTAAATGGAGCTATCAATATTGTTGCTAAATGAATACATCACGCCCAATTTCACCGTTTTCATGATTTTTACATTAAATTAATGAAATCTTCTGCATCTTACCACTTGTAAGGAAACATAAACAAGCTTCCTGCCGATGGCACTGTAGCGTTCTTATTCTGGTCTGAAAAACGGAAAACTCCTTTGCAGTTCAGTTTGTATGTATGACTGTTTACTACTTTTCGAGGGTAATACACTTTACCACATGGTTATCTTAGAAGACACGATGCAGTCTGGTACTGTGAATGATAATGCGTAACTTGGAGATACATTCCCCGAATTTTACTGCGTAGCTGACTGTTTCTTTCCATGTTGAGAACAGACTGAATTGTCAAACTACTGTTTTTTTATGCTGCAAACTCGTTTATTGTTTAATGCATCTTGTTTGAAATTTCTTGAAAATCATGATCTCCTATTTTCATGTTCCTGAGCCTGTTGCTCTTCTTTTTTCAACTTACTGGTTCCTACCGCTTTGTGTAGTTTGAAAAGAATGTCAATTCAGAGACTACTGGCTGCTCTAGAAGAAAAGCAAACGTTTCAGGACTACCTTTTGCTCCATGAAGTCAGTATGTAAGTCATTATCCTTTCTCTCCTTCAGATTCATTAAGCTGTAGTAACTGAACTGGCGAGTTCGAATGGCAGTCAGTTCTCACCTTTTGGACGCAGGTATTTTTACTCTCCATGGGATTGCTGTCTTACATCTGTCGAGACGTGCCGAGACATATTATATCCACAAAAACGAAAGTAATAGCTCTCAAAATATCCACGGGTGTACTGCCTGTCTACAGTGTCCAACGGGCACAATATTTCGGCGATCATACATGTCGCCATCATCAGGTGAACTGACGGACTGAGCTCCTGTGAACGTGCCGGCACGGAGATCCGTACGCTATGGCTGCTCGCGGCGGCGGCCGATTTAAATACTCTCCGCCCGCGGCGCGCTCCCTCCGCTGTCCGCGCCCCGCGCCACGGTCGCGCGGTGGAACAGATTGCGACGGCGTCCGAGATGACGTCGGTGTGATGGCTCTGTCCGCCGTGGTTGTATGTGTCTTGGTGTAAATCTTGCGAAAATTTTGTCGATTTTGTGCATTTGTGTAACTGAGGGGATAATGATATGTGTGACGAATTTTGGAAGGGAGAAAACTGTAGTTAGAGTAATTCTGAGGAAATGGGATCTACAGCTTTTTCTTTTAAAGACCTGATTGTGGTTTTGCCTTTTGTTTTCTTTCTCTGTGACTAAGTTATTTGGGACGAATTTGCATGTCAGATAAGTGGCCGGAGACTACTAACAGGACAATGTGGTTCCGACTACCTGACTATAATCCATAACCAACACCCAAAGTAAAGAATATCTTATGGACTGCGTTACCTTCGAACTGAATGGTAGGCAATTTGCTTTCGAAATTCAGAAAATAGTATAAGTAATATATCTGGGTTTCCCGTCATGACTACCTACTCCCAGACTATACAAATGGGTATGCAAGATGTCGCAGCTAATGGGTTTACTAGTCACGAATCCATAATTTGATGTTTCAGGAGATTTGCTGTTAATATTTTCATTTCAGTCATCAGTGCTCTGACTGACTTGATATTTTCCGCAGGAATTCCTCGCCTGCGCCAGTCTCTTCATCTCAACGTGCATCTTGCGTCCTCAGTTATTTGTTGCATGTATTCACTCTTTATCTTCCTCCATAGTTCTCGCTCTCTAAGACTCCTTATAGTACCATAGATGTTACTCCCTGATGCCTTACCACACATTCTAAAACACTCCCACGTTCTCGTCAGTGTTTTTTGTATGTTCATTTCTTAGCCGACATTGCGAAGAACCTCTTCAATCCTTGTCATCTAGCCGGCCGGTGTGGCCGTGCGGTTAAAGGCGCTTAAGTCTGGAACCGCGTGACCGCTACGGTCGCAGGTTCGAATCCTGCCTCGGGCATGGATGTGTGTGATGTCCTTAGGTTTGTAAGGTTTAATTAGTTCTAAGTTCTAGGCGACTGATGACCTCAGAAGTTGAGTCGCATAGTGCTCAGAGCCATTTGAACCTTGTCATCGTTATGATTTTCAGTTTTCTTCTGTAGCACTATATCTCAAATTTTTCGAAACTCTTTTGTTTCCATGGTCCAAGATTGATTACCATACAAAGCTATGTTTCAAACGTACGTACATCGCAGAGAAGTCTTCCAGAATTTCAGACCTATGTTTGATATCGGTAGACACCTATTGGTTGCTAGTTTACTCTTTTCACATGCTAGTCTGGTTCCTTTGACATTATTTCTCCGTCCGTCATTGGATTTTTGATTCCAAGGTAGCAGAAGCAGTTTTACTTCGTCTTCTTTGTGGACACCAATTTTGATCTTAAGATTATCGTTATTTTCATTTCTCCAATTTTTAGTTACTCTGGTCTTCCCCCGTCTACTCTCAGTCCATAATCGGCATCCATTAGATTATTCATTTCATACTTCTTCGCTTCCACTGAAGGTAGCAACGTGAGCAGAGAATTTTATCTCTGATGCCTTTCAAAAAGAATTTTCATCTCACTCTCGAACGTTTCTTTCATATCCGTCATTACTTCTCGATGTACTGCTTATTAGTTTTTCAGAAGGTTTCAGTAAAAATATTTAGAAACAAGGTGAAATATTTAGGGAATTAAATATAAGGCTCTCGGTTACAACTGATAGGAAGCGAAGCAAATTCTTTCTGCACAGGTGTGGGAGGAACTGAAATAAGAACAGGTGTTGCAGCGGTATATATGAGCTTTAAAAAAAGCAGCGGAAAGGTAAACAGAAAAATGGTAGTTCATGGTAATATTGAAAGCGCAGGGAACACTGGGAGCCTTAGGGAGCCAGTTACAGAACAAGATTCTCTGACGCCATATTTCGAAGGTAAATTAGAAAGTTTTAACGTTAGCACCGACGGATGCAACTTTAAATTTGAGAAGTGGACTGTGTATAATTACAAGATGCCTAAATAAGTGAAACTTCAAGACAAGTCAGAACTGTGTGGTGGATCGGGACTCGGGCCCAGGAACTTTGCCCTTCGCCGTGATGTGCTCTACCGACTGAGCTACCCCAGCTGAATTCACAACCGTTCCTCATTGCTTTACTTCCTGCAGAACCCTATCTCCTGCCTTCTGAACTTCTTTAATTGCATTAAAAAGTTACCTATCAAACGCAGAGAACACTAGTGATGAGGTATTATCTGTTTCGGTAGCGGAATCTGAAAAGTTAAAAGCACTGCTAAAATTCAGGTAAGGACAATACGAATTTAACATGTGTCAGTGTGGAGGAACACATGCTTTACATGAGCGTCTCGCACAGGTAGAGCAGAGGACAGGATATACACTCCTGGAAATGGAAAAAAGAACACATTGACACCGGTGTGTCAGACCCACCATACTTGCTCCGGACACTGCAAGAGGGCTGTACAAGCAATGATCACACGCACGGCACAGCGGACACACCAGGAACCGCGGTGTTGGCCGTCGAATGGCGCTAGCTGCGCAGCATTTGTGCACCGCCGCCGTCAGTGTCAGCCAGTTTGCCGTGGCATACGGAGCTCCATCGCAGTCTTTAACACTGGTAGCATGCCGCGACAGCGTGGACGTGAACCGTATGTGCAGTTGACGGACTTTGAGCGAGGGCGTATAGTGGGCATGCGGGAGGCCAGTTGGACGTACCGCCGAATTGCTCAACACGTGGGGCGTGAGGTCTCCACAGTACATCGATGTTGTCGCCAGTGGTCGGCGGAAGGTGCACGTGCCCGTCGACCTGGGACCGGACCGCAGCGACGCACGGATGCACGCCAAGACCGTAGGATCCTACGCAGGGCCGTAGGGTACCGCACCGCCACTTCCCAGCAAATTAGGGACACTTGCTCCTGGGGTATCGGCGAGGACCATTCGCAACCGTCTCCATGAAGCTGGGCTACGGTCCCGCACACCGTTAGGCCTTCTTCCGCTCACGCCCCAACATCGTGCAGCCCGCCTCCAGTGGTGTCGCGACAGGCGTGAATGGAGGGACGAATGGAGACGTGTCGTCTTCAGCGATGAGAGTCGCTTCTGCCTTGGTGCCAATGATGGTCGTATGCGTGTTTGGCGCCGTGCAGGTGAGCGCCACAATCAGGACTGCATACGACCGAGGCACACAGGGCCAACACCCGGCATCATGGTGTGGGGAGCGATCTCCTACACTGGCCGTACACCACTAGTGATCGTCGAGGGGACACTGAATAGTGCACGGTACATCCAAACCGTCATCGAACCCATCGTTCTACCATTCCTAGACCGGCAAGGGAACTTGCTGTTCCAACAGGACAATGCACGTCCGCATGTATCCCGTGCCACCCAACGTGCTCTAGAAGGTGTAAGTCAACTACCCTGGCCAGCAAGATCTCCGGATCTGTCCCCCATTGAGCATGTTTGGGACTGGATGAAGCGTCGTCTCACGCGGTCTGCACGTCCAGCACGAACGCTGGTCCAACTGAGGCGCCAGGTGGAAATGGCATGGAAAGCCGTTCCACAGGACTACATCCAGCATCTCTACGATCGTCTCCATGGGAGAATAGCAGCCTGCATTGCTGCGAAAGGTGGATATACACTGTACTAGTGCCGACATTGTGCATGCTCTGTTGCCTGTGTCTATGTGCCTGTGGTTCTGTCAGTGTGATCATGTGATGTATCTGACCCCAGGAATGAGTCAATAAAGTTTCCCCTTCCTGGGACAATGAATTCACGGTGTTCTTATTTCAATTTCCAGGAGTGTACGACCGGTGGTGTTGGTAAATGCCGGCCGCGGTGGCCGAGCGGTTCTAGGCGCTCAGTCCGGATCCGCGCGACTGCTACGGTCGCAGGTTCGAATCCTGCCTCGGGCATGGATGTGTGTGATGTCCTTAGGTTAGTTAGGTTTAAGTAGTTCTAAGTTCTAGGGGACTGATGACCACAGCAGTTAAGTCCCATAGTGCTCAGAGGCATTTGAACCATTTGGTGTTGGTAAATGAAGTCATGATAAGTGTAATGACGATGGTGATAACTCAGGACACGAAGACGATTATAAATGAGGTCCAGAGGATTGTGAACTTGTGCCCGACTTCAATAATATTCTTGAGGTGGTATCTTAGCTGTATTTTCCCTTGGATGATGTGTAACCGTTAGAAAGTGAGATTCAAAAACCAAGTTCTTCAAACTGAAGCAGATGGTAGGGTTTAGAAGCCTATAGCTTTCAGCCATCGCCGTCAAATGGGATATCCATTTATTTTCTAATTAATTTCTTGCAAGAAACAAGGCAGGTCTTCATTTTTGTTAGTGTGAATTTTATCTTGTGTTAGGACTTTCTGGAATAGTGAAACATCAGTCCTGCATTTGACGTGAATTTTTTATAGAGGATAGCAGACAAGTTTAGGTACTATCATGCTCAAATGTATCCGAATTAGACGAGTTTCAGTGTACCGGTTTGTATCCAACCCTCATAACGTAACTTCTTGTAGGTTCTCCGCTCTTTTTTCGGTACAGTCGTTTGACTATAGCAGTTACAAGAGGCACTAGAGACAACTGCTCTGTATGGTTATCAGTCCGTATGCAAATCAATAAGAACACTCTGCAGCTATCTGGAAACACATTGTTAACTCTAATTTAGTACAATAAAATGTAACATTTCAAAAACCATGTTAGAACTTGAAATTACATGACGAAAATCTAACAATCACTGTCGTTGTTAAATAACTGCAAAAGATCTTAAATATGTTTTGAATTAAAAGTAACAAGGTGTGTTTACAATTGAATTTATTAGGGCTGAAATGTTCGTGATGGATTTGTTACTCAGGTGACACAGAATGACTATCCGTTCACGTGCCAGGGCACTGAGTTTTCCTGACTGAACAACTGTACGACTCTGGTGTTACGGGTTCTCTACTGACAACACAACACACAGCACCTCCTTTTCTACTGGCTCTATCCCGTGCTAGATCTTTCATCTCCATAGAACTACTGCTGCTTGCAACTATCTGAAGTTGCACTCAAAGCCTTCTTCTCTCTATCCGATTTCTATCAGTTAACTCATTTTACGTAACTGGCTACTACTTGACGCTTCAGGACTAACTGAACTCTTATTGTAATTGAACTGTGACGAAAAATTTGCTTTACCCCACTTTCACTCAGTTCCAGCTCATTTATTTCCTGATGCACCTATGTCATCTTCAGAATTCCTCTGTATCACAAGATTTCAAAAGATTAGAATTCCCATCTTGTTTGAAGAGTCTGCCCTCCACATTTCGCTTTCTCAAGCAGCTACATTCCAGACAAATACGTTCAGAAAAGACTAACATATTCGTTCGTACTATCTGTTCAGAGAGATTCGTACCAAATAAGTTAATAAAAAATTGTACTGATCGTCATGATACTCAGAGCAGGGCACAACAACGAAACAAGCCTGCCAAATTTAAAAGAACACAAATTCTCCAAGACTGGCGATGTTTTACTGAGACTCGAAATTTAGCGCGAACTTCTACGCGCAATGCTTTGACTACAACAAAATCTGACAGAAAATTCCAAGAGGTTTCGGTCCTATGTAAAGTACACCAGTGGCCAGACACAGTTAGCACCGTCACTTCGTGATACCAGTTGTAATACAACCGATGACAGCGCCACTAGAGCGGAGTTATTGAACAAAGTTTTCCGAAATATCTTCACCAAAGCAGATAAAAAAATATTCCACAATACTAATAAAAAAAAGCTGTCAATGAGCAACTTAGAGGCAGATGTCCTCGGTGTAGAGAAGCAGCTTAACTCAGTTAATAATGGCAAGTCTTCTGGTCCACACAGTATACCAAGTAGGTTCCAATCATAGTGTGCTGACACAATAGCCCATACACGCTATCTTATATAATCGCTCACTCCACAAAAAATCCGTACCAAAGGAAAGAAACTTGCAAATATCACAGCAATGCTGAACAGAGGAAATAATAACAGTCCGCAGAATTGCAGACCCATATCAGAGACGTCGAATTGCTGTAGAGTTCCGGAACAAATACTGTATTCGAAGATAATGAATTATCTCGGTCTGTTGACACGTACACAACACAGATTCATTAAGTATCGTTCTTGTGAGAGACAGCTACCTCTTAATTCACGTTCTATAATGAATGCTATAGATAGGAGATCTCATATCGATTCCACCTTTATAGATTTGTAAAAGGATTTTAACACCGTTCGTCTCGAGACACGTGTAATCAAATAGCTTGCCTACTGAGTACTGCTAAGTTCTGCCACTGGATTCGTGATTTATCTTCGTAAAGGTAGCTGTACGCAGTAAACGACGGAAAATCATACAGTAAAGCACAAATGATAACTGGCCTTCTCCATGGAAGCGCTATAGGCCCCTCTGCAATCCCTAATCTACGTAAATGATTTAGGAGAAAATCCGAGAAGCCCTTTTCGAATTTTTGCCGATGATACTGTCATTCATGCTGATGAGCTCCGAGTCAAGTGTCTGTGAATGAAACCTTACTGACGGTGGTGAGTCTCTCGCTGAGGTAGGACTTGGACATAAAAACGAAGCAACACAATTAAAATCTAAAGAAAACGTTGACATTAAAGCATAAGAATCTGCAGGTAGTCATCTTATAACGTTTCCAGTAGATCAGTATGTGCCGTGGACTCGTGACTTTCTTGGCGCTTAAGCTGTCGGCAAATGGGACGAGTTAGCTAACATGGACGAGTCAGTCTACGAGTTTCGTGACGTCACTTCCTGCTATATCACGGTGGGGACCCTTTACGTGACGTGAAACACAAAATAAGTTCTGCGATATTTCGGCGACGTGTCACGTAAAGTAGAACCAGTAGGTATCAATAACGTTCCATACGTCTCAAGCAAGAAGCTTGAGACCCGCTTAAAGCAAGAGGCCGTATTACAATTGCCACGTTTGGAAGAAGCCCGTATTCGATAGGTTTTATGTTACACCCCATGAATATATGTGGTTTGTATGCACACCACGTTGAAAGTGAGAACGTATCCCTATTGGTTTGATCTTTTGTAACAAAAAATGGCGCACTAATGGTTTAAGACTTTTCGTATTTACCTATTACCGCGTAATTACTCGCGTCTCGTTAGAATAAGCCGTTTTAACGCAACGGCACATTGAAGATCCGCAAAAAAAGCGTGTCGTTCACTTTAGGATTTGTTATAATTAAATGTAAATTCATAATATTTTGGCGATTAAGTCCTGTAGAACACAAAAAGCCAAAATAAAAGTCGCCTATAACGGAGGTACAGCATAGCATAGTGAGCAAAGTCACCGACTTTCAGAGCAGAAGTTAGATCGATTCAGCACCCTAGGCGAGTTATATGCATTTTTTTTAAACTTCACGTTCTCCAAACCGTTGTTAGACTTTCTTATGATGCTAACAGAAAGGATTTCTGTAATACTTGATGTTATGTAAATATAAATGCGTTCTCTGTCAGGAGTGTGTTTGTTTGATCTGTTGAACGTTTATAAACTGATGTCCTTATTGACTGGACTCGTCCCTATCCTTTCTCTCTGATTACTTGTCTATGAATACAGAAGTTTATACTTATGTATACCACAGACAGAAAAAGATGAATTGCACTTGCACAAGGGAGGAAATGTGCTTGTTAGTTTAGCTAACGTAAGAATTTTACGTGCGTCCATTTTCGTAAACAAACTTTATCGTTTGCGAGTCAAATGAAATGAATAACTGCCGCCGGAGAGAGTTGACAGCGTAAAATCACGTTAACGAGATCGTCCCGTGTGGCGATGGGGCTGTTTCTTTTGACTCGGTACACCACTCTCATGAGATTTTGAAAAGACCCACTATCGAAATTTCAGAACCTGTATGAGTTTTCCTCCCAGCAAGTGTATAACATATGAAGACCAGCAGGTCGAAGAGGTTGACAATTAACATTTCTGGGAGTACAACTCGATAGTAAATTCATTGCCGGCCGCGGTGGTCTAGCGGTTCTAGGCGCGCAGTCCGGAACCGTGCGACTGCTACGGTCGCAGGTTCGAATCCTGCCTCGGGCATGGATGTATGTGGTATCCTTAGGTTAGTTAGGTTTAAGTAGTTCTAAATTCTAGGGGACTGATGTTAAGTCCCATAGTGCTCAGAGCCATTTGAACCATTTGAGTAAATTGATTTGGGAAGAGCATACAACAGAACTACTGAAGCACCGAAACCAATCTGTATTTGGAATGAGATTGATGTGAGATTTAAGACATAAGAAACTTGCATACCTTACTTACTTTCATTCTGTTACATAATACAGGATCAGATTATGGGGTAACGCATCAAACCGAGCAAAAGTTTTAAGGTGGGAAAGCGTGTAGTAAGAATTATCTGTGATGTAAATTAAAGAATATCATGTAGAAACCTATTCATGGAACTTTTTATTCCAACGCCTGGTTCTTAATGAAATTTGTTGCAAGTAATATTACTCTATTTTCAAACAATGCTCAATACATGGTATCAGTACTAGGGACAAAAACAATCTACATAGAGACTTAAAATCACTTTCCTTGATCGAAAAAGGGGTTCAATATTCAGGAACACACATTTTCAATAAACTGGCAGCAACAATTAAAATCTTGTTTTCTTTTAAAACACGTCATAAACAGCGTATGAAAGACTTTGTCATAGGCAAATCCTTCTACTCTATAGAGCAAAATCTTAACTGAGACTGTGGTACAAGCTTATGCAAAAATGGCTGTTACATTTCAGTTTCGACAGAACTTTGTCACAACACTTAAGATTAATTATTTTTTGTATGAGAGATTTATTAAAAGTGCATACCAATGTTTCATCCTGACAGTGTATTATTTCTGTAACTATTATCAGTTCCAGTTTAGTGTAATATATTCACCAATTATCACAATCTCCTGGAAAATGATCAGGGTGGAAACCATTGTATTCAAATGTTTTCTGTTTTTTTACGTTATACTTTGTGACATGTTGCACAACGACGAGAATCATCTCTTTTTGTGTCTATGGAACGAAAACTGAATCTACTCTAACGTGATCTAAACCCTTCCGCGAGCATGTCGGAGTTAGCTGCTTTGTCCCGATTGCTGATGGCTTTAATTATAAATGCCCTGAGTGTGTGGCTGATCCATTAAATGCGTTCCAATGGAGGTTGTTAGAGTTGCCTAGTCGGAGGCGCAATGATCTAACGAGTGACTAATTTCATCAGGTTAGGGGACATGACGCAATTTTGGTGCTGTATAACTATGATGTCTACATTGCGATGACAGCTTTGAGCCCTGACGTCACCGAATCAGTAGCTTATTGGGGGGGGGGGGGATGCTTCCTGAGAACAGGTTGCGCTATTACTTTCTAGTTAGCCCTAAACTTCCTGTGAGTTTGATTGGTTGGTTTCCAGTATTGGAAATGACCTAACCCATGATGAGAATCATGTTTTGGCACCGTCTACTCCTAGAACACAAAAGAGAAGGTCTGCGGTCCTATATGGTCAGCTCAATGATTAACCAAATTAGACAGCATGGGGCGCTTGTTGAGGGATTGCCAGGTACTGCGACAAAAGGTGTGGCAGTGTTGGTGGCGCGTCGATGTAGGTCATTGTATGCGCCTGCAAAGGTTGATAAAACATTGGGGTAAGACCAGGGCTCTTGCACAGGCTGACTTACGATTCGTATGCATAACCATGGATCGTGAACCATTTTGTGTGTTGTTAGATTCTTATAGTAATGTGTCACTTGCGAACTAGCAATTGTACATTAAATTTTCTTGTATTTGTTAAGTTACCTAATATTCTGAGATCGAGTATGGTGTTCTACATTCCGAATGGGAATCAATTACCGATGGTTGTTAAGGTGAGATTGTAACTTAGCATTCACGGGCTCTCTTGGCTTACTGGGTTCACCATTACTGATGGGTGAAATACTGATGAGCTCCTAGCGAACGATTTCCTTGAGCACATCGGTTGCATATGTCGGAAAAGTGATTATTTTGATATTTAGACCAACTAAACGCATTTTTTGCGCAGTTTCTGGTCCGAACGTTGGGGTGCGTTGTTCAGACGGGTGCTGTCACCGTCTGATACATCCAGTTAGAATACTGATGCGGTATGTTGCTATTTGTAGGTGATGGAACGGTACCCAGAAATACTCACTGATAGACTACGGGCCACTGACATAATCCAGTATAAGATCTTGCTAATGGATTAGATGCCGGTTCAACGGTCAGTTACCATTTACCAACGCCAAACTTCAGGCAATTAAGAAAACCTGTTAATCAGCTCTTGGATGAAGGTATAAGTAGGCCACAGGTTTCGCCCTATGCATCACCAACAGTTTTGGTACCAGCCAGTAGTGGATTATGAGGTATTTATTCAGAGGGTGAGTCAGGAATTCGTACCATTGTGCAACACTGTATTCTTTTCATGGTCTCATAAATGCAGAGTGATTTCTGTGCTTGTTGAGGAAACTTCTCGTGGCCTGTATTTTATCATTAAGCTATAAATGTACGGTTTTCTTCATCCAATCGTTTAATACAAATCATAAATTCACTAATTTCCTCGTGTTTCGCTACAACTCTCCGAAAACTAAATTGATCTTCACAGTGTTCAACTTCTATTACCGTTGCCATTCTTCCAGAAATAATTTTTGTTGGTATTTCACAACCATGACTTTTAAAAGATGCTTTGGTAGCATTCAAACGTTCCAGAAACCCTGGAATGAAATCCCTAGTGCAGTTGCAAGATCCGAATGGCAGAAAGACTTACCTGACTCTAGTGCCGCTCCTGCCACTGAGGCATTTCCTTCAACTGGAAGTACCTGCTGGGGAGGAGGCGATACATCATTCTCCTCCGTTTTTCCTTTGAGGTTTACTTGTGGAAGACGCTGAAGAGCCTCCAGATGAGCTATCAGTGAATCATGCGTTACAGACGACTGCGAGTCACCTGCTGAGGTTTGACCTGGACATAAAAGCGGAACATAATTGCAATCTAAAGAAAAGTTTAGCATTAAAACATCAGAATCTGTCGGCAGTCTTTTTATAAAGTTTAAAATAGATCAGAATGTGCTGTGCACTCGTGACTTCCTTGGCTCTTAAGCCGTCGGCAAACGGGACGAGTTAGCTAACGTGAACGAGGCAGTCTACGAGTTTCGTGACGTCACATACTGCTATATCACGCTGAGGAGCCTTGTCGTGACGTGAAACGCAAAGTAAGTTCTACGATAATTCGGTGACGCGTCATGTAAAGCAGAACCAGCAGGTATCAAGAACGTTCCCTACGTCACAAGCAGGAAGCTTGAGGCCCGCATAAGGCAGAAGGCCGCATTATAATTGTCGTGTTTGGCAGAAGCCCGTATTTGATAGGTATTTTGCTACACACCATGAATATACGTTGTTTCTAAGCACAGAACACTGAAAGTAAGAACGAATCTCTGTTGATACGATCTTTTGTAACAAAAAGAAGGAAACATCGTACTAATGGTATAAGAACTTTCGTAATTAGCTATTACCGAATTATTACTCGTGTCTCATTACAACAAGCCATTTTAATGCAACGGCACATTGAAGATCCGAAAAAAACTTGTCGTTCTCTCTAGGACTTGATTTAATTAAAGGTAACCCTCTCCAAACCGTTGTTAGACTTTCTTACGCAATTAACAGAAATGATTTCTGTAATACTTGATGTTATGTAAATATAACTGCGTTCTCCGTCAGGAGTGTGTTTGTGTTATTGGTGAACGTTTATAAGTTGTTGTCCTTGCTGACTGGACTGGTAGCTTTCCTTTCTGTCTTATTACATGTCCATGAATACGGGAGTTTATATTTATGTATACTACAGACAGAAAAACATAACTTGCACATGTACAAGGAAGGAAATGTGCTTGTTAATGGAGCTAATGTAGGAATGTCACATTTCTATCCGTTTTCGTAAATTAACTGTATCGTTTGCGAGTCAAATTAAGTGGACAACTGCCTTCGGAGAGAGGTGACAGCGTAAAATCACGTTAATGAGATCTTCCCGTGTGGCGATGGCTCTGTTTCTCATGACTCTGGATACCACTCTCAGTAAACTTTGAAAAGACCCACCATAGGAATTTCAGAACCCGTAAGAGTTTTCCTTCCGGCATGTACATAGCATATGGAGACATGCAGGTTGACAATGTTAAATTTCTGGGATTACAAATCGATAATAAATTCA
The DNA here is from genome assembly GCF_023864275.1 of Schistocerca cancellata. NCBI lineage: Eukaryota > Metazoa > Arthropoda > Insecta > Orthoptera > Acrididae > Schistocerca > Schistocerca cancellata. Next base: position 435,049,457 of record NC_064633.1, on the reverse strand, counting down.
GTTTGTAAGGGCATACAACAGAATTACTGAAGCTGCTAAACAAATCTGTATTTGCAATGAGAATGATGTCAGATTTAGGACATATAAAAAACTTGCATACTTTACATCCTTTCATTGTATTGCGTCATAAAGGATCAAATTATGGGGCAACCCATCAAACCGAGCAAACGTTTTTAAGGTGAGAAAGCGTTTAATAAGACTCATTTGTGGTGTAAATTAAAGAACATCATTTTGAAATCTATTCGTGGACTTTTTATTCCAACCACTGCTTGTCAATGAAACTGGTTGCAAGTAATATAACACTGTTTTCAAACAATAGCTCAATACATAGTAACTATTGTATTGAAATGTTTTCTGTTTTTCACGTTATACTTTCAGACATGTTGCACACCCAAGAGAATCAACTCACTTTTCTGTCTATGGAACGAAAACTGAATATACTCTAACGTAATCAAATCACTTCCGCGTGCACGTCAGAATTAGCTTCCTTGCCCGAATTCTGATGGCTTTAGTTATAAATGCCCTGAGTGTGTCTCTGGCCCACTGGTGGAAACTTGTTTCATTTATAGGTGTTTCCTGCTTTTTAGAATTGTGTTTAATGCTGCTTGTGTGTGTGTGTGTGTGTGTGTGTGTGTGTGTGTGTGTGTGTGTGTGTGCGTGTGCGTGTGCGTATGTGTTTTACAGGACAGACGTTATTTAATACATTGTTTATTGAAAAAAAGAGTGACCCTCAGAGGGGGCCTTACGATATCCTTTAGTTGGTCTTGTTGCTCTCATCAGATGATTTTTGATAACATGACTTCCTCATACATATTTGGAAAAGATATCTGCCTATTAGCTGTTCACTATACTAGTGACCGGTGTAATAGTTTTATTGTTATTTACCTTTTTACCTTTTTTGCCTTGCACACTTAACTAACTCAGTCTCTACTTGTTACTGGGTATAGCCTTTGTTTCCTTCCATGTAACCCCTTGACATTTAAGTATAGACTTACATTTTGTGTTCTACGTTTCATATTTATGATACTGTCCATGTGCCGTACATATTTATAATTCGTTACCCACATGATTTATAGTCTCACAAACTTCATTGCTTGTACCTGGTGTGTTTGTTCAACGATAGCGCCATAAGGTTCATTGTGCTTATCAGTCACATAGCCCGCTTGCCGCAAAGGTTGGTTTGGACACGACGTTTAAGTCCATTACAATAATTACTAATAGGCATCTTGTATTCTTAACCAAACTTCAGGTCAATCCTAAAGCAGCTTCACCCAGTGTAAAACTTGTTTGCATTGCCACTGCCACTGGCCTTTGATTATTCTATCCTGCACCTGTTTCAATTATTTTTAAAATTTTTATTTCTAAGATTTGTGTTTATTCATGTCTATTGATTCACTATTCATCATTGCTCCCAGAGTCAAATTGTGCCATAATTATAATAACCGCCTCATTGGTACCAGAGTGTGGTTGCATATTAGTAGCAGACTTCTGAAGCTGTGTAGTGGTAGGATATGTAACTTTTGTTGCATGCTGTGAGTTTTGGTTCCAGATTATGATCAAAATGTGAACAGTCATGGATCACAGAAGTGTTACAAGAAGTACATGCCACATGGATATAGGGGGAGGAAAGGGATGACGTCGGTACACAGCTTTGACAATGCTTGTGAGGTGTGCTGGGCTGTTGCCTTATCATTATGGCTAACACTATGAACGAGGTTG